>NC_052151.1:59350069-59657569 GCF_902713615.1 Scyliorhinus canicula | reverse complement strand
CAAGGGGTATGGGAATAAGGTAGGAAAGCGGAGTTGAGGATTATCATATCTGATCAGTCGTGATCTCATTGAAATTCGGAGCAGACTCAAAATGGCCTACTCTGTTCCTTTGTCACTACAACTGGGAAGATGTCCCAGGAAATGGAGGCAGGCATTCTAGCCTGCTGGCCTCACAATTGCCTGTTTCCGCTGCAACCTTGGGGCCTGCTTCTGGAGGTGCTGGGCCTGACTCCATCCCACCCCAGCTTCCACGGAAAAAACTGTGGCAGGCGGGGGGGCCCTTAATAATTTGTGTGATTGGGAACTTATCAGACTCCCGATACCTGCCTGCTACATGGAGGTCCATCTCTATAACTCCAAGCATGTGTTTAAACTGCATTTGGAGAAAATCTGGTATGGCAGTATTTTGTACACCTTACCTGCGTTCAATTGCAGGCTTACACGTCTAACACCAGCATCATAGAATCCATAGATCAGCTGAAAATGACAGCAAAATACTGTCAGACAAATAATTAATTATGTGGTTTGACATTTGGCAGTGCAGTGTACGCCGACAAAGATTAGACTTGGTGCTGCCGGCATTGATCACCCATTATAAAATCCAGCTCTTTAAACCGTTTCAATTAAACTTTATACTGGTTTAATTATGCCTTATTTAAGACAATTATGGCTGTCTTGTCATTCCAACCTTCAAACTTTACTGTCTTGCTCATCATGCATTAAAAGGGCAGAACTAGCAGGCACCGCTGGAAGGGATCAAGGCAAAGTGGGAGGAGGAGTTGGGAGAGGTCATGGAGGGGTTCTAGTGTGAGGTGCTCTGGAGGGTGAACGCCTCCACCTCGTGTGTGAGGTTGGGGCTGATACAGCTGAAGGTGGTATACAGAGCACATCTCACGAGGGCAAGGATGAGCCAGCTCTTTGAGGGGGCGGAAGATGTGTGTGAACGTTGCCGGGGGGGGGGGGGGCGGGGGGGGGGGGGGGGGGGGGGGCACAAACCACGTTCATATGTTTTGGTCCTGTCCAAAGCTGGAGGATTACTGGAAGGAGGTGTTTAGGGCAATCTCTAAAGTGGTGCACGTGAAACTGGACCCGGGCCCTCGGGAGGCTATATTCAGGGTGTCGGCCCAGCCAGTGTTGGAAACGGGCACGGAGGCAGATGCTGTAGCCATCACCTCGGTGATCGCCCAAAGGTGGATCCTGTTGGGATGGAGATCAACTTTTCCACCCTGTGCCCTGGCATGGCGGGGGGATTTGCTGGAATTCTTGACGCTTGAAAAGGTCAAATTTGAACTGAGGGGAAGGATGGATGGGTTCTACAATTCGTGGGCATTATTCATTATGCACTTTCGAGAATTAGATCACATTGAACACTAGTGGGGGGGGGGGAGGGTTGGGAGGGTTGGGGACTGTATGTGTTAATGGTGACTATGGGCGATTCCTGATTCCTTTTTGTCATTTGTTTATGTTAACATGCGGGCTAATGTTTGGGGGGTTTGGTGGGAGGATGGGATCGTTCTTATTGATATGGGGATTGACATTGCATTTGTTACTGATTATTGTTTATTGTTGGGTGTAAATTTGGGAGAAAATGTGAAGAAGGAGAGAATAAAACTTTTTTTTTAAAAAAGGGCAAAACTATAGCTCATAGATTCGTAGAATATCAACAGTGTAAAAGGAGGCCATTCGGCCCGTCGAGTCTGCACCAACCTGCAGAAAGAGCATCCTACCTATGTCCATCCCCCTCGCCATCAAACCCTATGCTTGTAACTTAACCTGCCTATACCTGGACAATCCACCTAACCTGCACGTCTTTGGGCTATGGGAGGAAACTGGAGCACCTGGAAGAAACCCACGCAGACACAGGGAGAATATGCAGGCACCACACAGACAAGTCTGGAATTGAACCGGAGCCCCTGGTGTTGTCACGCAGCAGTGCTAACCGCTGTGCCCACGCTAGTGAATCATTAATGCAAAAACAAAATACTACTGACGTTGGAAATCTAAAATAAAAATAGAAAATGCTGGAAATACTCAAAACATCAGGCAATATCTGTGGAGAGAGAGAGAAAAATAAGAGATGACATGTTAGGTCTGTGTGTTTTCATCAGGACCAGAAAAAAAAAGAGATGAGTAAGTTGTTAAGCAAGGGAAATGGAGCAGGTGGAGAAACAGCTAAAGGGAAGTTATGTGATAGTGTGAAAGGTAGGAGGGTTAGGATCCTAGATGAGAACCCAACTATTTTCAATTTGTAAATCTGCGCGGAAATGTTACTGCACCACAGGAGTGATAACACTGACCAATAGGTACCTTTTATGTCAAAACTAACTTTAATTTAATCACAGGATTAACCATGTTTGCAACAAAGAAATAGCTTTAAAGTTAACAGTTACAACAGTTCTTAAGTAAAAGAGAAAAAAACCCTAACTTACTTCCTAAACCTGCCACTATATTCCAATTAAGCAAACCACTTATGAATGCCACTCATGAATAATTTAACAACCAGGTTTCTGCTTGTTTTTCTCTGTGTAGAATCTTTGGAGAGAGAACTTTTCAAGACCAAACTACAACACCTCTGTTCAGATCAGAGTTCTAAGACCAACAGACCTTTCAGACAGATCTGGGTCCTCCCATTAGCTGCATCATCTGTACCAAAGTATAAGGCACTATTTTGTCTTTTCTTTCAAGATGTCCTTCGACTTGTTTAGCCAGGACCAAACACAATACCCCCCCCCCCCCCCCATAAATTATCTGCAATCCAGGGGTCCTTCAAATGATATTCCATTACTAACTATCTGTAAATAAGTAAATGGTTCTCAAGATCAATTAGCAGAACACTTCACCTGCAAATCAATGATTACCTCACTTTTACAACACCTCCTTCCAAAGTGCATAACCTCACACTTTTCCACATTGTATTTCATTTGCTACTTCATTGCCCACTCCCCTAGCTTGTCCAAATTCTTCACCAGCCCCCTTGCTTCCTCAATAATACCTGTCCCTCTACATATCTTTGTATCATCTGCAAAAATAGCCACAGTGCCTTCTGTTCCTTCTTCCAGATCATTAATATATATTGTAAAAAGTTGTGGGGGTCCCAGCACAGACCCCTGAGGCACACCACTAGGCACCGGCTGCCATCCTGAAAAAGACCCCTTTATCCCCACTCTCTGCCTTCTGCCAGTCAGCCAATCCTCTATCCATGCCAGGATCTTACACTGAACGCCATGGGCTCTTAACTTATTTAACAATCTCCTATGCGGCACCTTGTCAAAGGCCTTCTGGAAATCTAAATAAATCACGTTGACTGGTTCTCGTTTGTCTAACTTCCTTGTTACCTCCTCAAAGAACTCTACCAGATTTGTCAGACATTACTTCCCTTTGACAAAGCCTCTGACAAAGATGTGCTGCCTCAGTCCTATTTTATCATGCATTTCCAATGACCGAGGTCAGGTTAACCGGCCTATAATTTTCCGTCTTCTGCCTCCCTCCCTTCTTAAACAGTGGTGTTACATTAGCCACTTTCCAGTCCTCTGGGACACTTCCTGCCTCCAGTGATTCTTGAAAATCACCACCAATGCCTCCACAATATCCTCAGCTATCCCTGTTAGAACCCGGGATATAGTCCATCCTGTCCAGGTGACTTATCCACCTTCAGACCTTTCAGTTTCCCCAGAACCTTCTGCCCCCTGGTTCTCCTGGAGCTCTGGCATCCCACTGGTGTCTTCCACCGTGAAGACTGATGTAAAGTAACTATTCAGTTCATCTGCCATTTCTTTGTTTCCTATTATTAATTCTCCAGGCACATTTTCCTGTGGTCCAATGTCTATTTTTGCCCCTCTTACCTTTTATATGTTGAAAGAAACTCTTCCTATCTTCCTTTATATTACGAGCTAGCTTGCACTCATATTACATCTTCTTCCCCCCCCCCCTTATTGTTTTTTTTAGTTGTCTTCTGCTTGTTTTTGAAGGATTCCCAATCCCCTGACTTCCCACTAATCCTCGCCACTTTGTATATTTCTTTAGCCTTTATGCTGTCCTTGACTTCCCTCATCAGCCATGGATCCCTTGTCCTGCCCTAGCATGTTTCCTCCTCCTTGGGATGAATTTCTGTTGTGCCTCCCAAATAACCCCCAAAAACTCCTGGCATTGCTATCCCACTGTCTTTCATGCAGGGCTCTTTTTCCAATCAACTCTGGCTAGCTCCTCCTTCATGTCTTTGTAGTTACCCTTATTTAATTGTAATACCATTACATCTGATGCCAGCTTCTCCCTCTCAAACTTCAGGGTAAATTCTATCATACTGTGGTCACTGCTCCCTAAGAGTTCCATCACCTTAAGACCCCTAATCAAGTCTGCCTCATTACACATCACAAAACCAGAATTGCCCACAAATCAATTAGCTGCAAGTCATTCATAGTTTTCTCGTAATAGTCTGTTATTGACAGCTTCTACAAACCATCAGCAGCTTCAATTCATTCATCTCTCTTCACAGTTCCGTGTCCTAAATGGTGAAACCCCAACATTTGTAAACATTTATCACATCAAAGAGAGGTAAGTGCATTCCAAGCACTAAGTCCACTTCAATCACTCAAGCATGTGATTTCACTGCAGTTAGCTCTCTTTCAAAGTGACTTTGAAATAGTCAGCTGTGAGACTACCAGAAAGTACTTAACTCTCTTTGATGTGGTCCAGGAGCTATCAATCAAAGCTTGATATTTATAAACATTTGGGGTTAGTTTCACAGCTGACTTCTTTAAAGCCACTCAAGCATGAAGGGAGATGAATAGAACAAGACATACAGTCTGCGAAAATTAATATCAAAGTGAAATGAATGAATGGCTCACAGATCAAAGATCTAAGGGAGTTTAAACTCAGCTGACTGGTTTCCTCTTTCCAGGAATTGTCAGGATCTGCTTCCTGTGTCTGAGCCAGAAGGTGTTTTGCAAAGGTGTTAAACCAGTAACATTTTTCACTGTTTCTGTCTGGACTGCTCTCTAGCTCCCAGGCAGGGGTCGCTCTTAAGGGGCTTCCAGGCAGGGGTTCTCGCCGAGTCCGTGATTGACACTCAGGAGGCAGGGGGTCTCGCTGGGTCCGTAATTGACACTCAGGCGGCTGACAAGCTGCAGCTGCATATACACATTACACTACCCACACTCCCCATAACCAGGTCACCGACTTCGGGGGCTTTGAGTCCCTCCAAGCTAATAGTATCCGTCTCCGGACTACCCTCTATAAACATATCCCCCATCCTCTCAATCCCTGCTCTCCACCATATCCGGAACCCCCCATCCATACTTCCCGGGGCAAACCGGTGATTATTACAGATTGGGGACCAGACCAATGTTCCCTCTGCTCCCACATGTCTCCTCCATTGCCCCCTGACTCTGAGGGCCGCCACCACCACTGGACTGGTGGAGTACCGTGCCGGCGGGAATGGTAGAGGCACAGTTACCAACGCCCCCAAACTGGTGCCCTGACATGAAGCCGCCTCCATGCGCACCCATGCCGACCCCTCCTCCACTACCCACTTCCTCATCATGGCTATATTCGTCGCCCAGTAATAGTTACTAAAATTTGGCAGCGCCAACCCGCCCTCTCCCCGACTCCATTCAAGCATTACCTTCCTTACTCGCGTGGTCTTGCCCGCCCAGAAAAAGCCCATGATCACTCTGTTGACCCGCTTAAAAAAGGACCGCGGAAAAAAAATGGGGAGACAGTGAAATACAAATAGGAATCTCGGGAGGACCGTCATCTTCACCGTCTGCACCCTCCCAGCTCATGGCAACGGGAGCGCGTCCCATCTCCAAAAATCGTCCTTCATTTGGTCTACTAGCTGGGCCAGATTTAATTTATGCAGCCGGTCCCATTCCCGCGCCAGTTGGATGCCTAGATACCTAAAGCTTCCCCCTACTAATCTAAATGGCAGCTCCCCCAATCGCCTCTCCTGTCCCCTCACCTGGACCGCAAACATCTCACTTTTCTCCGAAAACCTGCCAAATTCCCCAAAACCCTCATGATTTCTTTCATCCCCTCTGATGGGTCCGATACATACAGAAGCAGGTCGTCTGCATACAGCGAGACTCTGTGCTCCACCCCCACCCCGGACCAGCCCCTTCCAGCCCCTTAAGGCTCTCAGAGCAATTGCCAATGGCTCTATAACTAGCGCGAACAATAGTGGGGAGAGGGGGCATCCCTGTCCCGTCCCCCGGTGCAGTCTAAAACAGTCCAATGTTGTCCTATTCGTCCATACACTTGCCACAGGAGCCTGATACAGCAACCTGACCCAGTCAATAAAACCCCGCCCAAATCCGAACCGTCCCAGTACCTCCCACAGATAATCCCATTCTACCCGATCAAAAGCCTTTTCTGTATCCATTGTGATCACTACCTCCACCTCCCTACCTTGCGGAAGCATCATGATCACATTTAACAACCTTCTTACATTGGCCACCAACTGCCTACCCTTAACAAACCCCGTCTGGCCCTCCCCAATAACATCCAGAACACAATCCTCAATCCTGGAGGACCAAATTGTGGCCAACAGTTTGGCGTCCACATTCAACAGGGATATCGGCCTGTAGGACCCACACAGCTCCGGGTTCTTGTCCCGCTTCAGAATCAGCGAAATCATGGCCTGTGACATCGTCGGGGGCTGCGCCCTCTTTCTCTTGCCTCATTGAACATCCTCATCAACACCGGCCCCAATATCCCAGAGAACTTTCCATAAAACTCCACTGGGTACCCATCCGGCCCCGAGGCTTTACCCGACTGCATGGCCTTCAGACTCTCCACTATCTCTTCCAACACGATCGGGGCCCCCAGCCCTTCGACCAGCTCCCCGTCCACCTTTGGGAAATTCAGCTCCCCCAAGAAGTGCCTCATCCCCTCCGGCCCCCGTAGTGGGTTCCGACCTGTACAGCCTACTGTAGAAATCCATAAACGCCTTATTCACCCCTGCTCAATCTCCAACCAGGTTCCCATCTCCGTCATTTACGTTCCCTATCTCCCTAGCTGCCTCCCTCTTTCTAAGCTGTTGTGCAAGTATTTTGCTGGCCTTCTCTCTATACTCATAGATCGCCCCCTCGCCTTTCTGAGCTGCTCGAACGCCCTCCCTGTGGTTAACAAGCCGAACTCCGCCGGTAGCCTCCGCCGTTCTTTATGCAGAGGGTGGTGGTGCCTGGAACGCATTACCAGCGGAGTTGGTAGAGGCGGACACGTTAGTGTCATTTAAGATGTATCTAGACAGATACATGAATGGGCAGGGAGCAGAGGGATATAGATCCTTAGAAAATAGGCGACAGTTTTAGATGGAGGATCTGGATTGGTGCAGGCTTGGAGGGCCGAAGGGCCTGTTCCTGTGCTGTAATTTTTCTTTGTTCTTTGTTCCCTTAAAGGCCCTGCCTCTGGGGTCTCTGCATACCTCCTATCAATCTGTAGTATCTCCTTAACCAGTTGGTCCGTCTTTGCCCTGTCCACCTTCTCCCTCTGGGCCCACATCGAGATCAGCTCCCCTCTGAGCTTCAGTGCTTCAGGAAGCCTTCAGTGCTTCCCAGACCATCGCTGTTGAAAGTTCCCCCGTGTCGTTGACCAGCAGGTAGTTCTGAATACATTTCCTCAGCCGCTCGCACACCCCTTCATCAGCCAAAAGTCCCACATCTAACCTCCAGTGCGGGCGCTGGTTACTGTCTTTACTAACCTGCAGGTCAATTCAGTGCGGAGCATGGTCTGAGATTGCTGAGTACCCCGTGCCGTGTCCACCACCACTGCCAGTAAGGCCTTGCTCAAAATGAAGAAATCAATCTGGGAGTACACTTTATGCACGTGAGAGTAGAAGGAGAACTCCTTCATCCTCGGCTGCCCAAATCTCCATGGATCCATCTCCTCCATGAACCCTTTTAGTTCCTTTGCCATTGCTGGCAACTGTGTTGAAGTCCCCTCCCATGACCAACCTGTGCGAGTCCAGGTCCGGTATCTTCCCCAGCATCCTCTTTATAAACTCCACATCATCCCAATTTGGCGCATACACATTTACTAATACCACCTGCACCCCCTCCAGTTTCCCACTGACCATAATGTACCAACCTCCCACATCCGAAACTATTCTACCCGCCTCAAACACCACCTGCTTATTGATCAGGATCGCGACCCCTCTAGTCTTTGAATCCAGTCCCGAGTGAAAGACCTGACTGGCCCAACCTTTCCTCAATATAATCTGGTCAGTTACTCGAAGGTGCGTCTCCTGTAACATTACCATGTCTGCCTTCAGTCCCCTAAGATGTGCGAACACACGCGCCCTCTTGATCGGCCCATTTAACCCTCGAGCATTCCAGGTGATCAGCCTCGTTGTGGGGGCTCATTGCCTCCCTCCCCACTTTGCCGATCCCCTTTTTTGGGCCCGCCTCCAGCCCATGCTCCGCGTCTCCACTGGCCTGCCCCCAGCAGCCTCCAGCCCCAACTTCCTCTCTGTCCCTTGGCCCAAGTTCCTCCCTCATCAGCAGAACATTTCCCCCTCCCCCCCCAGTAACAACACTCTGTAACCCAACCCCTTTGATAAACCGAACATATGCACACCCCCCACTGCGCTTCCGTGAGCTAGCCCGCCCAGCTAGCTTGGTGGCCCCCATCCCTGGCGCCGGATAGTCTCCCACCTGTTGTTCCCTCCCCACCCTCCCGCCCACTCATACAAACATACTCCAACATCAAACAATCCCCACACAATTGCCCAACAGAAATACGCCAAAATTTAAACAAGCGCACCTCCATCCCCCAACAGTGCAAATGAAAACCTTAACTCACTCAGCTCTGCCACTGGTCCCAAATAAATACAGAAGGCATTACAAACAGCTTCCACAAAACGAAAAATGAGAAACTTTTTTTAAAGAACAGAGAAACAAAAAGAAAAAAAACATGGACGTCGCAGCAAAGTTCAAAGATTCTCAGTCCACCACCAGTCCTTTCCTTTTCACGAAGTCCAACGCATCCTCAGGCGACTCGAAATAAACGTGCTATTCCTCGTACGTGACCCAGAGATGGGCCGGATACAAGAGTCCGAACTTCACCTTTTTCTTAAAAAGGATCGACCTAATCTGGTTGAAGTCTGTTCTTCTCCTGGCCACCTCCGCACTCAGGTCTTGGTAGACCCGCAGGATATTATTGTCCCACTTACAGCTCCATGTCTGTTTGGCCCACTGTAGAATGCATTCTTTATCCAAGTACCTGTGGAATCTCACCACCATTGCCCTTGAGGGGTCTCCCATCTGCGGCTTCCTCGCCGGTGCTCTGTGAGCCCTGTCCACCTCCAAGGGTCAGGAGAATGCCCCATCCCCCAGCAGCTTCTCTAACATATCTGCGATGTATGCCCCAGCGTCCGCTCCCTCGGTCCCCTCCGGGAGCCCAACGATTCTCAAGTTCTGCCGGTGGGTCCTATTCTCTAGGTCCTCCACCTTCTCCAGGAGCTACTTCTGCTGGTTTCTCAGCATCCCCACCTCCAACTCCACCGCAATTTGATGTTCCTCCTGCTCAGCCAGCGCCTTCTCCACCTTCTGGGTCGGCCGATCTTGGGCGTCCAATCTAAGCTCCAGCCACTCTTTTATCGGGTCCAAGCTGTGCTGTTTCTACTTCGCAAAGCCTTCCTGAATAACTTGCATCAGCTGCTCCGTTGACCGCTGGGTCAACAAACCAGAGGTCTGGTCCTCCGCCATGCTGTCTCCTGCTGCAGCTTCAGCCCAAGCCTTCTCTGTCTTTCTGTGTCTGCCTTTACGAGCACTCCTAGTCCTTCTCTCCATGCACCGATGTGGGAATTCAGTGCACAATTGCCTCTGTCTTCAGTTGTACAGTTCAAGTCCGGTAGAAAATCGGGGGAAAAGGTCCAAAAGTCCACCTGAGCGGGAGCCACCAAATGTGCGACATACTCCTTCGTAGCCACCACCGGAAGTCTCCTGACTCGCTTTCTTAACTGTATTATCACCTTTTCCTGCCATCAAAATTCATCGGATCATTTTTGTCGAGTGCAGGTGTACATTTGCAGTATCTTTAATTTCTTTTGCACCACTGCGCAAGAACATTATCCTAAGTGAGACAATTAAGCTAAAAACAACAGTAATAAAAAGTGGCCCCAGCAATGGCTAATGTACAGAAAGAACAGAGAAATTTGTACTGAGGTCCAAAATACACAAGCCCCTTCACCAGCGATGGTTGCCGAGGATAGTCAACACTGGGGTTGAGCTTCAGCATTTAAGAGAATCACACAGGCTAGAGAAGCAGTGCTCCTGTTATTTCATATATCACTACTTGGACATACTATTGTGCATTTGCAGCAGCTCTTGTGTTTCTCACAGGAAACTCAACAGTTTGGCTTTAAGACTAGCAGCTTTTGATGGTGGTGTTCTGGGAATAATCTCGGAAGCGACTGACAGCTGGCAATATCTCCACAAATCTACAGAGTCCAGATACTGATCTCTATCACCCAGTTCCCAAGGCCTAATTACTTAGTTCTGGAGCAAGAGATTTTTTGTCTTTTTGGAAGCCCACAATATTCCAGCTCCAGGTTGAGGTTATGGCCTGTGAAAAAACAAAGCAAAAAGCCTCCTTGAAAATCTCCAACTCTTCCAGTCACGTTCCCATTCCGTGAGCTGGGAAGTAATAATCAAGCTGAGAAACAGGAGAGCTCGGATTACTTGCGATGCTTTATTTCTCTGCACTTTTGACCCTTTCTGTCACCAAAATGGAACACGCCAGAGACAGGTCACGATGCAGCTCATACTGAGGCTTCCCACTCGGACTGGTAAGGGGTAAAACCTACAGAGCAGAGCTGGAGGCGGGGACCCCCCTCTTCCCCCCCCCCCCCCCCCCCCCCCCTATGATGGTTTTCACTTCCCCAGCCACAGTGATATCCAGCAGAGGAGGCTGCAATGCCAGTGACATTAGATACACCAATCTCAAAAAAGGAAATTACTGGGTCCCAACATGTTTCCTGGTAGAAAATGAGTCACATAGATTAATAGAGCTGAATTTTACTGGGCAGGATGGGGGGGGGGGGGGGGGGGGGGGGGGATAGCTGACCAGCCTTGTGGCTGCCTTACCCACTCCCCGCATGTTATGGGGTCAGATAAGAGATGGACAGGAATATGGTGGGCTAGTCACTGATATACTCTACGTGCCCCAGCACCCTGCTGAAAACATACCCAGTGGGTAAAATCCAGCCCACAGAGTACTTACAGCAAAGAAGGAAGGCATTCGTACCACCACGTCCATGCCAGCTCTCCATAAAACTATCCAGTAAGTCCCAGTCCCCAACTCTATCGCCTGCAAGTTTATTTTCCTCCAGTGTCCATCCATTCTCCTTTGCTAATCATTGTCTCCACTGTCACTGGTAGGCAATACATTTTATTACCACTAGATGCAGTTGAAAGGTTCTTCCTCATATCCCACCTGTATCTTTTGTTCAAGGCCGTAAATCTGTGTCCCCTAGTCCTTGCATCATGAGAACAGTTTTTATTTGTTTTTTTAGCTGGGATGTTTTACTTTGAAACAAGAAATGATATCAGCCACAAAGGAGGGGGATGAGGTCAAAGAAGGCCTTGAAAGAAGGCTGGCAGGTATGTAATAGTCCTGGCATGGGGACCCATCACCGACCAGTCAAGATCATCTTTCTAAATGACCCCACTTACTTCAGTGAGGTCAGTGCTGAGGGCCACTGACTGACACGGTCCCTGTATAAAGGGCAGTGTGTGAACTGAACGTTTTTGAGGGTTGCTTTTAATGTTTTAGATGGGGAGTGGAGGGATGGTGTCATCAGCAAATGTAAGAACATCACTTTTATTGTATCAAAGAAACATAGAAAATAGAAGCAGGAAGAAACCATTCGGCCCTTCAAGCCTGGTCCGCCATTCATTATGATCATGGCTGATCATCAAGTTCAATACCCTGATCCCACCTTCCCCCCCATATCCCATGATCCCTTTAGCCCCAAGAGCTATGTCTAATTCCTTCCTGAAATTACACGTTTTGGCCTCAACCACTTTCTGTGGTAGCGAATTCCACAGATCCACCATTCTCTGGGTGAAGAAATTTCTCCTCACCTTAGTCCTAAATCCACGGAGCATAGTGGTTAGCACAGTCGCTTCACAGCTCCAGGGTCCCAGGTTCGATTCCCGGCTGGGTCACTGTCTGTGCGGAGTCTACACGTTTTCACTGTGTCTGCGTGGGTTTCCTCTGGGTACTCCGGTTTCCTCCCACAGTCCAAAGATGTGCAGGTTAGGTGGATTGACCATGCTAAATTGCCCATAGTGTCCAAAAAATGTTAAGTGGGGGTTACTGGGTTACGGCGATAGGGTAGATACGTGAGCTTCAGTAGGGTGCTCTTTGTAAGGGCCAGTGCAGACTCGATGTGCCAAATAGCCTCCTTCTGCACTGTAAATTCTATGATTCTGTTCTAAAAGCTTTACCCCTTATCCTCAAACCATGACACCTAGTTCTGGACTCCCCCACCATCGGGAACATTCTTTCTGAATCTACACTGTCTAATTCTGTTAGAATTTTGTAAGTTTCTATGAGATCCCCTCTCACTCTTCTAAACTCCAATGAATCCTAACCAAGTAGTCTCTTCTCATATGACAGTCCCACCATCCCAGGAATGGTAAACCTTCACTGCACTCCCTCCATAGCAAGAACATCCTTCCCTCAGATAATGACACCAAAACTGCACACAATACTCCAGGTGTGGCCTCACCAATGCCCTATACAATTGCAGCAAAACATCTCTATTCCTATACTCTAATCCTCTCCTATGAAGGCCAACATACCATTTGCCTTCTTTACTGCCTGCTGTATTTGCGTGCTTATTCAGTGACTGATGCACGAGGGCACCAAGGTCTCGCTGAGTATCCACCTCTCTCAATTTACACCCATTCAAATAATAATCTTATAAACCTCATATTTATCCACATTATACTGCATCTGCCATGCATTGGCCCACTCATTCAACCTGAACAAATCCCACTGAAGCATCTCTGCATCCTCCTCACAGCTCACTCACCATTCCAACCAACTTTGTATCATCTGCAAATTTGATGATCTTGAGCAGAATTCTCCGTTGGTGAATGCCAAAATCGGGAAATGCAATTGGTTGGAGAATAGATTCCAACTCCAAAATCGCAGCAGGTGCTGATTTGACGCCAAATCGTAATTTTCCGTCACCTCAATAGCAACATCAATGTGGTCCGGAATGCAAGTACAGTTAATACTGTTTGCATATCATTAACGGGCCCGACCCGGTATTCTCCAGAGCCTCCGCGATTCTCCCCCTCCGATGGGCTGAGTTCCCGATGCCGTAGTTCACTTGTGCTTTTAAAAATCGTGAAACTGGCGTCATGGCTGCTGAGGGAGAGAGAGGACGGATGGAAAGAGTCCAACATCACCATAGTTTGCTGACAGTTGTGCCGCTGGCCGGGGGCTTCTGCCAGGATCCGGGGATTAGTGGGGGCTGGCCAGGAGGTGGGCTGTGGGGTTGAGGTGGATGGGCAAGGAGCACCATTGCCGCAGCCGGAAAGCAGTCATGCAGCTGCACACATCGCTGACAGCCCACTGTGAAGTTAGGATCATGGGTCATAAGGGTGTCCCCCCCAGGCCACACCCCCCTGGGTGCCCTCTGGCCCCAGCCAACCCATCAGCTGTATGGGCATGCTGCAACGCAACCAGTGTCATCTTGCTGGCTGGAATGAGTGTGGGTGGGATTGTAATGTGTATATGCAGCCTCCCGAGTGTCAATGAAGGACCGAGCAAATCCAGTACCGTTTTTCATTAGAATCGATTGTGTTCCACTTGGCGTTGGTGCTAACCCCTTCAGTAGTCGCTGAATCGGTCCAGGTTTGGCACCAGTTTTGCTGTCGTGAAAGTCCACGAATCCTGCCCCAGTGTCAACACTTAGTCTCAGGAACGGAGAATCCAGCCCCATACATTTAGTTCCCTCGTCCAAATCATTAATATATAATGTGAACATTTTGGGTTCTGGCACAAATCCCTGTGGTACCCCACTAGTCACTGCCTGCCAATCAGAAAAAGATCCATTTATTTCAACTTTCTGCTTCCTGTCTGCTAGCCAGATTTCTGTCCATCTCAAGACACTACTCGTAATCCCATGTGCTTTAACTTTACATATTAATCTGCTGTGTGAGACCTTGTCGAAAGCCTTTTGAAAGTCTAAATAAACCACATCCACCGGTTTTCCCTGGTCAACTCTACTAGTTACATCTTCAAAGAATTCGAGTAGATTTTTCAAGCATGATTTTCCCTTTGTAAATCCATGCTGCATATCTGATTACAGCACTGCTTTCCAAATGCTGTGCTATGAAATCCTTGATCGTGGATTCCAGCAACTTCCCTACTACTGACATTAGGTTCACTGGTCTATAATTCCCTCTTTTCTTTCTACCTAACATTTTGAATAGCAGGGTTATATTAGCTACCCTCCAATCTGTAGGAACCATTCCAAAGCCCAAAGAAGTTTGGAAAATGACCACCAATGGATCTACCATTTCTAGGGCCACTTCCTTAAATACTCTGGGATGAAGATTATCAGGCCCTGGAGATTTGTCCACCTTGAATCCCATTAATTTCCCCAAAACCATTTCTTTATTAATACTAATTTCCTTCAGCTCCTCACTAAGACTTGTATTTCTCAGAACTTCCGGTACATTATTCATGTCTTCCTTTGTGAAGACAGAAGGTGAGGGACAGCCATTTAATACACTGGACAAACCAGACAATATGCCCCAAAGAAACTGGAAATAGGCCTAAAATGTCAAGCTAAATACAGCCATTAACAGTCAAGCAAACACAAAAATACATTCAACACATCAAGGAAAATGGGTAGGATGACTGAAATCTATAAAAGCGAAGTAAGAATTTTTTTTTAATGAGCCTGTAAAGATATTGGATCGGCAAATCATAATAAGGTCTCGGGGAAATAGTCACATCCATTTGCTGGAAGGTATTGAAGAACAAGTGAGCTACCTTAAAGATTAGGGAGCTGAGACAGAAGACGAGGCCAACTGCACTGCAGAGGGTTTCAATTAGTTTTCTTCATGACTGTTTTTGCAGTAGTCAATGGTGGTCACTCTCCCAGCTGAACAATTAAAGTGTTGGACGAACGTATCAGACAGAATGAAGAAAACAGTCATCGGAAATGAAATGACCATTAAGAAACTCCAGTGTTCGAAACTTCACAATGTGCTGCCTCCATACGAAATACATCAGAATACAAAAGACAATACAAACAGAAGCAAGAGACATCCTGTAGTAACTGTGTAGAGTTCATTGGATACATTGCTGAAAACAGGGCTGGAAATAAATGTAACGTTGTATTCTGTAAATTATATTAGGTTTATGTCCATATTGGAAAACACAAGCTTATCAAGAAAGGAAATTTAGCACAACTAGAATCACTGCAGTGCAGAAGGAGGCCATTCGGCCCATCAAGTCTGCACCGAACCTCCTAAAGAGCACCATAACGAGGCCCACATCCCCATCCCATTCCCGTAACCCAGTAACGCCACCTAATCTTCGGGACACAAAGGGGCAATTTGGCATGGCCAAACCACCTAACCTGCACATCTTTGGACTGTCGGAGCAAACCAGAGCAGCTGGAGGAAACCCACGCAGTCACAGGGAGAAAGTGAAAACTCCACACAGTCACCCAAGGTTGAAATTGAATCCGGGTCCCTGATGCTGTGAGGCAGCAGTGCTAACCACTGTGCCACCATGCCGCCCCCACACTGGATCGGGTTTTTATCCTACCTGAAAATGAGCAGGATATAGGCCAACTCATGACTTCCCGCCCTGAGTTTGACTTCCCTCCTCCACCATCGTCCAAACCTCTTTCATTTCACTGGAACCTGAAGCAGCTGAAGCTTTCCCACCCATGTTGAAATGTTAACACGGTGACAAGGCTTGGATTCTTCCCTACTTCCTTCCCTAGTATCCTGAATGCCAAGGGATGCCAGAGGGTGGGTGCCAGTAGACACTGGGTAGCAATGGTAAGTCACCAAAAACAACACATGGAAAGATAGGGTTTAATCGTGACCTGCTCTCCCATTTTATTGGCTAAAAGACACATTTTATTAGTCCTTTGTTTTAGCTGTAATAAATATTGAGCCAGGAAATAATGTGCCCATTTTTGGGCACTAGGTCGTAATTCAGAAGATGTCCGTACCTGATCAGATCAAGTTGGGCAGCAGGAACTTTTGCACCCATCTCAACTGCATGACTTTAATGACTGGCCGAGCATGTTCCACCTTGCTGCCTTCTTCTTAACACTATTGGCTGCCTCTATGCTCAGTAGGGGGGGCCCAGCATTGTTCACAAAACAGGTGGCGCAACCAGCCTGCCCTTCTTAAAGGCAGTCTGTTCCTCTTAAAGAGAAGCTGTACCAAAGAATATTGCTGCAACTTAAATTATAGAAAAGTAAACACCAGGGCAGGGATAAGATTTTAGGATGACAAATGGGGTACTGGAGGTGTAAGTGTTGGTGAGAGACAAGAAGAGAGATGGGATCAGGGGACTCTCAAGGACCAACCCTCAGAAGAGAATGGAACTAAGTGGCCAGGAATGGCAACTGCCAAAGCCTGAACACAAGGAACCTGCAGCAGTGCCACAAGATATCTAAAAGTTTCCACACCACCCTCTGGTTGAAAAATACTCTCTAAAGCTGCCAATTATTTTAAATCTATACCCCGTGATATTGACCTCTCTGCTTGGGAAATATTGCCTTCCTCTCTATTCTATCTAGGTCTGTCCTAAATTTTTAGTCCTTAATTAAGGGCTCCTCTGTGCCAAAGAAAATAATCCCACTCCATCCATTCTTTCCCCATTGAGAAACTTCTCCACTCCTGCCAACATTCTGGTAAATGTCTTCTGTAACATCTCCATTCTGAGTACACCTTTCCTGTAATGTGGTGACCAGAATTGTATTCTGTACTCTAGTTGTAGCTTGACGAGCATAACCTCCTGACTCTTATATTCTATCTCTTAGTAATAAAGGGAAGTACCCCATATGCCTTCTTAAACCTTTTTTACCTGTCTTCTACCGCAGGAATCTGCAGACATGCACTCCATAAAGTTGCAGGCAGGCGACCACTCAGAAATTATGACAGTTTAGAAAAACACTATTTATTTACCTAGACGAAACCACTCCTACTCCCTCAAAACCAGCAGCACGCATTCAATTCCCGTACAGGTGGAGATTATTCATGAAGGCCCGCTTTCTCAACCTTGCCCCTCGTCTGAGGTGTGGTGATCATAAGAACATAAGAACCCGGAGCAGGATTAGGCCATATGGCCCCTCAAGCCTGCTCCGCCATTCAATGAGATCACTGCTGATCTTTTGTGGACTCATCTCCACTTACCCACCTGAACGCCATAACCCTTTATTCCTTTATTATTCAAAAACGATCTATCCTTATCTTAAAAACATTTAATGAAGGAGCCTCAACTGCTTCACTGGGCAAGGAATTCCATAGATTCACAACCTTTTGGGTGAAGAAGTTCCTCCTAAACTCAGTCCTAAATCTACTTCCCCTTATTTTGAGGCTATGCCCCCTAGTTCTGCTTTCACCTGCCAGTGGAAACAACCTGCCCGCATCTATCCTATCTATTCCCTTCATAATTTTATATGTTTCTAGAAGATTGCCCCCTCATCCTTCTAAATTCCAACAAGTACAGTCCCAGACTACTCAACATTTCTTCGTAATCTAACCCCCTCAGCTCTGGGATTAACCTCGTGAATCTCCTCTGCACACCCTCCAGCGCCAGTACGCCTTTTCTCAGGTAAGGAGACCAAAACTGAACACAATACTCCAGGTGTGGCCTCACTAACACCTTATACAGTTGCAGCATAGCCTCCCTAGTCTTAAACTCCATTCCTCTAGCAATGAAGGACAACATTCCATTTGTCTACTTAATCACCTGTTGCACCTGCAAACCAACTTTCTGTGACTCATGCACTAGCACACCCAGGTCACTCTGCACAGCAGCATACTTTAATTCCCGGGTTAAATCATCACCAGTCAGCTCTCCACCTCAATGGGGAAAGCAGCCTATGGTCATCTGGGGCTATGACAACTTTCCTTTTATCTTACTCTCTGAAGGGTCTCCCACGCTTGGCCCACACTCAGGCCGGATTATTTATGTCCCAAAGTCCCTAGGTTAAAGGTTTAGCTCCTCCCCGTCATGTGGGGAGAATATACTCCGATGAGGTTACTGGCACCATGACCTTGGATCGGGTTATAACACACTCCAAGGCAACGCTACACTTCTCCGAATCCTCCTTTGTCTTGTTTGCCCTGCTCAAATGTATGACCTCACATTTCTCTGGATTGAATTCCGTTTTTGCTTTTCTGCCCACTTGATCAATCGATTGGCATCAGGCTGCAGTCTACACCTTTCATCTTCACTATCCACCACAGACTCAAATTTTGTGACATCTGCAAACTTCTTTAATCAAACCACCTACATTTAAGTCTGAATCATAGACATTCACTATAATAAGCAATGATCCTAGTACTCAACCTAGTACAAAAAAGCCTATCAATGCTGCCAACATATACTTATCTCTCATTACCACATACCTCCAGTTATTCAGCTTAACACAGTGAAACACAATATTGACAATTTGCCCTCCTTCCTGCAGGACAACAAGGCACACAATAGAAGAAAGCAGAAAAAAACAGGAGAGGACAAGAATGTCTGCCCTCCTCGAGCCAATGGAGGAGCTCGTTCTCTACATCATGGGACCAATGGCAACGGGACGCATGGCATCCATCATCACTGACAACAGAGAGGATGATGGTATGTTCCTGCATTGTGTTCCTTCTCAATTCGCAGCAGACTGTAGTTAATGATGGTTTCATGGACCTCTTGCTTTAACCCCACTAGTTCTTTCCCCACAATAACCTTTCAATGGGTGAATTTCCAGACCCAAGAAGTGCCACGTGTCCAGCCACAGCACAACTAGGACGAGAAAAGAGAACGACAGCTCAGCACAAGTGGAGAGGTCTCGTTGCCTGATCTGACACTGGCAGCCACCAGTTTAGATATTGGCACTAACCTGGAGGCTACTGGAGTTGGGATCAACTCTTGGTGAGTCACCGGGTATGAGTGGGCTGCAGATAGGCCAGGGGTAAAGGATGATTTGTTTGCAGCAGCCTGGAGAGCAAGGTCACGGAGGAGTTCTGCTGCAGAGAACTCAGATGAGAAACTCAAAGGGGTAGCAACAGGAGAGCATTGACGGGCATGTAGACCGCAATGCTGGGTGGATTGGCAGATAATCACTATCAATGATATTGGATGTGTCTGAGTCTATGTTGGCCTTACCCTGTCCACAGTCTCGGCTCCAACTCCCTGTCATTCTGCAGACCCAGAGACACTGTCACTGTTGCCTCTACTGAACACAGTGTGGAAAGGTCACCTACTCCTGTACCCTCCTTGTGAGGGTGGAGCAATACTCCACAGTAAGTCTTACAACTTAACACAAATGACCTTCAGAAATGACCAGGAATACTGCCATAAGCCTTGCAATAGAAAATCATTGTCAAAAATTGCCTTAGCTCACTTTGGCTGCCTGGCGCGTAAAGGTGCCCCACTGCAGCCTCATGCCTAATCTTTGCAGACTGACATGTGAATTTGTTGCCAAAATTTGGGATCCAATGGTCCCACCAATCAGGTTGGCTGCAACCCTAGTGAGTGATGCAAGGTCTCCATACTGCCCCTTGAGTGGTCTGTTCTTTTCTGCCCCCTTTTAACTTGCTGGGAGCTTCTTCAATAGCTACAGCCGTAAATCCATCCGATTCCCCTCTACAAGAGTAGGAGGTTACCTCCTGGTGGGGACACAGGTATCCCACCAGGAGCCGGTCCTGCTTTTGAATTGTCCCCCAACAGAGGAAAATGTGGTTTGCGACAGCTTTGGTGCAATCCCATAGTACTGCTCAGGACATTCCCCTTCCTCCAATATTTGTTTGTCAGATTTCTACTTTTAGAAAATTCAAAGATGAACAAATTGTTTTGAAACTAAATCGTGCATTCTATTTAAAATAAAAGTCAATGTAATGTGAAATCCTAAGAACTAATATAATTGTCAGCAGTAATGAAACAGTTAAATTGTCAAATTTAAGTATATCCACCTCAATCACAAAAGGTGTTTCATAGAATCCCTGCAGTGCAGAAGGAGGCCACTCAGCCCATCAAATCTGCACCGACCCTCTAAAAGTACACCCTGCCGAGGCCCACTCCCCCACGCACCCTGCCCTATCCCCGTAACCTAATCTGCACATCCCTGGACACTAAGGGGCAATTTTATCATGGCCAATCCACCTAACCTGCACGTCTTTGGACTGTGGGTGGAAACTGGAGGAAACCCACGCAGACACGGGGAGAAAGGGCAAACTCCACACAGACTGTCACCCAAGGCTGGAATTGAACCCATGTCCCTGGCGCTGTGAGGTAGCAGTGCTAGCCAGTGTGCCACTGTGCCGCCCGTGAATACCCTCTAATTTCAGGAATACCATCTAATTTCTTTGAACAGAGGCTATGAAAACACAAAACATTCCTGTTATCTGTCGTGTTAATCACCCTGGGGTAACACGGACTGCAACTGGATGCAGTTGTACTTGAAAGTAGATTCCAAATTTTGATGTTAGTTCAATACGCTTTATTGACCTTGTTAAGCAGTGCACACAGTTCGCTGTGGGTTTGACACTCTACTAATCTAAGCGTGCTTGCTATAACTAACTAGACCAGACTAGCTCTGAGCCACGTGTAGAAGGTGCTAACGGATATATACACCCTGACTGTCACTCCAGTTATCACCAGTGGAAAGAGGCAGAGTGTTGATGCCTTGTGTGTTTTATAGTAAGAGACCACCTTCTAGTGTTCTGCCTAGTGATTGGTTGTATTCTATCCTGTGTATTGATTGGCTGTACTGGGTGTCCGTCACTGCCTGTCTGTTTCTCATTATGTGCATGAGTGCATATCATGACAATATCCACGTTAGCAATGACGAGATTGTCGGCTACATTTACAAAACAGATTTTTGTTCCTCACAATAGGAAGTACTCACAGCCACATCGCACAGGTCCTCTGCATTCTTCCACTCGTATAACACATTTTCTTTCTTCGCCTGGGCATCCTTTAGTCAGCAAGATCTCTCTCGCTCCAATACCTAGGCATAAACAGGCTAAAGTTACTCCTTTGAGATAAAGGTTTTTCCTGCTACAATATCAACTAGTTTTGAACAACGTTGGCATTTCACATTGTTCAGCAGCCCAGGAGATGCTCTTCATGACCCGTGGCCTCTCCTCGTTTGCTGAGCTCGTTTGCTGAGCAAAATTGTACCCCATGGGATTAATGGAACAGTGGAGGCATTGATGTGAAATTGGCTAAGAGGCAGAAAGCAGAAAGTATAGAATCATAGAATTTACAGTGCAGCAGGAGGCCATTTGGCCCATTGGGTCTGCACTGGCCCTTGGAAAGAGCACCCTACCTAAGCCCACATCTCCACCCCATCCCTGTAACCCAGTAACCCCACCCAACCTTTTTGGACACTAAGGGACAGTTTAGCATGGCCAATCCACCTAACCTGCACATCTGTGGACTGTGGGAGGAAACTGGAGCACCCGGAGGAAACCCATGCAGACACGGGGAAAACGTGCAGACTCCACACAGACAGTGACCCAAACTGGGAATCGAACCTGGGACGTTGGAGCTGTGAAGGAGCTCTTGGGGGGTGGGGGGGGGGGGGGTCTTCCTATCTAGGGGGTCTCAGGGAGTGTTCTGGTAGGGGAGGGGTCGTGAGATTGTGCATTGTGGGGGGGGTGAACTTTGGGGGCAACTTCCTTAAGGGGTTACCCAGTTGGCCCACTGCGGGGTCCAACACATCATGGCCATGCTGATAAATGCCAGGAGTGATCTATGCCCATGTGATTCCCGGCCCAGAGGACTGGAGAATCCCGAGGGCCCGGAGACTCTGGTGCCGGCCAGCTAAGTGGATGCAGATGGGTTTTTAGGATCCATTATCATCCTCCCATTGGTGCGCAGGCACTAACCCCAATCCCACCGCCAGCAGGAGGGGGGGTGGAAAGCACGGCGGTCGGTTCAGTGCCAGGCACGAAAATCAATTTCAGCCAGACGCCTAATCCTCCACCCGTTCAGGCGACGTGGGCAAAGAATCCAGCCCATGATCCCTGCATCCAGTCTTCTCAGCCCAGTCAGAATTTTATACTTTTCAGTTAGATCCTTTCTCCTTCTTCTAAATTCCAGTGAATACAGTCAGAGTCGACCCAATCTCTCCTCATGCGACAATCCTGCCATCCCAGGAATCAGTCTGGTGAACCGCCGCTGCTCTTCTCTATGGCAAGTATATCCTGCCTTAGGTAAGGAGACTAAAACTGTACACAATACTCCAGGCATGGTCTCACCAAGTTCCTGGACAGCTGCAGTAAGACATCCCTGCTCCTGTACTCAAATCCTCTTGCAATGAAGGCCAACATGCCATTTGCCTTCCTAACTGCTTGCTGTACCTCCATCCTTTCAATGTCTGGTGTACAGTACTAGGACACTTTAATAAGGACAGGGAGTCCACAAGAAGTAAAATAAATTTACAATACGGTTTATACACTTGCCGTTAGATCCCTACCGGGTTTCTTTCTGGTTGGTGCCTTACTGGCCGACGTTTTGTACAATGCTAAATTGAGGTGCCCCGCCCCTCAGCTCACACTCCCCGGGAACACAGGGAAGATAATCATTTCCACTCCAAAAGACCCATGCGGGATATTACAGGCACCCAGGTCCCTTTGTACACCAACATTTCCCAATCTATCACCATTGAAATAATACTCTGCCATTCTGTTTCTCCTTCTGAAGTGGATAACTTCACACTTAGCCACATTATACGGCATCTGCCATGTATTTGCCCGCCCACTCAACTTGTCTAAATCGCCTTAACCCCTCATAACATCCACCTCATCACTCATGTTCCCATCTAGTTTTGTATCATCAGCAAACTTGGACATATTGGGTGGGATTCTCCGCAATTGGCACGATGGCCCGCTGGCGTCAAAAGTGGCGCGAACCACTCTGGTGTCGGGCCAAACGGAACGTCAGAAAACCTCCAACCCGCAAGGGGCTAGCAGCGGCGTGACGCCATTCGTGATGGCGTCACACGCGCGCGCCATAATTGACGCGGCGCAGCGTCGCAGCACAAAAGACGCCCCCGCCGGAAACCCAGCAGAACGGCCGCCAGCCGTGCAGCGCCGAGGTTCCAGGAGAGCTACATCGAGGCAACATCCTGGACGCAGTGGAGCAGAGGAGGGAGGCCCTATACCCTGGACTGGCCGCAGGGTCGCACCTCACCCCAGCCGGTGTATGTGGAGGGAGGTGGCAGAGGACGTCAGCGCCGTGGCCGTAACAGCCAGGACAGGAATCCAGTGTCACAAGAAGGCCAATGACCTAGTCAGGGCAGCCAGGGTGAGTACCCCCCCCCCCCCCCCACCCCGCGATGGGTGGGACAGCTCTAGCTGAAACCAACATGGCTGCACCCACCCATGCAGGCTGCATTGGCAGGATGGGGTGTTAACTCTGCCAACATACACACAACCGCTGGTCCGCATGTATATGTCTGCTTAACACTGTTGCCCATTATCCCCGCCACCCCCCATAGGAGAAGCACGCTCATAACAACCGGGAGCGTGAGAGGGTGGACGGGGTCCTCCTGAAGTGCGCCCCCTCACCGTTCATGAAAAGAGGACCTTGGACCTTGCAGGAGGACCCGAGGGCCGGGACGTTGGGGATGCAGAGGTCGGGGGCGCACCACCAAGTGAGACCCCCCACTGCCTGCCCCCTATCCCCCTTCCCCCATTAACCCTTCCCCATTCCCCAACCCCCCCTTCCCCATCCTCCCATCCCCCTATCCCCCTTCCCCATCCCCCCATCCCCCTTCCCATCCCCCATTCCCTTCCCCATCCCCAATCCCCCTTCCCCATCCGCCTTCCCCTTCCCCCACCTCCATCCCCCCCTCCCTGTTCCCCTTCCCCCCTCAGTCCTCCCTTCCCCATCCCCCTGTGGTGATCACAAGTTAACCAGATGCAACACAACTGAGCGACCACTAGAGGGAGCACGGGAGAGCCATATAAATAGATCAGGACAGGAAGTGAGGACACACTCTTCACAGCAGGGGGGCTGGTAAGCAGGACACACAGCAAGCAAAGCTGGTAGTTAGCACTGGAAGGTAGTTCTAGGTCGAGCTCTGGAAACTGAACGAACCCACAATAAAGCATCTTCTCCACACTTGAGACTGCGAGCTTTATTAAGACACGAGGAACAACACATGGTACCAGCAGTGATTTCAGGACGCTTACGACAGGACAACTCAGCTGCAGATACAGAAAGCACAAAATGGCATGGAAATCTCCTACTGGACATTTGACTGGGGAAGACATCGCTAATTCGAGGATGTGGCATGGATACCCACCTCAGCTGGACACGACTGGTAATGTAAGAAATGTCTGGAAAAGGTTTTAAACAAATGTTCGATTTTTATCTCATAGCTAATGATGTAGCAGAAGCCTCAGACAAAATTAAAATAGCAATTCTCATCGAAGGGCCTGTCAATAGGAAAGTGTATAATGGATTTAAACACTCAAAAGGTCAAGACAGGAACAGCTTACAAACGTTACTAAACAAATTTGAAGAGTACTGTGAGAAATTTGAACAGCAAGGCATGCTCACAGTCCAACCTGCACAGAGACTGAGTGAAGCAAGACTTAAAAAATCACAAAAAGATCAGGAAATCGCGAATGCACAGTACAGATCAAAAAGAAGAAATAACAGGAATTTTTCACAAAGCCAAAACGCTGAAATCCAGTCCAGATCGGTAAGAAAAGGTAACTTACAACTTTTAGAAAGAAAAAACGCTGAAATCCGCGATAAAATGGCGTCGGAGCACATTTTGCAGTCTCTGGTAAGCAAAGAACTACAAATCGCGTCTGCGCATGCGCCGGAACCGGAAGTTGCGCATGCGCCGGAACCGGAAGTCACGCATGCGCCGGAACCGGAAGTCGCGCATGCGCAGTTTACAAAAGATCGCGGCGCCGATCGTTATGCGCATGCGCAAGCCGCGCATGCGCAGTCAAAAAAAGTCTTCGTCGCGGACCGTCATGCGCATGCGCAAGCCGCGCATGCGCAATGGACACCGAACCGCACAAGGAAAGAAAGCCGATTTGCGCATGTGCAAGTCGTTCCTACGCGTGACGTCATGACGTCTGAGAATCCTGACCACGCCCACTTAAAAGGGAAATGCCCGAAAATTGAAAACAAGACACTTAAAGTGGTAAAACCAAATTTTCTTGCCTCAGAACACAGAAAAACGCCTGAACTTAAACCAACAGTGAAAAACAGCTTGCACAAAACCTTGGAAAAAGCTGCCTTCACCACACACAGTGAAGCGAACAAAAAGAATTCCGAAACAACAAAAGATGATTTGTTTTTCGACGATTACCTCTCAGACCTGACTGGGTCAGTCGGATATGCTTATCACAGCATCAGCGACACGGTCGCAAAGTTCAACACGAATCAACTCGTGGTAGAAGAAGCCAACGAAGATGAAATGGGTTTCAAAGAATACTACTCAGACATGGAGGAGTTATTTGGACATGCTGATCACAGCATCAGCGACACCGTTGCAAAGCTCAACACGACTCTACTCATGGTGGATGAATCCAACACCATGGTGCCATGGCAGCTCGTCGATACATTGGATGACAGCAATACCCAAGACGAAGACGACGCCACACAGAGAGCACAGGAAGACTCCACGGAGCAAGCGATGACAGGCTCCACAGTGCGAGTGATGAAAGACGCCAACAGGGATGCAAGCAAACACTCCCGGGCGGACACCAAGCATGAACAAGACCATGAAGGTAAACCCGCTGTACCTGAGCAACCGCAAGCAGACTATGAAAGTCTACCAAGCTCACAGGAACAAGAAGCAAGAGCAGACTATGAAAGTCCAACACGCTCACAGGAACAAGAAGAAAGAGCGGACTATGAAAGTCCAACACGCTCACAGGAACAAGAAGAAGAAAATGCACCTCTGCCCACTGCATGCGAAGACAGTGACAAGGTGATCACACTCAACGTACAGGATCACAGTGAGACTGACAGTTCTCAGCTTGTCTGTACCGAAGCACAGAGCGAAAACAGTGACAAGGTTCTCGCACTCGACGTACAGGATCACAGTGAGACTGACAGTTCTCAGCTTGTCTGTACAGAAGCACAGAGTCGGGCCACCCAACAGTCCAGAGAGACGATGCCGAAAGAAAACATGCAGATTTTGACTCCAGAAGAGGAGCACCTGGAGCCCAGAGAGACAACGCCAAAAGAAAACATGCAGATTTTGACTCCAGAAGAGGAGCACCTGGAGTCCACAGAGACAATGCCGAAAGAAACCATGCAGATTCTGACTCCAGAAGAGGAGCACCTGGAGTCCAGAGACATCAAACAAAAAGAAACCATGCAGATTTTGACCCCAGAAGAGGAGCACCTGGAGTCCAGTGAGATAACATCAACAGAAATCATGAAGATTTTAACTCCAGAAGCGGAGCACCAAGAGTCTAGAGAAACCACGTCAACTGAAATCATGCAGATTTGGACTCCAGAAGAGGAGCGCCGAGAGTCCACAGACACCGCGTCAAATGTAATCAAGAAGACTTTGACTCCGGAAGACGAGCACCAAGAAAGCAAAGATGCGGAATCCAATTCTCCACAACTGATTGATGTCACCTGCACCGATGCAACATCAGATCATTCGCACCACTCGCGAGACGGAATGCTCAATGACTCAAATTATCCACTCGGGACACTCATAGAGTATAACAAGAAAAACAAAAGTCAAAAGAAACACAGCAAGAACAAAAACAACATGAAGCGCGACAAGACCAACAACAATAGCAAGAAGCACAGCAGAAACGAGAACGACAACAGCAAGAAGAAAAGCAACATGAAGCGCGACAAGACAAACAACAATAGCAAGAAGCACAGCAGAAACGAGAACGACAACAGCAAGAATAAAAGCAACATGAAGCGCAACAAGACAAACAACAACGTCAGGCACAAAGATAGCGACAACGACAGAGGCAGAAACAACAAGAAGGGCAACAAACACAACAAAGTCAGGAGCAAAGATAGCGACAACAACAAAGACGGAAACGACAAAAACAGCGACAAGTACGGCAACGGAAACAACAAAAACAGGAACGACAGAAACAACAGCAATGAAACAACGACTTGTACACAATGGCACTACTTGGCACATGATGGACGATGCCACAGAACACTGCAAAACGATAACAAGACTACAAACATGTCATGGGATGACAACGAATCGCACAAACTCACGTCTGCTCCAGAACAAGCAAGCACACCAGCATCCAAGGCGGATGAGACAATAAATCAACACCACAAGCACAAAAAAAAAGTCCATGCCAGTCAACATCAGTGATGTGACCATGCAAACACCTCGGGATGACGCATTGGGTACTTAAGATAACAAGGAACACCAACAACATTCACAGCGGACTTGCAATATCAATATCACCACGTCATCAACAACAAAAAGAAAAAAAAAAAGCTCTGAACAAATTCATCAAGTTTGGACTCATAAATGTGTTTATTAAGTTGGACATATAAATACATTGGCTTTGTTAACCAAGGCAATAGCATCATCACTTGTATAGATACGCATATCATAAGTTACTGTTTTGTATAATTTTCCTTAATGATGTACAGAAACTATGTAATGAGAAAGAGGGGGATGTGGTGATCGTAGATTGACCAGATACAAAAACAACAGAGCAAACACGAGCGGGAGAGCTATAAATACACTGGGACAGGATGTACAATTTTCTTTAACGATGTTCAGAAAATATGTTAAGAGAAAAAGGGGGATGTGGTGATCACAAGTTAACCAGATGCAACACAACTGAGCGACCACTAGAGGGAGCACGGGAGAGCCATATAAATAGATCAAGACAGGAAGTGAGGACACACTCTTCACAGCAGGGGGGCTGGTAAGCAGGACACACAGCAAGCAAAGCTGGTAGTTAGCACTGGAAGGTAGTTCTAGGTCGAGCTCTGGAAACTGAACGAACCCACAATAAAGCATCTTCTCCACACTTGAGACTGCGAGCTTTATTAAGACACGAGGAACAACACACCCCCCTCCCCCTCCCCCCATTCCCCTTCCCCATCTCCCTTCCCCCACCCCCATCTGCATGCCTAACCATGCATGCTGTATTATGTACTGCAGGACCAAACGTCAACCCACCCGTCCCTGCGGATGCCGACCCACCCCGGGACATGCCAGGGTGCCCACAAGACAGGGTTAGACCCGGAGCGTCAGGTGTACACCGCCCCCATTTAGTGCCAATGCGGCTGCGCCGGAGGGCCACACCCAGCAATGGGGAAGGGCAGCCACAGCAACAGGCCCCCGTCCCAGTCGACCCGGGACACTGACACACACGACACAAGAACCCAGAAGACCCACATACGGGACACACCCACCCAGGACACTGACACGCAGGACACTGACACAGGACACCCACACACATGGCACACCCACCCAGGACACCCACATAAAGGGGACGGATGAACAGGGAACACCACTCCAAGGGACCCCGGACTTCGGTCCAGATGAGGACCTCGACATTACGCCACTGCTATCTCCGACATCCTCCACCATCGCAGAGACACTTACCTCAGTTGGGCACTTTAGCGATGAGGCCTCTGGGACACTAACTGGTGCGCACCACACAGTCGTCCCGGTATAGCAGGTGGAGGTAGGAGCAGCCGAGGGGCAGGACGGTCGGGGGGCAGCCCGGCGCAAGCAACTATCTGCCGCCCAGACGGGTCCCAGGTTCCTGGAGTTACCACACTCACCTATAGACCCGATGCAGTCTCGGACCCAGGGACGATCGAAGGGGGTGACGGCCGGCTTGCAGCAGCTGCAGACGCAGGTGGAGGAGTCCACCTGCGTCCAGGAGCAGGGAGTGGTGCCGGTCATGCATGCCACCCAGGCCGACACCGCACGGGTGACGTCCGCGGTGGAGGCAATGGGGTCGAAGGTGTCAGACATGGGGAGCAGTATGCAAGGCCTGGGGTTTTCCGTGCAGGTGGCGTCCGTGGCCCAGGACATGGCTGCCTTCTCACAGGAAGCCATGAGCCAGAGCCAGCAGCAGATCGCGGAGGCGCTCAACGCCGTTGCCCAGTCTCAGCAGGCAATGGCCCAGTCTCAGCAGGCCATGGCCTAGTCCCAGCAGGCCACGGCCCAGTCTCAGCAGGCCATCGCTGAGGGCATCGGCGCCAGGTGCTGGTCAGCGTTGCCCAGACACAGACAGGGATGACCAACTCCCTTGTTGATACCAGGGTGGGCCTCCAGGACTGGCAGCGCCAGGTGCCGGGGGTGAGTCGGATGCTGGATCCGTTCGCACCCGACCCATGGAGAGGCCTGGGGGCCATCGGGCACCCTGAGGGAGGAGGAGGTGCTGTGGCCCGTTCCAGGTTCCCCTGCAGGGGAGGTCCTCGGACTCCCCCCCCCCCCCCCCCCTTCCGTCCCGGGTGCATCTGGTGGGCAACAGGCTTGACAGGCTGGCAGCTCGCCATCCCAGTCGCCTGAGCCGAGGCCGGGCCTCCCCAGGAAACGGCCGCCAAAGGGATCCCTAGTCACAGGGCAGGAATCACAGGAGTCCACCTCCAGTTCTGCTGCACTGTCTGGGGAACCACCTAGATCAGGGGTGGGCAAACTACGGCCCGCGGGCCGCATGCGGCCCGCCAAAGGTATTTCTGCGGCCCACCAAGTCATTAAAAAAAAAAAAAAAAAATTTTTTTTAAAAAAAAATTTTTTTTTTTTTTTTTAAATTTTTTTTTAAGGTTAATGCGGGGGGGCTGTTGGGTTACTTACTGGTATAGGGTGGATACGTTGACTTGAGTAGGGTGATCATTGCTCGGCACAACGTCGAGGGCCGAAGGGCCTGTTCTGTGCTGTTCTATGTTCTATATGAGGCGCCCAGAATCATAACCGGGTGAAGTAATTATTTTACTTAATATACTATGCGGCCCTTTGTGAATTGTGAATTTCTGAATGTGGCCCTTGCACGGAAAAGTTTGCCCACCCCTGACCTAGATGTAGTCATAGGACCCGTAAGGCCAAAAAAATTAGACACTGAGTAAGTTGGCATGGGTGCAGGGCACAGATTAGTTATAAGGGCTCGGGCATGTGTATGAACTGTTTGTCATTAAAATCACTTTCACGTCTACAGAAGCTGCCTCTGTGCTCTGTTCGATGCGTGCGGGGGTGGGGTGAGAGGTGAGCGCCAGTGTGTGTGTGAGGGGTGATCGGATGTCGGCCTCAGGTGAGTGTGCCCCCTCCCCGGGTCGTCCTCGCCATCCCCCTGGGCAGGCAACGGGACCGTGCGCTGCAGTCTCACGGCCGCATACAGGGACTGTGGCCATGAGTCAGGCATTATCTAACGATGTAGAGCCCAGGGCTCACCGCAGAGCGGGCTGTCATCATCCTCCATGACATGCAATAGACCCGCTTCCACTGGCGACCGTGTGAGCTCTGCCCAGTGCGCCGCAGGTGGATGTGCAATGGAGGGGTGGTGTGCATGCGGGTTATGTGAGGGTGGGTGGGTGGAGGGTGGTTGGTGGTGGGCGGGGGAGGGTGGGTGGTTAGTGGGTTGGGTGAGGGTGGGGTGAGGTGAGGGTGGTTGGCTGGTGCCATACTGTGCTGTCTGTGCCCATACCCGGCAATTCCCACACTACCCTAGTCTGTGAACCGGGCAGCTATCAACCCGTCCCGTGCCCATTGGCCCAGCGGTAACGGTGGGCAGCCTCCCGTCCATGCTCAGCCCATCTGTCCTGTTCACTGCCCCCATCCTCCTCATCTGGGGAGGCTTGCCCTTCGTCGTGTTGCTCCTCCCCCTCCCTCTCCTCTGCCTCCAGCACATCGCCCCTCTGCTGGGCTATGTTGTGCAGGACACAGCAGACCACAACGATGTGGCCGACCCTATCCGAAGGGTACTGGAGGGCCCCTCCAGAGTGGTCCAGGCACCTGAAACGCATCTTTAGCAGCCCAAAGTACCTCTCTATCACACCTCTGGTCGCTGCGTGGGCATCGTTGTAGCGGTTCTCCGCATCAGTCTGTGGCCTCTGTAGAGGCTTCATCAGTCACGACCGCAACGGGTAGCCTGTGTCGCCCAGCAACCAGCCCCTCAGCCGGGGGTGGAATCCCTCGAACATTGCGGGGATGAACAAATGCGCCAATATGAACGAGTCATGCACACAGCCCAGGTACTGGCCGCAGACGTGCAGGATCCTCATGCGGTGGTCGCAGGCCACCTGAATGTTCATGGAGTAGGCCCCCTTCCTATTTGTGAACGCAGCCCTGTTATCAGCTGGTACGGCGACATGCGTCTTATCGATCGCCCCCTGGACCATGGGCATCCTGGCCATAGCAGCGAAGCCCGCTGCTCGGGCATCCTGGTGGGTGTGGTTCACAGGGAACTGAATATAGCGGACCGCGATGTCGTACAGGGCGTCAGTCACTGCACAGATGCACCTGTGCACCGATGCCTGCGAGATGCCGGACAGGTCCCCACTTGGCGCCTGGAATGACCCTGTGGCATAAAGGTTGAGGGCCACCGTAACCTTGACGGCCGGGGGGAGAGGGTATCCTCCACCAGTGCCATGCAGTACCATGTGTACCATCAGGTGGCAGATATGGGCGAAGGTTTCCCGGCTCATCCTGAGTCTCCTCCTGCATGCCCGGTCCGTGAGGTCCTGGTACGACGAGCGGCGCCGGTACACACGGGCCCTCATCTGGCGTCTCCGTCGCCGTGGCACCACCACCACCTCCTCCTCCTCGTCCTGTCGGGCGGGCGGGCCTCTCTGCGTCACGCTCCTCTGTGGCAGGCTCTGCCACCTCCCTGGCACGCTCCTGTTCCAGGTCCTCCAGCGCAACATGTAGAAGGGCGGCTCCCGCCAAGGCGGCCAACATCGCTGAGTGATGCCCAAACATAACGGTCCGGGTGGGGAATAGTCGACGTATCATCATTGTACATATCCCCCTCCGCAGCCAGGTGCCATGGGCTGCATGGTTGCCACTGTTGCCATCTGGAACCTGGCCAGGCAACCCCCCTCCCTCCCCGGACACTCACCCTCCCTGACACTCACCTCCCAGCCCCCCCTCTCTGGCACTCACCCTCCCCGGCACTCACCCTCCCCAGCCCCCCACCCTGGCACTCACTCTCCCCAGCCACCCCTCCCCGGCACTCACCCTCCCCAGCCCCCCCTCCCCGGCACTCACCCTTCCCAGCCCCCCCTCCCCGGCACGCACCCTCCCCAGCCCCCCCTCCCCAGCACCCCCCCTCCCTGGCACTCACCCTCCCCAGCCCCCCCTCCACGGCACTCACCCTCCACAGCCTGCTCCTCCCCAGCACTCACCTCAGCACTCACCCTCCCCAACATCCCCCTCCCTGGCACTCACCCTCCCCAGCCTCACCCCTCCCCAGCACTCACCCTCCCCAGCCCCCACCCTCACCGGCACTCACCCCCCACCCCGGCACCGACCATGATCACCGGCACGCACCCTCCACCGGCACCCTCAACCCCCCCCCTCCCCCCCCCCCCCCCCCCCCCCCCCCCACCGCCGTGCCGTCAGTTCTCCGGCAGCTGCCCCACCTGTGGTCTTCGGCCCATCCGGCCCGGAGAATTAGAGCAGCCCCGGGGCCAATAGCGTCACACCGGCCCTCGCTATTCTGTGAGGTGCAAGGCGAGATTCCCGTCGGCGCAAAGGTTTGGCTGCCGGAGATTATCGCAGGCGGCGTGAAGTGATGGGGCGGAATTCACGCCCCCCCCCCCCCCCCCCCCCCGCCCGCAATTCTCCAACCTGGCGGGGGGGCAGAGAATCCCGCCCATTGTATTTGATTTCCTCATCCAAGCCATTAATAAGACCTTAACGTCTTTGGAATGACAATCATTGTCGGAATGCCACTCTATACCCACTTACCTGCGCTAATTTTCTTCAGTGCCTGTCTCACTGAACCTTCCTGACTCAGACCGGATGACATCCTGGCAGCGCAAGCAAGTCCCTGGATCCAGCATTGGGATCTAAAAGAAGTGGAGCAAAGGAGGATGTGCCCACTTCTTACGGCGCAGGTGTCCGAAAAACAGGTGAGTTTAATACTCCCATTGAAAATAACAGGCTGGGGAGAAGGTAGTGCTTAAGGTAAGTGATTAGGATTTAGGCAATTTGGGGGAAGAAGACATTGTGGAGGAGGGCGGGCATGTATGGAACATGGAGGCGGAGAGTTTGGGTGTGGGGAATTCAGTGCCGAGTGGGGTCCAGATCCGTTTAATGGAGACTACTGGAAACAGGGCAGCAAGGAACTTCCAAACTTTTATTATTTACCACTATGTTCTGGGATAGTTAAGCACGAGGTTCCTTCCAGAAGCATCTCTCTCTGAGTTGTAGTGACACATGATCTGACATCACTGATGATGTATGTTAGCTGTTAACATCACAGCTATTAATCCTTTATCCAACAGAAATTATTCCCATTTAGGTTAGCAAGAAGTTTTGGAAAATAAGTTTGTTGATAAGTAGTTTAGTGAGGGTAAGGGAGAAGCTAAGGTTGGAGAGGGCATAAACGAAGGCGTGAAAGAAACTAATGAGAATTGTGGATTTAGACCCAGCATGCAGGGGGGGTGCAGTGCGGAGGCTGGGAGAGGTTTGACTTGATGGGGAAGGGAGAGGGAGAAGGAAGCAAAGGCAGGAGAATAAATGAGAAAAGAGGAGCTGATTGCAGGAGCCTGCCCTTCAGGCCCTTTGAGGAGTAGAAGTGAGCCCCATCTTGGGTCCTGGCCTGGAACACCCTAAAAATTATAGCCGCAGTGTTATTTTGGCCCACTTGTGAAAAGGGGCTAGTGGGACAGCTATGTTGGCATCCTGCTGGCTGTCCCATGAGCAGCTCACCATTCTGCTTCTACTAGCTCTCACTCCCAAAGTAGCATTAGTGCCTGTGACGAGCATGTAAATGAGGTGAACACCCACTAACCCAATACTCTGGTGGTGTGAGGGGCCCTCACTCTGCACAATCATTTCTCCTTGCTTACCTTCTACAATAAAGTTAAGTCTTGTCTTGCTCTTTCATTTCAGGCATAGGCGTTGAGGGCCTTGGGGCATTGAGGGGACCGGAGGCCAGCTTTCGTGAAGGTCAACCCAATCTGACATGAACAAGCACCAGCTCAGAGACTAGACTGTTAGTTCAGAGCTAGATTAGAAGAGCAGCTTTCACAGGATGAATCACCTGGGCAAGATGTGTAGGAACAGAGTAAAGACCAGGGGAACTTAACGCCACAGGAGACAGCTTACTGAACCTAGGATGAGGTGGGTGCAGAAAACACCTCCAAAAACAGTGAGATAGTCTCCAAGCTTTGCTGCTAAAGTCTCAGGTGTTGACCTTGAGGGCCCCAAGTCAGCTGAAGAAAGCTGATAAATGTGCAACAGGAAATGCTGTGTACTGGTCTGCCTGCCAGGAAGCTTGCAGACAACAGCTAGAGCATATAAGAGCCCAGCTACAACCTGTATCGAGGCTTCATACGGAGCATAGAGACCATGCTGTCAACCATGGAATGAAGTGTTAGCACAGCACTGGGGTAAACCATGCCGGTGCCTCAAATTATAGAGTTGTTTGTTTCCGTGGCACTGGTGAGATTTTCCTCCTAAATTACACCGGACGTTGTGATCCAAAATAAGGCAAGGTGGCTATAGTATTGCAGGATTACATTTGAATACAGTGTCCAAAATATTCCTGATTACCATAATCATTGTCAAAAATGAGGGGGAGTAATATTTACCACATGTTACTGAACAGGGTCCAGTCTCCTCAAATTCTTCAGCAGAGAATGTATTTGTGGCATCTGAAATTTAAAAAAAAACACAAAGGCGTCATACAAAAAGCAGATGTAAACCGCATGTCTATCTCACTCTTCATGTTCCTTCACTGTTGATCCTTTGAAGTCATTGCAGCTTCCTGTTATTATTGTTACTTTGTACTGAACACAATGAGTTTTGTTTGCAAGGCTGATACAACACTGATGTTTCAGTTTATAGAATTTAAATTCAGATTGGAGGCCCCAGACCCAAGGTGAGTCAGGAAATACAAAGAATTTCACAAGATCAGCAGATTTCTGACAGGCCACCTGTGTCTGTTAAACTGTGGTTGGGTTATTTTTCTTTTATTAATGGAAGTGGGATTTTTAAAATAATGGCAGCATTGCTATTCTCTGTGTTTTGGGGAGTTAGGACAGGGGTCCTCACCAGCGTACCAGTATTTTAGGGAAGAGCCTCTGGAATGCATCAGTATTTACAGGAGGTCGCACGTGCACAGAAATGTCTGAAGAACGTCGGCTTACTAAGGCATTGTCCTGGGACGATGAGAAATGATAGCGTTTTAAACGTTCCACAAGGAAAAAGTCAACTATACTTTGTTTATTCCTTTGGACCAAAAGCATTCTAATAACGCAGGCTGTCTTGATAAGGGAAAACAGGAAAAAGGAATTAGAATAATTCAATCACAGAATAGTACAACACAGGAGGCCATTCGGCCTATTAAGACTGTGCCAGTTCTTTCAAAGAGCATTCCAGTTAGTCCTACTCCCCCGCCCCCACTTTTTCCTGATATCACTACATTTTTTTTTCTTTCAAGTACTTATCCAATTTGCTTTTCAAGGCGACCATTGAATCTTTATCCAGCACCCTAACAGGCAGCGCATTCTGAATCTTACATTTAAAAAGGTTTTACAGGCGGTGCGTGGCACAGTGGTTAGCACTGGGACTATGGCGCTGAGGACCAGGGTTCAAATCCCGGCCCTGGGTCACTGTCCGTGTGGAGTTTGCACATTCTCCCCGTGTCTGCGTGGGTTTCACCCCACAACCCAAGGATGTGCAGGTTGGGTGGATTGGCCACGCTAAAATTGCCCCTTAATTGAGAAAAAAAAAAATGATAAAATTGAGTATTCTAAATTTCAGAAAACAATAAATAAAAAATAAAAATAAAAAGATCTCATGTCACCTCTCAGCTTTTGGTCAATCACCTTAAATCTGTGCCCTTTGATTATCAACCCTTCAGCCATTGGAAACAATAATTTCTCTTAATTTCTTATTTATAAACCCTTCATAATGTTGAACGGCAATATCAAATCTCACCCCACCTTCTCTGATGTGACCATCAATTCACACGACACGTGGTTGGAAGTGAACAGTGGTTTTAATAGTCTTACAACGGAGCCTGCCTGCGACGAGATGAACTGGCAGGCAGGCTCACGACTGCCAAGCTTTATACTTCTGGTTAGTGGGAGGAGCCATGGGTGGAGCCATGGGCGGAGCCAACGGTGGAGCCCAGTACAAACTCCTCATCTCCCCCTATGGGCCGAGCCATGCAACTGCTCGTATACCAAGCTTACATAGACACAGTACATCATATATAATAACAGTGTGAATTACACGGACTGTGATTCACCACATTCACCCCCTGTAAAAAAAATTGAGTCCAGCGGGGGTGATGTGTCTACAAATTCCAAATTACGAGTTACAAGTTACAATTTACAGGTTATAAATCACAAATTAAGTCGATCCGGCGGCCAAGTCGTCCTCTGGGATCGACGCAGCACCGGGGTTGCAGCCTCTTCTGGTGGCTGGCCGGTGGCGGTCGGCGAGGGAACCATGGCGGACTCCGGGGGTGATTCGGTCAGAGCTTCGTATCCGACTGGTTCAACTGGTGACGGGGAGCGCCGAAAACCCAAGGGCGCGGGGGCACGGAGCACGGGCAGCGAAACTGCAGGCGTGGGGGCGCCGGGCGCGGGGGGTTGGGAGGGGTATAGTGCGATCGGTATCTTTTTTTTAAATAAATTTAGTGTACCCAATTATTTTTTGCAAATTAAAAGGCAATTAAGCGTGGCCAATCCACCTAACCTGCACATCTTTTGGGTTGTGGGGGTGAAACCAACGCAGGCACGGGGAGAATGTGCAAACTCCACACAGACAGTGACCCAGGGCTGGGATTCGAACCCGGGTCCTCAGCGCCGTAGGCAGCAATGCTAACCACTGTGCCACCGTGCTGCCCTGTGCGAGGGGTATCTAAGCAGAGGTAGTGGCGGAGTAGGATCCTGCAGGTGCCAGATCCCGGAGGGGAACAGTGTCCTGACGGCCGTCAGGGTACTCTATAAATGCGTAGTGTGGGTTGGAATAGAGCAGGAGCACTCTCTCTACGAGTGGGTCAGTTTTGTGAGTCCGGACGTGCTTCCGGAGGAGAACCGGGCCCGGTGTCTTCAACCATGCTGGGAGCGAAACGCCCGTGGTAGTGCCCCTGGAAAAAACAAATAGCCCCTTGTGCGGGGTCTGTTTGGTGCCCGTACATAGGAGGGACCTAATAGCATGGAGCGCGTCGGGGAGGGCTTCCTGCCAATAGGAGGTCGGGAGCTTCCTGGACCGAAGGGTCAGTAGGACGGTCTTCCAGACCGTCGCATTCTCCCTCTCCACCTGCCCGTTCCCCCTGGGGTTGTAGCTGGTAGTCCTGCTCGAGGCAATGCCCTTTTCGAGCAGGTACTGATGCAGCTCGTTGCTCATAAATGACGAACCCCTGTCGCTGTGTACGTAGCTGGGGAGGGGCGGAGTCGTAAAAATATGGCGCGCGTAGACCTCGTTGATGGGCCTCACGTACATTCGATCTAGCATGGCTAGGGCCCCCCGTATACGAGTTGGTACTATTGGGTTGAGATGATATACGGTGGCTCACCCTTGCGTGCAGTAGACTGAGTTTCTGCTCCTCTGTCTTGATCAAGCAGTGCTTGATTCAGCCAGGTAGGCTTTGAAACATCTGAGCCAGTGCTGAAAGATTTCTCTTGCCTCTGCAGCCTGCGGGTCGAGCTCTAGTCGGTCAGGTTTGAGGGCTGATTCCATAGTTGTTTCTTCGATTTCTTCTTGTTTCCTAAGACTATTAAATTGATGTGACCATCAATTCACACGACACATGTTTGGAAGTGAACAGTGGTTTTAATAGTCTTACAACAGAGCCTGCCTGCGACGAGATGAACTGGCAGCAGGCTCACGACTGCCAAGCTTTATACTTCCGGTTAGTGGGATGAGCCATGGGTGGAGCCATGGGCGGAGCCAAGGGTGGAGCCCAGTACAAACTCCTCATCTCCCCCTATGGGCCGAGCCGCGCAACTGCTCGTATACCGACCTTACATAGACACAGTACATCATATATAATCACAGTGTGAATTACACGGACTGTGATTCACCACATTCTCCAGTCTAACTGTGAAACTGTTGTCCCTCACTCATGGACCCATTACAGTAAATCGCTTCTGTAGTTTCTCCAAAGCCTTCATGTTCTTCATAAAGTATGCTGCCTAGAATTGGACACAATAATCCAACTGGGATTGAACTGGTGTTTTATATAGGTTCAGCATAACTTTGTATTTTTTGTACACAAGTCCAGGCTCTCATATGTTGTATTAATTGTTATTTCAATCAGTCCTGCTACCTTTAAATATTTATGCCTCAGCATCCCCAGGTCTCTCTCTTCTTGCACACCCTTTAAAATTGTACTATTTAGCATTTAATGGGGGAGATCTTCTAGGGTTGTCTGGTCCAGCCGACGGCGCACCCTGGGTTTCCCCGCGGCATGGGATGGATTTAATGGGAAATCCATTGACAGCGGCAGGACCAGAAGATCCCACTGCCGGCCATTGGCAGGCGGCCTCTCGCCATTGTGTAACACACTGCGGGGAGGCCAGGGAATCTCGCCCATTGTCCCTCTTGATTCTTCCATCCAAAATGTATCACCTCAGTCTTTTCTGCATAGAATCACATCTCTCCACCCATTCCACCAGCCTGTCTATATCCTCTTAAAGTCTAATACTGTCATCCTCAGTGTTTAAGACACTTCCAAGTTTCATGTCATTTTCACAATTGTGTCCCGGATGTACAAATCTACCTCATTAATGGATATCAGAAACAGCAGGGTTCCTCAGACATTGTCTCAGAGGGCCATGAGTCTGTGGCACTCTCTTCCTCAAAAGGTGGTGGAAGTAGAGTCCTTGGCCAGATTTTCCATCCGCCCCATGGCAGGACCGGCCGTGGGGCAAGTCAGCCAAAAATCCATTGGCTTTCGGCAGGATCGGAAAATCCCGATGGCTGGCAGGGCTGGAAAATCCCAGCCTTAATATTTTTAAGGCAAAACTAGATAGATTCCTGAAAAGCAAAGGGGTGAAAGGTTATTGGGGATAGGCAGGAATGTGGAGTTGAGGTTACACTCAGATCAGCTATGATCCTATTGAATGGTGAAGCAGGCTCGAGGGGCCGGGTAACATACTCCTGCTCCTAATTCCTAGCCTCGTTTGTACTAAACCTGGGGAGCCCCATGGCATAATTCCCTCCAGCCGAAAAACAGCCATTAATTGCCCAGATTGAATTTGTCGTGCTTTCGTAATCAGGACATACCTGGACAATTTTCCACCTTGTTGAGTAGATGCCAGTATTCTAACTGTACTGGAACAGCTTGGCTAGGGGCATGGCTAGTTCTGGAGCACAAGTCTTCAGTATTACAGCCTGGATGTTGTCAAGGCCCACAATCTGGGCAGAATCTCATGCCCTCAGCCACTGTTTAATATCACATGGAGTGAATAGAATTGCCTGAAGACTGGCATCTGTGATGCTGAGGATCTCAGGGTGAGGTCAAATTGGACCATCCTCTGGGTGCTTCCTATTGAAAATAGTTGAAAACACTTCAGTCATGTCTTTCACACTGCTGTGCCTGACTCTGCCATCATTAAAGATGGAGATGTTTATCAAGTTTCCTCTTCATGTTGTTCAATTCCCCACCACCATTCATGACTGTGTCCAGACTGTCAGTCTGGACATGTGTGTCCAGACTGCTTTGATCTGATCCATAGTTGTCGGATCACTTTGCTCTGTTTCTGGAATGATGGTTCCACTGTTTAGAATGCATGTAGCCCAGTGTTGTAACTTCACCAGGTTAACATTTCATTCTGAGGTACATCTGGTGCTATTCCTGGCATGCCTTCCTACACTCTCATTGAACCAGGGTTGATCCCCTGACTTGATCTTAATGGTAGAATGGGGCATATGCCGGGCAACACACAATGTCATAAAATTCTGCTGCTGCTGCTGCTGATCGTCTACAGCTCCTCATAGATGCTGAGAATTGATTTGCTGGGTCCATTCTGAGTCTATACCATTCAGCATGTTGGTAGTGCCACTCAACATAATGGAGAGATCCTCAGTGTGAAGATGGGACTTCAGCAGGTGGTCATTCCTACCAATACTCTCTTGGAAAGATGCATCTGCAACAGATAGATTGGCTGATGACGAGGTTGATCAGGTTTTTCCTTTGTTTGATTCTCTGGCTATCTTACAAAGGCCCAGTGAGGCTGCTATCTGTGCCCTTGAGTACAATCTGTGCCCTTGCTGCCTTCAGTGCTTCCTCCAAGTGGTATTAAACACTGAAGAGTACATCAGCCAAGGAGGTGTGAGGTGCAGAGTTGGTAATCAGCAGGAGGTTTTCCTTTCCCATGTCTGACCTGATACCATGAGATTTCATGGAGTCTAGAGTCAATGCTGGGGACATTCAGGGCAACTCTGTCCCGCCTATACTACTGTGCTATTCCCTTAGGTGAGTCTGTCCTGCTGGTGGAACAGGACATACCCAGTGATGGAGATGGAAATTAGCTGAAAATTATGATTCATTGAATATGACCATGTCAGAGTGTTGCTTGACTAGTCAGAGGGACTAATCAAATATTTTTAAGGCAGAGGTAAATCCTTGACTAACGAGGGAGTCAAAGGTTATCAGGGGTCTTCGGAATGTGGAGTTGAGTCCACAATCAAATCGACCACGATCTTATTGAATGGCGGAGAATTCTGGAGGGACCAAATGGTCTATTCCTGTTCCTAATTCATATGTTTGTATGTTTTTGTGACCCCCTTTCTTTGTGTTTTATTGAGGTGGGTTTGGGGTTGGCAGGACAAAGAAGTGGGTAGCCAAGTTGGCTTTTTAAAAATCTTGTTAAACAGGCTTACAGGAGGACCACTGGGATTTCCCAGTCGGCCTCCAGTTTTCTGATACAGTAGGGCTGCTGGTCATCAGCTGGGAGGTCTTTGATTGGCCTTCCAGCTTCAAGAGCCCACCCACCACCATTAGTTGTACAGGATCACTGTCTTCACATAAATTAAGAGACACCACTGTGCTACTCCCAAAGAGTGACCGTTTCCCCCCGACGATGGAGTTGTGACCCCCAAACATTTCCGACCCTGTTTCCCGGCCCCTGAGGGGAAACCCTGCCCATTCAAACAGTTTGTGAGTGAATTGTAAGCGGGAACATTTGATGAAACACAACATACATTGTGATGTTGTACGAAATAAGTAATGGAATGATGGGAAAACTGGTCAACTACTTGGTACAATGTAAGAAAAGCTGACTTCGCATGACTTAAAGCCTGAATAAAATTGGAGAAGGTCAAGCCGTTCCGAAATGCCTGACCTCCGCAACTTCTGATCAGACTAACTCGTCATAACCCAAGACAGTCTAAATAAGACGAGATAAGGTCAGGAAGGAACAAGTCTCCTCCGACCTTTTAATGTTCCATCAAAGGACAAGATAATGGTATGAGTAATGAGACAAAGAGTCCTGGAAGGTCAGCAAGGTGATGCCTGTTTTATGATATTGCTTATGTTTATACTTCTGATCGAATTCCTAACTAAGCTGTAGTCACGTAATCCTGATTTTGATAATGTATAAATACTGAGCTGATTCTCTGTGAAAGCGCGAACTTAGGAAGGAATCAGCAGTAATACTAACTGCTCTCTGACTTCAAGTTTCAGCCATTACTGCATGCAGTCTGTTCGTAAATAAAGTCTTGTTATTTTTCCATAACGAGTGTTGTTGAATCTTTCTACCACAGTCCAGAAGCGGGAAAAATATTGACTTCTACAGCATGAGGAGAAGCGAATTGAAAAGGTACAATCTGCTGGCACGAGGATCGACCTAAAGGCTGCAGAAGCACCGGAACCTTGTGTTCGTGGAACCGTGTCTGTGTAATGCACTTATATATGACTGGCTGTGAGAGCTGTACAACTACTAACAATGAATTGATTATACAGTCACCATGAAAACTTATCTTAGATACTGTCTAAGATAAACTCATTTTAGATAGCATTGGGAGCCATCTAATAGGACCAAATTACATCCACCCAAAGATCTTCAAAACAGTGGAAAATGTGCTTTGCAAGATTCTTGTTTATATCTTCAACAGCTTAAGAGTCAGAGATTTTTCCAATTAGTTTGACTTTGATTATAGGCAATACTTTAAGGGTTATAGTAAATAGACACTTGCCATGATCACACGGAGAGAGGAGTTATCCTCCCCAGTGAGGGGCGGAGGTCCCACTAGCTAACATTTAGCCAGCCACAGAGCTTGCTCTAGGATGGGTCAGTGTGAAATATGTCAGCTCCGCATTGAGTTAGCTATGCCAGCATTTATTTTCCATCCTTGAGAACCATTGCATGGTGTAGGCACACCCACTGTTTTGTTAGGAAGGGAATTCCAGGAGTTTGATGCAGTGACAGGGAAGGAATGGCGATATAGTTCCAAGTCAGGATGGTGTGTAACAGGGAGGGCAACCTGCAGGTCATGGAATTCCCATGCACTAGCTGTCCTTGACCTTCTTGGCAGTAGAGGTCATGGGATTGGAAGGTGGTGTCGGAGGAGCCTTGGTGAGTTGTTGCAGTGCAACTTGTAGATGGTATACACTACCCTAATGGTGATTCCACCAGTACTATTAAACAAACTAGAGAGTACAATTTTTACTTTAACATCGTGTAATATTGTCAATGTGACAGGAAAACATTCCATTAGTTATTTATAACACTGTTCAGGAGGTAAGACTGATTTTCGTGACTTATTAACTTGTTTTGCACCTGACAGCAAATTTGTATTTGGGAGGAAAATTCAATATTTGCAACCCAGATAAACTGCACAAGATCTTTTCTATTCAAGAAGGAGTAGCATACCTTCTCTTGCCTGGATGCATCATATTATTCCCGATAATATACTTCATAGAAGAGCTGTAATTGGATTCTGTCTTATTAGTAATCTCACATCTTAGTAAAATCAAATGACTCCCGAGTAAAAAAGTGCGATGATTAAAAAATATAGGTCTTCACTGCCAGTGAGAAGTGTTGGAGCCCTCAGGTATCTCTGTGTCACGCTACCTTTAAGAGGCCGGAGGACAAAGACTGAATGGTTCACCATTGTATGTGTTTTCTTGATCAGGAAGTCTGAAGACTCTGCTGATTGCTATTTCTCTCTACAATAAATTTTCGATATCTTCTATGAACGCAACTTCATCACAATATTTCAATACTTCAAAAAACTCATAAAAGCACCAAGCTTGAGTGAGATATTAGGCAAGTAGACAAAAGGACAATATTGAAGTCAATGGAAAAAACTTTTGAGAGCTATGTACAGTGTAAAACTATTTCACTATGAGCCTATTATGTACTCCAATTCTGGCAAATTCACCCCACAAAGTCTGCACACATTAAACTTCCATTAGCAATAAAATAAACATAACACCAGCTATAATTTTGCCCTCCTTTCATAAGGAAATTTTAGGTGGCAAAGGCCATTTAGCCCAGCACAACTCATCCATCCAGAATGGCATACAAACATACATATTAGGAGTTAGTAAGCAATTTGACCTCTCAAGTCTGCTCCACCTTGGGGCAGCACGGTGGCACAGTGGTTAGCATTGCTGCCTACAGCGCTGAGGACCCAGGTTCGAATCCCGGCCCTGGGTCACTGTCCGTGTGGAGTTTGTGCATTCTCCCCGTGTCTGCGTGGATCTCACCCCCACAACGCAAAGATGTGCAGGTAGGTGGATTGGCCACGCTAAATTGCCCCTTAATTGGAAAAAATAATTGGGTACTCTAAAAAATTTTTTTTTTAATTGCTGCTCCACCATTTGATAACATTGCTGCCATTATACCAATGACTACAACTCAAAAGTGCTGAATTAACTGTGAAGCGATTAGGGACTATATGAAAAATGGCTTATAAATATAGGTTTTATCTTTCTTTCTTTGCACCTGCATGCAGCAAGCAGAGTGACTGTTGCAAACGTCAAATTGGTGATCTCATGCTGATTCTCTAAGGATAATTAATCACGCAGCTATTAGGAAAGTGGCTACAAAGAAATCATTACATTTTCAAAACAGTTTAACTGTGTAGCTAATACCACTTTACTATTTTGACTTCTTGAACAACAAGTCATAATATGCCATAATGTCATCTGCTCCTTTTACACTAATGACACTAATGACCCAGGAATTGTCAAATCAGACAACTACCAGTAGCTCAGGAAAAATATAGATTGAATTGTTGATCTGAATTTTTCAAAGAATGATACATGGTACAAAAATTTAATATGGCCGTAACTCAAGAACTGGACTTTTCCACTTGTATGAAGTTCTCATACAAATTATGTTGTACACTTCGAATTTACAGCCTATCTGAGGTGAACCTCAGATAGTCATAGAATTGTCTAGCTCAGGAAAGGCCCTTCGATCCATTGAGTCTGCACCAATGTGCATTTAAAACACCAAACCCAGGGCAGTACGGTGGCGCTGTGGTTAGCACTGCTACCTCACAGCGCTGAGGTGCGTGTGGGGTTTGCACATTCTCCCCGTGTTTGTGTGGGTTTCACCCCCACAACCAAAAGATGTGCAGGGTAGGTGGATTGGCCACGCTAAATTGCCCTTTAATAGGAAAAAATGAATTGGGTACTCTAAATTCATTTTAAAAAACACCAAACCCGGCACCCCCTAGTCCCTGGGTCCTGATGCTCGGCAGCACCATCTGCACCCCCCCCCCCCCCCCCCCCCCCCCCCCCAGTTCCAGGCCCTGACTACAGCCGCTGTGCGTAGGTGGTGGACAGAGTGAATGTTTACGGTGTTTTAAATGCAGTTTCCCATCATACTGCCTGAGCAGCCAGAGCTGCAGACCTGAAAGACCGGGTTTAATCTTCAGCCTCTCGGGGGAGAGGGGTTTGGTGGATGGGATGCCGATCAGGTGGGCTGCTTTATCCTGGATGGTGTCAAGCTTCTTAAATGTTTTTGGAGCTGTGCAAGTCCAGAATTACACAGTGGTTACTGCTGGAACTACAGGTAGTTCACAAAAATGAAAACATGATGGATCCTGGACTACAGGTAAGTCATGAATTTTGATCAGGCCTTCTTGGCAGACCCCAGCGAGGTGACAGGGGGCGCTGGGGGGTGCAGGGTCAGATTTTAAAGGCTAGGATGGGGAAGGGATAAAGGAGGTGTAGAATCTTTTGGGGGGAGGCAGAGGGGTTCCCCAATGGGCACTAGAGACCCTCTTTCTGCCTGACAGCAGACAGCTGTCTCTCTGCCTTTCTCAGCCACACTTAAAATTGTGGCGGAGGTCGTATGTGGTCCTTAAGTCGCCTTTTTGAAAATCCATTCATTGGATATGGGCGTCGCTGGCTAAATCATTATTGCCCTTGAACTGAGTGGCTTTTTTTCAAAGGACATTTAAGAGTCAACCACATTGCTGTGGATCTTGAGTCACATGTAGGCCAGACCAGGTAAGGACATTAGTGAACCAGATAGGTTTTTTCGATAATTGGCAATGGTTTCATGATCATTATTAGACTTTGGTTCCATATTTTTTTCCATATTGAATTGAAATTTCACCATCTGCTGTGGTGGGATTTGAACCCAGGTCACTATTTTGGGTCTCTGGATTACTAGTCCAGTGACAATATCACGACACCACCATCTCTCTAAAATTGACCACTTGTGAGCCTCAATAAACCCAAGGGTGGGCAAGCTGCCTGATACCTTGCACACTGTATTATGGGAGACAAGTCATGGGAGGATGGGAAGGTGACAGGCAGGCCTTCAATTCTATCTTACGATCACCCCCGCCCACCTTCAAATAGGTTGGTGGAGACTGTAAAATTCACCCCTAACAATTAGGTTTCCAAGCGGAATCTTTCTTTCTGAAATCTATGTTGGCTGCTTCTTCTATCTATTTAATAATTAATAACCTCATTGATCAACATTAGAAGCAGAAATGGTGACACGAGGAGAAACGTTTAATGCGGCAAGGAGTTAGAATCTGAAATCGACTGCCTGAGAGTATGGTGGAGGCAGATTTAATCATGGTGTTCAAAAGGGAATTATCTCAGAGCAAAAAATTGCAAGGCTATGGGGAAAAGCAGAGTAGAACTCGCAGTGAGATTCTCAGAGGCAGCACTGACACAAAGAGCTGAAACCATTCATGATTAATCTCTTTCAATCCTTATTACCTAAACAGCCATCTTGAGTTTCCCGCTCTACAGCTTTTTTTTTTCTCCTCCTCTGCCATACTAATTTAAACCTTCACCCACATCACCAGCTATTCTCCCCAGAGGATATTGGCTCCAGCTTTGCTCTGGTTTAGATTGGTATGATTTATTCATCCTCCGGAAATGGTCACAATGGCCTCGAGATCCTGAATCAAAACTATGACCTAATTCCTGAAACACTTTTATCAGGAACTGGATCCAATCCTTCCGTATGCCACTACTCCAGCATTAACATAAATGCACCCCACACTAACCACCTCCACTCGTCCCCCTCACCCCCCCCCCCCCACACCTCCCCACCCACCCACCACCCCCTAAACCTCCACCAACCCCATCATTTGACAGATACTTTTATTGCACTTTCTCGGACACTTTGGAGGCAACACATGACTTGGGACTCATTAGAACACACAGTTAACTCTCAAACCAGTGGTTCTATGAGCACTCTCACCAATGACTCATATGGTACTAGGTTCAAGCCTCACTCTAGAGACTTCACCATCTAATCGAGGCTGGTGTTGGACTGTCGGATGTGCCATCATTTGGACGAAACGTTAAAGCAAGGCCCAGTCTTCCCTCTTACTTAAATACAGGTAAACCTGCTGCACAATTTGAAGAAGAGCAGGTGTGCTCTCCCAGTGCCTTGGACAATATTTAGCCCTCAAACAACACCACAAAAATATATTATTTGTTCTTATTGCAGATTGTGCAATTTTGCTTGGTACAAATTGGTTCTCACTTTTGCCGACACTATGATATTAACTGCATTTCAAAAGTATTTGGTTGGATGCCAAGTGTGAATATGATGAAAATATGAAAGGCACTCTATAAATGCAAGTTCTGTCTTTGGTTTAAACCCCTTTGTAGTAATAACTAGCATGCATGCAAATGTACTTACTTGAACGTGGCCTCTTTCCCTTGATAGTATTATGACCCAACTCCAGTTGCTTTGCACTACCAACCAGCCTATGGTAGAGCAAAAATAACAGAATTCCACTGAAAATTATTTTAGAATTTGGTGACATTGCCTGAAAAGACAAACCATGAATATACTGGAGATTTGGCAATGGGGCGTTCAGACAATGTATATTACCATTTCTGCAGTATGCAGCGGTGAGAGATGTTACCACATGAAATGATCAAAAAAATCCTAAATTACCACGGAGACCATGAAAATAGATTCCTTAATTACCATGGAGACCGTGACACATCATAATACATCAGGGCCTGGGTTACTATGGAGACCACATTCTTAAGACTATTGTGAATGATCTAGGAGATTTTATGGTGACATAGGTGTCTGAGAATTGTATAGCCTGTTGGGAGACAAAATGCTTTCAGTGACTCTGAAGAACCCTCATCTCTTCACAATACTTGCCAGATGATTATTTATGGTTATTAATAAATGAATCAGGAGTAGTTATTTTTAATTTTCCTCCGGACAATTCTTTTCTTCGTTGTAATATTTTCCCCCTCTTGTCATTTTTGATATGGCATTTTATTGGAAGGTTCATTTTATTCTGAACTAACCCAGTGATATTTACATAGAAAACATAGAATTTACAGTGCAGAAGGAGGCCATTCGGCCCATCGAGTCTGCACCCTACCCAAGCCCACACCTCCACCCTATCCCCATAACCAAGTAACCCCACCCAACACTAAGGGCAATTTTGGACACTAAGGGCAATTTAGCATGGCCAATCCACCTAACCTGCACATCTTTGGACTGTGGGAGGAAACCGGAGGAAACCCACGCACACACGGGGAGGATGTGCAGACTCCACACAGACAGTGAACCAAGCCGGGAATACGAACCTGGGACCCTGGAGCTGTGAAGCAATTGTGCTAACCACCATGCTACCGAGCTGCCCATCTAGTGCTGGGATTTAAAACCCAGAAAGTTGTGAGCTCCAACCCCAGCATGGTACGTTTTGTGACAACTGACTTTAATAAGTCTGGTAATTTGTAAGCGATGCAGCAAAAGACATAAATGTTCCTTAATGCTACATGATCAAGCCTAACTTACACCTGTAGTCTACACAATGTGATTGGCTCAATACATTTCAGGGGCAATGAGGGATAGGCAACAACTACAGTCTTTCCAATATTGTTCTGAAATACAGCTGAACGGTTCAATTTTTCTTCTGCACTAACATTGTCCATAGTATTAATATTGCAGATTGAGTTAGCATCTATACTATAATCTTCCTTTTTTTTTAAATAATGTATGCTTGCGCTTCTTTAATTCAAAAAGAAGTAGGCAAAACCAAAACACTAATTAGTTATTTACACATTCTGCAATGACCATTTTGGCTATTGGAAAGGGAGATTGGGACACAGTTGTAAATTTGTTGCAATGGTGATACCACGTTTTGTGACATTGATATTGGCTGCCAGCCTATGTTTATATAATTAAATCTTTTTGTAGTTCAGCTTAAGGCAAAATGTGATGCACTTCTCTGAGACCTTTGCATCAATTCTTCGGAGTTACTTTTATACATGGAAGCAAATAAGGAAACAAATGATGTCACATTGAACTGATGCTGTGACCAACCGCTGCCAGAATTAAGAGGAGTTGCCACCATGGCCGATGAGGGCTAGTGAAATATAATGCTTACTGTTGCTCATCTTTTTTTTAGCTTTACTTACTATCAATATTTCCACCCAACTTCTTTCCTTGATCATGTCCTTTTACTACATAAAACCAGTCAGTTCCAACTTCAATTAGCAGACTAAATGGCATCATAGACCAGAAATAACGCATTATGTGAAGTTTCTTTGTATTTGCATGGTGGTTTACTCCTGATATTTGAGATTTACATATTTGGCCTGCATTTCTCCCCACAGTCACTGTCTAATGGGAGGATAACAGCTTGGTTTAAATGGCTGCATCAACTATTTAAGCTGCAGCATTCCTCCCTGCTACTGAAGGGAAAGAATCGGCATCTGAACTGGTAATTGAAATGAAAAATGAAAATCAGTTATTGTCACGAGTAGGCTTCAAATGAAGTTACTGTGAAAAGCCCCTAGTCGCCACAGTCCGGCGCCTGTTCGGGGAGGCTGTTACGGGAATTGAACCGGGCTGCTTTCAAAGCCAGCGATTTAGCCCAGTGAGCTAAACAGCCCCTATTAATACTGTAGATTGAGTTAGCATCTATACTATAATCTTCCTTTTTTAAAAAATAATGTATGCTTGCGCTTGCCCCTAATTTCTCTTACTCTAATTTTTTTTAAAAGAATGCTAATATTGCATTTGCCTTCCTAACTGCCGACTGAACCTGCATGTTAATCTTTTTTTTAAGTTTAGAGTACCCAGTTTTTTTTCCCAATTAAGGGGCAATTTAGCATGGTCAATCCACCTACCCTGCACATCTTTGGGTTGTGGGGGTGAGACCCAGCGGACACGGGGAAACAAGCAAACTACGCACAGATCGAACCCAGGTCCTCGGTGCCGTGAGGCAACAGTGCTTTTTTTTGCTTTTAAAAAAAATTTAGAGTACCCAATTATTTTTTCCAATTAAGGGGCAATTTAGCGTGGCCAATCCACCTACTCTGCACATTTTTGCGTTGTGGGGGCGAAACCCACGCAGACACGGGGAGAATGTGCAAACTCCACACGGACAGTGACCCAGAGCCGGGATCGAACCTGGGACCTCAGCGCCGTGAGGCAGCTGTGCTAACCACTAGGCCACCGTGCTGCCTGAGGCAACAGTGCTAACCTGCACGTTAATCTTAAGAGAATCTTGAACTAGGACTTCTAAGTCCCTTTGTGCTACTGATTTCTGAAGCCTTTTCCCATTTAGAAAATAGTCTATGCCTCCGTTCTTACTACCGAAGTGCATAACCTCACACTTCGCAACATTGTATTACATCTGCCACCTCTGTGCTCGCTGTCCTAGCCTGCCTAAATCCTTCTGCAGGCCCCCGGCTTCCTCAATACTACCTGTCCCTCTGCATATCTTTGTATCATCAGTTCCTTCTTCCAGATCGTTAATGTATATCGTGAATAGTTGTGGTCCCAGCACAGACCCCTGAGGCACACCACTAGTCACCGGCTGCCATCCTGAAAAAGACCCCTTTATTCCCACTCTCTGCCTTCTGCCAGTCAGTCAATCCTCTATCCATGCCAGGATCTTACCCTTAACACCATGGGCTCATAACTTATTTAACAGCCTCCTTTATGGCACCTTGTCAAAGGCCTTCTGGAAATCTAAATAGAATACGTCCACTGGTTCTCCTTTGTCTAACTTCCTTGTTACCTCCTCAAAGAATTCAAACAGATTTGTCAGGCATGACCTCCCCTTGATGCATCAGTGCTGACTCAGCCCTATTATGGATTTTCTTTATTTCCTTTTCTTTTCATGTACTTAATGATCTGTTGAGCTGCTCGCAGAAAAATACTTTTCACAGTACCTCGGTACATGTGACAATAAACAAATCCAATCCAATCCAAATGTTATCATGCAGTTCCAAGTACTCTGCAATCTTATCTTTAATAATGGAATCTAAAGTCTTACAAATAACTGAAGTCAGGCTAACCAGCCTATAATTTCCTGTCTCCTGTTTCATTCCCTTCTTAAACAGGGGTGTTACATTAGCCATTTTCCACTCCTCCAGTGAATCCTGAAAGATCACCACCAATGCCTCTACAATCTCCTCAGCTATCCCCTTTAGAACCTGGAGTGTAGTCCATCCGGTCCAGGTGATTTATCCACCTTCAGTCTCACTCTAATGTGCAGATTTCCGAGGTACCTGAGGCGTTGGGATTCATCCCCTTCGCCTCAGAGACCTCGGGCGAGTGCCAAATCTAGAATTGCTTGTTCCCTAGTGGGCTCTACCACAAGCTTCTCCAAAAAACCGTCTCATAGACATTCCACAAATTCATTTTCTTCAGATCCACTACCAACCTGATTGTTCCAGTCCACATGCATATTCAAATCCCTCATGATTATTGTAATATTGCCTTTCTTATATATCTTTTCTATCTCCTGATTTATTTTCTACCTCAGATCCTGCCTACTGCTAGGGGTCCTGAACATAACTCCCATCAGAGTCTTTTTTCCTTTGTGATTTCTCAATTCTATCCACACAGATTATGGGCTGGATTCAACCAAATGGGAACAAAGCCCCATAGCGAGCGCGTTTAGCCCTATGTTTCCCAGGGCACACAATGCCGGGAAACACCTAGCTATTCAACACAACTCGCGTTGTATAAGGGGCCTCAGCGGAGAATGGGCGGCCAAGGCCCCAGTGTAGCGAGAGATCGGAACGTCATTTTTAAATGGCGTCCCGATCCCCAAGGCCTCCGAAGTGATGCCCCAGCCCTATGGGAGGGTCCCCAGCGCTCCCCCTGCATTCCCCAAACACGCACGCAGGGCACCCCTGGCCTGATCGTGCACACAAAATGCCAGCACCACCCTGCCCAAAGGGCATGCAGCTGGAGGCTTCCGATCCCCTGGCAGACTCCCACAAGTTCCATTCCATCTGCTCCCCATTTGTGGGGACCAGTTTTGAACCCGCTCGCCTGAGGTCCCGAGGCGAATGGGGTGAATCCCAAGGCCTCAGTTACCTCGGGAATCTACACATTAGAGTCAGATTTACTGTCTCGCTCTAATATGCAGATTTTCCAAAAAGTGATCCCGCCCACAAGAAAGAACAAAGAACAATACAGCACAGGAACAGGCCCTTCGGCCCTCCAACCCTGTACCCGTCATGATACCAAACTTTGCCAAAGCCCTCAGCACTTCCTTGTGCCGTATCCCTCCAAATCCATCCTATTCATGTGTTTGTCGAGATGCCTTTTGAATGCCGTTAATGTATCTGCTTCCACAACCTCCCCTGACATCGCATTCTAGGCACTCACCACCCTCTGTGTAAAAAACCTGCTTCGTACATCTCTAAAATTTTCCCCACGGACCTTGAACCTAAGCCCCCTGATGACTGACCCCCTTCACCCTGGGAAAGCGAGCCTGCCCATCCACTCTATCCATGCCCCTCATAATCTTGTAGACCTCTATCACGTCACTCCTCAACCTCCGTCTTTCCAATGAAAGCAGTCCGAGTCTATTCAGCCTCTCCACATGGCTATCACCCTCCAGACCAGGTAACAACCTGTTAAACGTCCTCTGCACCTTTTCCAAAGCCTCCACATCCTTCTGGTAGTGTGGCGACAATGGGCAGGATTTAGATTTCAATGTTTTTTCTGTTGTTTGTTTACTGGGGAATGTGAAGCTTTTAAAATATTTATTCATGTGGGGGGGGGGGGGGGGGAAGAGAGGAGAGTACAATAGGGAGACAGACTGCTTGGTGCCAGGGGCGGGAGCTATCAAGTCAGCATGGGTCAGCTGACTCTCAGAAGCACAGTGGGGATGAGCAGGTGTTAAGCTGGAGCTTGACTTGGGGATTGGGTTTCTAGTATTGTCACGAGGGGGGAGGAAGGGGAGGGAGCTGCTTTGCTGACAAGAGGAGGAATTGTTACTAGGGGACAAATGGGAGATCGGGAATGTAGACAGCCCGAGTGGGGACTCGAGGAAGTGGAGGGCACACGAGCTTGAGGCTGGCCTAGTGTGGTGAATATAACATGGTAATTCGCACTGTATCTTGTAAGCGCAGTAGCGTTATCCGACCACTAGGGGGAGTAGCTCTGCGAATGCTCAGGAGCTTGTACAGGGCTCCACCCTTGGCTCCGCCCACGACTCCTCCCCCTTGTGCTGCTGTATAAGTACCCTTGTCCAGAGTCAGCCTGCAGTTCACAGAGAGTTCATCAACGTGTAACAGGCTGGCTCTGAAGTAAGTTGATTAAAGCCTAGATTCATATCGGAAAACACGTGTCTGGTGAATTGATGGTTCCATCAATTTAATCAACTTAAGAACAGTCAAGATCGATCATGGAATCGGCCCTCAAGCCTGGACGCCTGGAACTCAACCTGCAGGATGCAGAGGCAAAAGAAATCTTCTCCCACTGGATGCGGTGCTTTAAGGCCTACCTGGCAGAAGCGAGCACAGCCAAAACGACAGAGGAACAGAAACTAAGTCTACTGCACGCGAGGGTGAGCCACCGAATCTCTATGCAACTAAACTCGGCCGGTTCATATACTGCAGCACTAGCAGTACTCGATAAGATATATGTAAAGCCTATTAACGAAGTTTACGCACGCCATGTGTTCACGACTCGCCGCCAGCAGCCTACGGAATCACTCGCCGAATTTGTAAGGGAACTCAATAATTTGTCAAATGACTGTAATTACCAAGCGGTTACCGCGGCTGAACACAGAGAACTTGCTGTACGCGATGGTTTTGTAGCGGGCCTCAGGTCTAATTATGTGCGCCAACAGCTGCTGGAAAAGGGGGCCCAAGACTTAGAAACAACTGTGGAAGCTGCGACCACGATGGAGGTCTCGTTCCGCAGCCTTAACTCGTTCCCCACGGACCCCGCGACCCAATCATGGGCCCCCGACCAGCGACTCCCCCAGGCCTGTGCTACCCGGCCGCCCAGCCACCATGCTGCCCCAGCCAGCCACTACGCTGCTCCAGCCAGCCACTATGCTGCTCCAGCCTGCCATTTCTGTGGCCAGAACCAGCACCCGCGGCAGCACTGCCCGGCCCGCAACGCGACCTGCAGCAGCTGCGGGCGGAAAGGCCACTACGCAAGAGTGTGCCTCGCAAAAAGGACCCCAGCCTCTAACTCCCCAGCGGCACGAAGTAATCGCTCCTCACACTCGCAGGCCCGCGGGGCCCGAAACGCTGAGGCCTATGCCCCGACTCCGCCCCCTCCCGCCACATGCGATCCATGGGGGCCGCTATCTTGGCAAACCTCCACCACGCCGCCGGCCACGTGCGACTCATGGGGGCCGCCATCTTGGACGTCATCTTCCTCGCCGCTCGCCACATGCGATCCACGGGCCCGACCTGCATCTCCACGCTCGGACAACTCATCGGAAGAGTACGACTATGAACTCAGAGGGCAGTCATCACGGGGCCACTCCAGCACAGCTGATCGAGCCGCCGACTACCCGCAACTCAGCGCAGTCACTCTGGACCAATCACTCCTGAAGCATCTGCGAAATTCGATGGCAGAGGTCCAAATCAACGGGTACAAAACGCCATGCCTCTTTGACTTCGGGAGCACGGAGAGCTTCATACATCCAGACCTAGTTCGCTCCCCGTTTTCCCCGTGCGGCAAACTATCTCGCTCACTTCAGGCTCCCATTCAGTCCAGATCCAGGGGCGCACCGCCGCGACGCTCACAATCCGAGGCGCTAGCCACTTAAAATTCAAACTCTAGGTTTTGCCCTAACTCCGCGCGCCACTCTTATTAGGCCTAGATTTCCAATGTAACCTTAAGAGCCTCACCCTCAGCTTCGGCGGGCCCCTGCCCCTACTCACTATCTGCAGCCTCGCTATGCTGCGAATCCCCCACCCTCCTCTCTTCGCCAATCTCACAAAGGACTGTATACCCATAGCCACTCGTAGCAGGCGGTATAGCCTGCAGGATAGGGTATTTATCAGAGCAGAGGTCCGAAGGCTTCTCAGTGAGGGGGTTATAGAGGCCAGCAATAGTCCCTGGAGAGCTCAGGTGGTGGTCGTTAATACCGGGGAAAAATTCCGCATGGTTTTCGACTATAGTCAGACCATAAATACATTTACGCTCCTCGACGCGCATCCCCTCCCCAGGATTGTAGACATGGTAAACCAGATCGGCCAGTACCGGCTCTTTTCCACGGTGGATCTGAAGTCTGCATACCACCAGCTCCCAATCCACCCGGAGGTCCGCCACTACACGGCATTCGAGGCCGATGGCCGCCTCTTCCATTTCCTCCGGGTCCCTTTCGGCATCACTAATGGGATCTTGGTGTCCCAACGAGCAATGGACCGAATGGTGGACCAGTACGGGCTGCGGGCCACTTTTCCGTACTTGGACAATGTCACCATCTGCGGCTATGACCAGCAGGACCACGACGTCAACTTCCACCGTTTTCTCCAGACGGCACAGAAACTGAATCTCACATATAACAAGGAGAAATGCGTTTTCCGCACAAACAGACTGGCCATCCTCGGCTATGTCGTAGAAAACGGAGTCCTGGGCCCAGACCCGGACCGTATGCGCCCCCTCTTAGAACTCCCCCTCCCCCATTGCCCCAAGGCCCTCAAACGGTGCTTGGGCTTCTTCTCCTACTACGCCAAGTGGGTCCCTCAATATGCGGACAAAGCCCGCCCACTCTTTACGGCCACACGATTTCCCCTGTCAGCCGAGGCACGCCAGGCCTTCGAGGGCATCAAGGAGGACATCGCCAAAGCGACCATGCGGGCGGTGGATGAATCCACTCCATTCCAGGTTGATAGCGACGCCTCAGAGGTAGCTCTAGCAGCCACATTAAATCAGGCAGGGAGACCAGTTGCATTTTTCTCCCGTACCCTCTCTGCTTCAGAACTCTGACACTCCTCAGTCGAGGAAGAAGCACAAGCCATTGTGGAGGCTATTCGTTACTGGAGGCACTACCTCGCAGGTAGGAGGTTCACCTTCATCACCGACCAAAGATCGGTTGCCTTCATGTTTGACAACTCGCAAAGGGGCAAAATTAAAAACGACAAAATTCTGAGGCGGAGGATCGAACTCGCCACCTACAATTACGATATTAAGTATCGACCCGGGAAGCTCAACGAATCTCCGGATGCCGTATCCAGCGGGACATGCGCCAGCGCGCAGATTGACCGATTGAAAGTCATCCACAATGACCTCTGCCACCCGGGGGTCACCCGGCTCGCCCATTACATCAGAGACCGAAACCTGCCTTTCTCCAACGAGGAGGTAAAAGAGGTCACCAGGGACTGCCCAATCTGTGCGGAGTGCAAACCGCACTTCTATAGACCAGACAGGGCCCACCTGGTCAAGGCCTCTAGGCCCTTTGAATGCCTTGCGATTGATTTCAAAGGGCCACTCCCCTCAACTAACAAGAACGTTTACTTTCTAAACGTCATAGATGAGTTCTCCCGTTTCCCATTTGCTATCCCTTGCCCCGACATGACCTCCCACACAGTCATTCGGGCCCTGCATAGCATCTTCACCCTGTTTGGTTTCCCCAGCTACGTGCACAGCGACCGGGGTTCGTCCTTCATGAGCGACGAGCTGCGTCAGTACCTGTTCGACAAGGGCATTGCCTCGAGCAGGACTACCAGCTACAACCCCGGGGGAATGGGCAGGTGGAGAGGGAGAATGCGACGGTCTGGAAGACCGTCCTACTGACCCTCCGGTCTAGAAAGCTCCAAGTCTCAAATTGGCAGGAAGTCCTCCCAGACGCGCTCCACGTTATTAGATCCCTTTTGGCCACAGCAACCAATCAGACCCCTCACGAGAGGCTCTTCATTTTTTCCAGGGGCACTACCACGGGGGTCTCACTTCCGGCATGGCTGAGGACACCGGGCCCCGTACTTCTGAGGAACACGTCAGGGCACACAAACCGACCCCCTTGTTGAAAAGGTGCGCCTTCTCCACTGCCCCAGTACGCATTCGTCGAGTTCCCTGACGGCCGTCAGGACACGGTATCCCTCCGGGATCTGGCACCCGCCGGATCCAGCGCCCCCTCTACCCCCACAGAAGGACCTCTCACCCTACACCCCATGCTTCCGCCCCCTCGCGCTCCCGAGCCCACAAGCTCGCTCCACCAGTTCCGTGCACCCACGCCGGCCAGCCCCCAGCACCCCCAGTCCCCGGTGGAACCAGGAGAGTATGAAGCTCGGATACAACCCTCCCTGGAGTCCGCCATCATACCCCAGCACACAACACCCATCCAGCCACCGCAAGAGGCTGCAAACCCAGTGCTCCGCAGATCACAGCGGGCAGTTCGACCACTGGACAGACTGACTTTGTAAACCATCACCCCCGCCGGACTTGATTTTTTTTTGCAGGGGGTGAATGTGGTGAATATAACATGGTAATTCACACTGTATCTTGTAAGCGCAGTAGCGTTATCCGACCACTAGGGGGAGTAGCTCTGTGAATGCTCAGGAGCTTGTACAGGGCTCCACCCTTGGCTCCGCCCATGACTCCTCCCCCTTGTGCTGCTGTATAAGTACCCTTGTCCAGAGTCAGCCCGCAGTTCACAGAGAGTTCATCAACGGGTAACAGGCTGGCTCTGAAGTAAGTTGATTAAAGCCTAGATTCATATCGGGACAACACGTGACTGGTGAATTGATGGTTCCATCACCTAGAAAGGGTGATGGCTGGTCAGCGGGGGGGGGGGGGGGGGGAGAGCTAGGCTGATCACATGGAATATGAGAGGACTGAATGGGCCGGTCCGCGCATTTGAGGGAACTGAAGGCGGACGTGGCAATGCTACAAGAGACACGCCTAAAGGTTATAGGCCAGACGAGATTGAGGAAGGGGTGGGTTAGCCAAGTGTTCCACTCAGGACTGGACTCAAAAACCAGGGGTGTAGCGATCTTAATCAGCAAACGAGTAGCATTCGAGGCAGCGAGAATCGTGTCAGACAAGGGGGGGGGTAGGTACATAATGGTGAGTGGGAAGCTGGAGGGGGTGCGAGTGGTACTTATGAACATATATGCTCCGAATTGGGACGATGTGGAATTCATGAGGCGGGTGTTTGGATCCCAGACTTAGAGTCACATGGGAGGTGGGAGGAGTCACATGGGAGGAGACTTTAGCACAGTCATTGATCCGGAATTGGACCAGTCAAAATCCAGGACAGGGAGGAGGCCGGCTGCGGCAAAGGACTTGAAGTGTTTTATGGAACAGATGGGGAGAGTAGACCCATGGAGGTTTGCACGGCCGAGGAAGAAGGAGTTTTCCTTTTTTTCACATGTCTACAAGGTATATTCTCTCATCGACTTTTTTGTTCTGAGCAGGGCGCTAATACCGAAGGTGGTGGATACTGAGTACTCGGCAATCGCAGTGTTGGATCATGCCCCACACTGGGTGGATCTACGGGTTAGTGTGGAGAGAGGGCAACACCCACTGTGGAGACTGGATGTAGGGTTGCTAGCGGACGAAGCGACCTGTGGGCGGGTTAACAAGTCCATCCAGAACTACCTGGAAACAAATGATACGGGGGAGGTCTCTGCAGCGACGATCTGGGGAGCTTTGAAGGCAGTGGTCAGAGGGGAATTAATCTCGATACGGGCCCACAGAGAAAAGGTGGAATGGGCTGAGAGGGATAGGTTAGCCGAGGAGATATTCCAGGTGGACAGGAAATACTCGGAGGCCCCGGACGCGGGGCTACTGAGGGAGCGGCGGAGGTTACAGGTGGCATTTGGGCTGTTGACCACAGGGAAAGCAGTGGAACAGTTGAGGAAGGCAAGGGGGGCGATCTATGAGTACGGGGAAAAGGCAAGCAGAATATTGGCGTACCAGCTCAGGCAAAGAGAGGCGGCCAGGGAGATAGGTATAGTGAAGAGTAAAGACAGTAATACTGGCCTGGATCCAGTGGGGGTGAATGAGGTGTTTAAGGACTTTTACAGTAAATTATATGAGTCAGAATCACCGGCTGGGGTGGAGGGGATGAGGCAATTTCTGGATCAGTTGAGGTTCCCGAGTGTGGAGGAGGACCAGGTGGAAGGGCTGGGAGCCCCAATTGAAATTGAGGACATAATCAAGGGGTTGGAGGGCATGCAGTCGGGCAAGGCCCCGGGGCCTGACGGCTACCCGGTGGAATTGTATATGAAGTTTTCAGAGATATTGAGCCCACTGCTGGTGAGGACATTTAATGAAACAAGAGAGAAAGGAGATCTTAAGGGCTGGCATTTTGAGAAGTCAGAACAAATGAGGCCCTATATGCAACATAGGGATTAAATCACTTGTGGGGACGGGATACTCCTGTGGGGTTCCAGGGTAATAGTGCCACCCCGGGAGCGGCACTTCTTCTTCAAGAATTACACAATGGTCACCCGGGGCAATCTAAAATAATGGTACTAGCCAGTATGGTGGCTGGATATCAACTAGGGTACAGAAAGTATGGTCAATCGGTGCGACCACTGTCAGTCTCAACACAAGCTTGCGCCTCCAGCAAGTGTGCAGCCTATGTGTTCCACCACCGCTGCAGTCACAGTGGTCAAACTACACCAAATGTTTGCCATTCACAGCCTGCCTGAGGTGATTGTCTCAAACAACTCAGCCGTCACAGCCAAAGAGTTTCAACTCTTTGTGAAATGGGATCCAACATGTAAGGACAGCCCCCTACCACCCCACATCAAATGGGCTGGCTGAAAGAGCTGTTCAAACTTTCAAAGCATCAATGAAAAACAAGCTAGATAGCCACTACTGATTTGTTTAGTGGACTTCTTGCTCTCGTACAATTCAATCCCGCATACCGCCACCCTGTGTAGTAATCCACGGGCGGCAGGAGTTCCGTCACCACACCAATATTTATTTACAATAACGATATTACAGGAGCAGCTACAAACAGTGCTGCTAGCAGTCCAGTCAACTTAAGACTGGCTCACAAAGCCTACACAGGTGATTATATGGGCCCCCTCAATGAGCTATCATTGAGGGAGCTCATACTCCAATTGGCCAACCAATAAAGCCAATTGGAGTTCATTACACCCTGACTGAGCTGTTAATGGGCTGGCATCTCAGAACCAGCTCAACCTTAATTTTCCAAATTTTGCGGGAAGGGTGGAAGCGAAGCAAGCCTCACAGAAAAGCCACCATAATACAGCCAAAAAGGTCACGTTGTTTCAAACAGACGATTTAGTTTACAGGCGGAACTTTGGTGGAGGACCGGAATGATTGCATGGAAGAGTTGTTCAAAGGATTAGGCCAGTATCCCTGGCTTTATAAGCAGTGCAGGGGAGCATGGCAAACTTAGCATTCTGCGTACCTGATTAGGAAATGCCAACCTGGTGAAGTTAGAACAGAGGACTGCATGCCTTCTGAACAACAGAGCAGCAATAGTTAAGCGATCCTACAACCAACAGATCAAATTTCTGTAGCCCTGCCATATCCAGTTATGAATGGTGGTGGACAACTAACAATGAACAGAAGGAGGAGGCTCTGTAAACAACCCTATCCTTCATGAAGGAAGGGCTCGACACGTGTGTGTAACAAAGAAGGCTGAAACATTTGTCTCAGCATCTTCAAATCCCTTACTTAACACTGCTGTGGGAGCATCAACATCAAATCCATAGAATCTCTACAATGCAGAAAGAGGCCAATCAGCCCATCGAGTCTGCACCAACCCTCCGAAACAGCACCCCACCTAGGCACTCCCCCGCTCCATCCCTGCAAACCCCCCCAACCTTTGGATACTAAGGGCAATTTAGCATGGCCAATCCACCAAACATGCACATCTTTTGACTGTGGGAAGAAACCGGAGCACCCGAAGGAAACCCACGCAGAACGTGCAAAGTCCACACAGTTGGTCAAGGCTGGAATTGAACCCAGGTCCCTGGTGCTGTGACGCACCAATGCCAACCATTGTGTCACTGTGCCGCCCTTAATATGCTCAACATCACCTTCCAAGAACAAGGCATGTGTGATAAATGCAGCTTTGTAAGTGACATCTGTGGCGATATGCATGTGCACAGTCATGTACATAGTTATCTATTAATATATATAGTTAGCGATATGACCTCCAACCAGCAGGTGACGATGGAGGTCCACAATATGACTCAAGATATCCGGCAGTTGGTAATAAGTCGTACCAGAGAATAGTCGCACTAGAAGTAGCTCCAGGAGAATTCACTGAATTAATTTATTCATTACTGTTGGTATCATTAGTTGTCTTTCCACGTGTTCATTTTGTTAATAAACCATCTTACTCGTCAAATAACTAGATGTTCTGTGTGCATTTGTATTGCGGCCACAACACAGAACATAACAACATCCAAACTAATAAAATAAAAGCTGGAGGATTTCTACAAAAAGATTTCCTTCCGAGTCCCACACAATTACCTCAGGGACCTCAGGAGCCCTTCAAGGACTCATCCTTGACCTTCTACTCTTTCTTATCTACAGAAATATCTTGGTCTGCAGACGTAGGGGGAGCAAATCATTTTGAGGTCAAAGGCAGTGCATTCAGACTTTGCAATCTTTCACTGGCCCTCGGGTCAGTGCCGGTGGTGGGGGAAAGTGGCGGAAGGTGAATGCCAATCGTGGTCCAACTTCAGTGCTCAGGAAAATAGCTGGCTCCACAACAATGTTGCTTCAAATTATTTATTTTAAAAATTCACTAACCATTCAGCAGCAGCAGCAACAGCCACTGAAGAATCCTGAGGGGTCAGGCCCAACTCCTGCCCTGCTCATGGCAGGCTAATTTTAATGAGGGACTGCAGCATCCACCTTTACATATACCCATTTATGCTGGCATTGGGCCTCAATACATCTGTTTAATGTCACATTTCTACCCAATAAATTCACCTTTCACACTAATAACATGTAGATCTATCTCCCTAGCAACAACGCATATTTATAAAGCACCTTGAATGTCGTGAAACATCCAAAGGCACTTCACAGCACCTTGTTGACACTGAGCCACATAAGGAGATATTAGGACAGTTTAAGGAGTGTCTTAAAAGAGATAAGAAAAGTAGAGAGGCAGAGATATTTAGGGATAGATGTCCAGAGCTTATGGTTTGACAGTTGAAGGCATGCCTGTCAGTACTGGAGTGATTGATATTGAGCATGTGCAAGATGGCCTAATTGGAAGAGCACAGATCTCTTGAATGGTTGTAGGAGTGGAGGAGATGCGCAAAAGGTCAGAATTGGAGGAATGCAGGTATCTATCAGGTTGCAGATATGGAACTGATTATTAGGAAATGGATGGGAGAGTTCGTGGAGGGACATGAAAATAAAGATTTGAATTTTTAAATCAAGACATTGCACAACCAGGAGCCAGTGGTCAGCAAGCACAAGGATGAAACGGTAAAAGGACTTGGTGCAATTAGGATAGCTGCAGCAGAACTTTGATGACCTCAAAATCTGTGCAGGGTAAAATGTGGAAGGTTGGCCAGGAGTGCGTTCGAATTGTGAAGTCTAGCAGTATCGAAAGCATGGATGAAAGTTTCAGATGCAAATGAGCTGAGGCAGAGGCAGAGTTGGGCACTGTTACATCGATGGATACAGGTAGGCTTAGTGATTGCACGGATATGCGGTCAGAAGTTAATCTCAGGGTCAAATATGACACTAAGGTTGCAACTAGTTTGGATTAGTCTCGGACAATTGCAAGGGAGAGCGATGGAATTGTTGATTAGGAATGGTGGGGAGCAAAAATAATGGTTTTGATATTCCCAGTAATTAATTGTAGAAGCATTTTGTGCATCCAACACTGGATGTCAGACAAGCAGCATGGCAATCTAAAAAGATGCTGATGAGCTAGAGATGGGTGTCATTCAGTACATGTGGAAAATGATGCTGTGTTTGTGGATGATGTTATCAAGGGGAAGTATGTAGATGAAAAATAGATGGATGCTTGGGGGAACACCGGAGTAACTGTGCGGGAGAGTGAAGAGAAGACGTTGCAAGCGATTCTCTGACTATGATTGCACAGATAAGAATGAAACCAGGTGAGAGCAGTGCCAGCCAGCTGGACAACAGTGGAGAGGCATTGGAGGAGGATCATGTGGTTAGATGTGCCAAAGTCAGGTCGAGAAAAAGGGCGAGGAGGAATAATTTACCTTTGTCACACTCGCCAAGGATGTCGTTTGTGACTTTGGTAGATCCAGGTTTCAATATGGTGGAAAGGATGGACGCCTGAATGGCGAAATTCAAAATAAAATTACAAAATTGGCTTGATACCAAACTTGGAGGTACAGCTGGCAGTGAGGGTGTTCTTGATCAGCTGAAATGGGAACTAGATAGGCTGGCAGAATGGGCAGATAAGTGGCAAATTGAATGTAACTCAGAGAAGTGTGAGGCGATACACTTTGGCAGATTGAATAGGGAGAGACAATTTAGACTAAATGGCACAGTTCCAGACGCTGTGCTGAGACAGAAAGCCCTCTACGTTCACGCAAATGGGATCTTGTGCTTCATAAATAGAAAAATCATAGACAAGGTGAGCTCATGGAGGGCATGAGGGGAGACAGGAGAGAAACGAGAGAACATTGCGGGTCAAGGCTCGGGCAGGAGCAGCCTCGAAGTAGAGGAAGGAAGGTAAGCCGTCTTCTGCAATGTTTCCATGACTGCTGTGCTTTCAGACTCCTTATCTGGCAGCCAATCTTGGATTATCCACTATTTCCTCCAGCTAAACATTTGAGAAAACCAAAGCCATCATCTGCAGCCCAACCACAAACTCCACATGGATGTTACTGATTCCATCTCCTTCCCAGCCAGGCTGTCTCAGGCTAATCTGGACTGCTTATTTTCCAGCTTCTGATTCAGCACAAAGGCTGCAAATGCCTAACTCTGTAATGTTTCCCATTTTCACCCTAACTCAGCCCATCTCTTACTCATGTCATGATCAGACAAACATAAAAACAAACATATGAATTATGAGCAGGCCCCTCTGCCATTCAATAAGGTCACGGCTGATCTGATTGTAACTTCAACTCCACATTCCTGCCTTCCCTCAATAACTTTTCACCCTCTTGTTAATTAAGACTATGGGAGCAATTATCCGGAAAATTTTTTAAGTGTTGCAGCGAGCGGGAATTTCTGCGAGCTTCCCGCTGCTCGGCCCAACGAGGCCAGCAATGGAATTCAACGTTAATTGGTCCACTTAATGAGGCCTCACAGGCTTCTCATCACAAACGAAGGCTCGCCAGCTGATTCACTGCCACTGCGCTTGCCCCCCCCCCCCCCCGCCCCCGCTAACAAGGTCGAGCAGCACTTGAGCTGCACTTGCTCAGCCAACCCCAGCCAGCTCGCAACAATGGCACCGAGGAGTCCAGCCCCAGGATTCGGGATGCTGAACTGGAGAGGCTCCGGGATGCAGTGGAGGCCAGGAGAGATATCCTGTTTCCAGGGCTCCCAGAGGGTGAGCCACGAGGCAGTCAATGCTGCCTGGGACGAGGTGGCGGCAGCTGTCAGCTCGGGCAGTGTGACCAGGAGGACTGGCCTTCAGTGCCGCAAGAAGGTCAATGACTTACACCAGGTAGCACGTGAGTAGACATCAAGGCCCCCCGCCCTCCCCCACCAAAGGGAGCATCCAGCCCCCACTTCCCATTCGACCCCCAGCCCTTCCTCTGCCCCCTCCTCCTTCAACCCCCTCCAACCCCTCCTACACACCCCCTCTCCCACCGCTGTGAATCACGCATGTGGCTAACGATGCCCTCCCTGTGTCTCCTCAGGAAAAGCTCTCTCATAACTGTCAGGAAAGGGCCCAGACCGGCAGAGGGGTGCCAGACATAACAATTCTCACCTCCTTTGAGGAGTTGGCATTAGAGGTGACTGGGGTGACTGAGGACAGGGCGGTCATCCACGCTGCGGCTGGCGGACACCACAGAGGTGAGGAACCAGCAGGCTCCACCCGGACGACCTGTCAAACATGAGTTATGATTGCCTTACTGAATAACCCATCCCTCCCACTGACCACATGTCCATTCTCCCACAGGTCCTCCAGCCAATGGCGCTGGCACATCCCAGGAGGCCCTTCTCCTGACTCCGAGGAGACCACCTCGGAGGGGAGCTTTGAGGACGCAACTGTTGTAGTCGCGGCCCAGCTGTCATCCCCACCCTCCACCAGCGCGGATACACACACCTCAGTGGGACATGTTAGTGGACAGGCTTCGGGGGCACAATCTGGTGAGCACCACTGACGATGCACATCAGGTGGAGGCAGTAACCCCCAGGCGAGACAGCAGTCAGAGGTCTGCTGGATCCCAGGACTCAGCTGGGTCCAAGCCTGATGCTGAGCCTCTGGAACAGGGTTACCCAGAGCTGATGGAGATGATATGGATCAGCCAACATTTAGAGGGAGATATCAGCATCACTCCAGCAAATCCATAGCTGCTTGGAGGAGTCCCAGAGGCTACAGTTGCACGAGATGTCACCAGCAATGAGTGGCACCGAGGCCAACACTGCTGGGGGTGGGGGGGGGGGGGGGGGGGGGGGGGGGGTGACCTCAGTGGACAGCCTGGTGCACGATGTGAACACCATGAGTGAAGATGACCAAGGCGTCGCGCAGTCGGTGACGGCTATGGCTGAGGGTCTCTGCAGAATGTACCAGGCCAACCTTTATGAGGTTCTGCGGGACATGCTCCGCTCTCAGATGGGCAAGGCCGAAACGCTAACGAGCTTGTCCCAGATGCAGACAGGCATTGCCGAGGCACTGCAGAGCATGTCCTGGTCACTGAGGAGCATCGCCAAGGCTGTTGACACGATGGTATGGACCATGGGGAACCGCCAGGGCTGGCAGAGCCAGATGATGCAGGGGCAGCCGGGACCCGTCCCATTGAGTGGCGATGGTGGCCATCATCTCCCCCGAGTTCCACCCCTCTGATGAGTCTCGAAGTCAGCACACAGGACAGGCCGGCATGGCTGTGCCCTATTAGTGATAGCCTTCTGCCGTGCAGCCAGAGGTCTCAGCAGTTGGTAGGGGTTACGGGTAGTCGTTGGGGCTGACGGGAAGGGACAGAGGTTACCCCCGGAACGGGCACACCCAATCCAGGGGTTGGCATGTTGGTGCAATGAACAGTTGCCCCCCGGATGCCCCCCAGCACATTCCCCCACTCTCCCTTGGTAGTCCACCCCAGAGGAAGGTCCCCCCACCCCCAGCCGAGTGTCGCCCACTGAGCACTGGGGTGCAAAACCTCTCTCTCTTCCTTCTACAATGTGGGCTGACCCCCGGATCTTTTACCCATCTCTCCAGGCACCCCCCCCCCCGCCCCCCCCCCCCCCCCCCCCCCCCCCCACACACACCACACCCCACTCACCCTGGCCCCTGGCTCATTGCCTGTGAGTAAAGATGGCTACTCACCTCCTTGGCTCCCCAAAGAAGCCCTTCCGACAGGTTCACGTTTTTCAAAATGAGTACTGATCGGCTCCAGTGTGAGCACTTGCTGGAGAGGCCGCTGAATGACGGGAGGCTGTTGGTTATGCGGTGGCTTTTATTATTTCTATGGAAATAGGGCTTAAGTGGTGATAATTGATTTCTCGCCACGCTACAGCGAGATCCTGATTTTGCCTACGGGAGCGGGCTGGTTAACCCGCAAACTGTTTGGCAACTGGACCAGGTCTTGTTTTTTGCCTCTCCCGTTGTTCACAAGCCTCATTACGCTTGAGCTAGAGAGTAACAAGGCCAGAGAATCGCACCCTTTATCCAGCTCTACCTTAAAAATCTTCAGACTCTACCTCCACTGCCTTTTGAGGAAGAGGGTTTCAAAGACTTAATATCTTCTGTCTCAAATGAGTGACACCTTGGGCTAAATTCTCCACCTCATGACACCGGAAACGTGAACCCTGATCAGGCGGACAATCGGGCGACAGGCCAAAATCGAGGTCCACGCCTAGCGTCAATTCGGGTACCATGTTCCTGTCCCTCGCTAGTGACGATAATGAGATTTGCGCCCTGCGCCAGCGGCAGCATGCAAAATTGCCATTTGCATTCATTTACATTTATTTAGCATGTTTGACCCACTATGCTCCGGGCCTCCGTTCTCTGGCAGATGGGTGCGATTTAGTACAGGTATTTACTAATGGTGACTAGGCGCCATGGCCGCTGAGGGGGAAATAGAGGGTAAGCAGTTTTCAAAACTGTTAAATATTGTACTGCTTACTGGCAGCTGGCTGCCAGGGTGGGGGGAGGGGAGTGGTGTGTGTTGGGGTGTAGCGGGGAGTGACTCATCAGAAGCGCTGCCCCACTGCAGGAGAAGCAGGGGAATAGCCTTGGTCCCAGATGACCATAGGCTGCTCTCCCCTTTGAGGAAGAGAGCTGACAGATGGTAGTTTAATTTGGTTTAGCTCAGTGGGCTAGACAGCTGGCTTGTGATGCAGAACAAGGCCAGCAGCGTGGGTTCAATTCCTGTACCAGCTTACCTGAACAGGCGTCGGAATGTGGCAACTAGGGGCTTTTCACAGTAACTTCATACTGTGACAATAAAAGGTTATTATTATTATTGAGGTTGATCACCACACCTCAGGCGAAGGGCAAGCTTGAGAAGGCAGGGCCTTCATCAGTAACCTCAGCCAATACGGGAATTGAACCCGCGCTGCTGGCCTTGCTCTGCAACACAAACCAGCTGTCTAACCAGTGAGCTAAACCGGCCCCCATGGGGAATAGCAGAGCTCACCCCAACGGAAATGCACCGTGGTCTTTGGCACCCTCCCTGGCACACTGCCTCTCAGGGCACAGGCCTCACCAGTGACATTATCAGCTCGCCCACTCCGCAGGACCATCAGCTATCTCCAAGTCTTGCCTGCCCACCGCCCCCCCTGCTGTTCCCATCCATCCTGCCCCCGGACAGGCTGTCTCAACCTGTGTGCCACACCCAGCAGGTGCACACTTCCCTACCTCACCTCCATCTGTAGGACCTGCCCACATACAAGCCTCTAAACAGTGATTGATTGGTGGCACACCGTGACCCTCCCCACCGCACAATCAGGTTCTGGCGGGATAACATACGGCCCACACGCAATAGGCCCCACTGGGGAGATAGGGCGGGCTGCAGAGCCTACACCTGACAAGGGTTGCGGAAGACATTGGTAACATTGTTGACAGGGATGAGTGGTGAGGATAGAGGCTCCCCCATGCCACTCACTGATGGAGACAAGGGTGTAGTGTGGAAGGCAATGTATCGGGGGGGAACAGCTGAGGGATGGGGGAGGGTTTGGAGGAGGAGCTGAAGTGCAACTCAGGGTTACCATGTAGCCTGTTGGATCTGGATGGACAAGGATATACTCATCTTGCTAACATGTCTTCTTTTTTCACCCCCTGCAGAGAATGAATTTCAGAGTACAGCCTGGAACGTTCGCTATTTACCTGGCCCTATGCTGCCGTTGCCGATCCATGGAGGCTAGAGGCTCGGGGCCTGCTTGTGGAGGACCAGGGTGCCCCAGCAGAGCAGGGGGCCAGCCGTTGAGGCTCGAGTGCTGGCCGTCCTGAGGAGGAGGTGCAAAGGAGGCGCTGCATCAGGCCATATATGCGCCTTCAGTGCCTATCCTTCAAGGAAATTCCAGACTGCCTGCGCCACCAAAGACTTTTTTATTTTTAAAAATTTATTGTCACAAGTAAGCTTACATTTTTGGTGGGAGGGAGAACTGTGTACATGGGTTTGTTGGATGCGGCAGGTGTTATCTCTTTCCTTTATGTTGTTTGCTTTTTTTTTGTTTTAGTAGTTGCTTTTGTAATTGGGTGGGTGTTGTTCTTGGGTTTTTACCATGGTTGTTCTGTTAATATTGTTTTGTTGTTTATATTTTGTGAAAACCTTAATAAAAAATTATTTTAAAAAACAAAACAAGTAAGCTTACATTAACACTGCAATGAAGTTACTGTGAAAATCCCCTAGTCGCCGCATTCCGGCGCCTGTTCAGGTACACAGAGGGAGAATTCAGAATGCCCAATTCACCTACCAGCACATCTTTTGGGACTTGTGGGAGGAAACCGGAGCACCCGGAGGAAAGCCATGCAAACAGAGGGAGAACATGCAGACTCTGCACGGACAGTGACCCAAGCCGGGAATCAAACCGGGGACCCTGGCGCTGTGAAGCAACAATGGTAACCATTGTGCTGTCGTGCTTTCTTGGTGGTCGCATCGATGTGGGTGGACCAGGACAGATTTTTGGAGATGTCTACCCCATGGAATTTAAAACTGCTAACCATCTCAACTTTGGCCCCGTTGATGCTGACAGGGATGTTGCATGTATGTGCAAGGCACCTGGCCAAAGTGACAATATAGGTGTTGGGTTTTGGTACAGGGTGGGATATCTTTGAGCTATAACATTTGACTAGCATGTGACTTTACTCCAATGCAGGGGTGTTAGATATATTCCTCTTTTTACTAAACCTATTAATTTACCCTTACACCTTTAAGTACTTGATTCAATGTTAAAGTTGCTCTATATATTCTAGTTGATTCAAAAATTCAATGTTGATTAACATTGAAAATTTAGTATCGTGGGTTAGAAATTGACCAAACCACCTTCACTGAAAAACGGTCTTAAATGCTTTGATATTTAGCAAAATACCAGAAACTTATAAACTTCCACTTGACTCTCAGGGTATGTAGGCTATTTATAGGTCAAAATTGTGTATATCCCATAAAAATAAACACATTTCCATGGTGGCACGGTGGCACAGTGGTTAGAACTGCTGCCTCACAGCGCCAGGGACCTGGGTTCTATTCTAAATTTGGGTGACTGTCTGTCTGGAGTTTGCACATTCTCCCAGTGTCTATGTGGGTTTCCTCCTGATGTTCCGGTTTCCTCCCACAGTCCAAAGATGTACATGCTAGGTGGACTGGCTATGCTAAAATTGCCCCTTACTGTCCAAAAGGTTAGGTGGGGTTACTGGGTTATAGGGATAAGGTGGGGATATGGATCGAGGTGAGATGTTCTTTCGGAGGATCGGTGCTGACAAGATGGATCGAATGGCCTCCTCTGCACTGTCGGATTCTATGATGCTGTATGTATTGAACTTGTTTTTTTTACTCATTGAGTATTGAAAAGTTCTTTGGGATGGTGGGAGTCTGGAATGCATTGCCTGGGAGGGTAGTCGTGGCGAAAACCTCACATTTAAAACGCAAGTGGTTAAGCACTTGAAATGTCATAACATTCAAGGCTATGGGACAAGTATTGGGAAGTGCTGGGCAGGGCGGCACGGTAGCACAGTGGTTAGCATTGTGGCCTCACTACACCAAAGTCCCAGGTTCGATTCACGGCTTGGGTCACTGTCTGTGCGGAGTCTGCGTGTTTAGCACAGGGCTAAATCGCTGGCTTTGAAAGTAGACCAATGCAGGCCAGCAGCACGGTTCGATCCCCGTATCAGCCTCCCCGAACAGGCGCCGGAATGTGGCAACTAGGGGTTTTTCACAGTAACTTCATTTGAAGCCGACTTGTGACAATAAGCGATTTTCATTTCATTTCACTTCATTTCTCCCCGTCTCTGGGTGGGTTTCCTCCGGGTGCTCCGGTTTCCTCCCACGAGTCCCGAACGACATGCTGTTAGGTCATGTGGACATTATGAATTTGCCCTCAGTGTACCTGAACAGGCGCCAGAGTGTGGCGACTAGGGGATTTTCACAGTAACTTCATTGCCGTGTTAATGTAAGCCTACTTGTGACAATTAAGATTATTTTTTAAAAAGTGGGATTAGTGCAGATTTAGTGGTTTTTATCGGTGCAGACTTGATGGGCAAAAGGGCCTCTTCTGCATTGTATGACTCTATGACTTAATTTCCCTTACATAGGAGTTGGTAAGAAAAAAATCATTTGTAATTTAATAGAATCACGAGAGAGGAAGGAAACACAATTTCTCAACATTTCTGCAGCACGTCATGAAGAACAGAAATATTCGAGACCACTTCCTTATTCTTTTAAGGACACTTCTGGGATTTCCTGGTGGGCTGCACCAATTGCTGTTGCGAGCAGCTCTCATTGATCACTGGACAAAACTTGTTGCTGCTTGAATTTACCAATGAGGGATTTAAATGCAACAGCTGGGAGGCCCTCTCGCCGCTGTGCACGCCGGGTGCTGTAGTCGGCTCCCGATCTTCAGGCGGCGACGCGACCGCTAAAGACACTACAGCTCCCGGCGGCCAGTGCGGCGCAAGTGGGCGAGGCCGCATCTGCGTAATACGGCGGCGTCGGGGGCCAGAGTGAGGCTGGCGTTGTTTATTGTGGCGGCCATCACGGTGCAAGGACGGAGATAGAGGGAGGCTTAGGCCAGCGGGGAAGAGACAATCCGTCGCCATCCGCTCCGCTGCTGGCTGACAGAGAGCCCGCTGGTGTAGCACGATCACCGCGGCGAGCGGCACTATCAGCCTAGGTGGATATTGGAGCGAGGGGGCCAGCACATTCCGGTCGAGGGTTAAAATAAAGCCGGCTTTTCTTGTCGCGACGGAGGAGCCGCCAGCCCGAGGGTCGGTTGCCCCGAGGAGAAGAAGCCGCGGGGTCTCTGCAGCCGCTCCTTCATTGCTTTTGCCCTCGGCCGACACCAGAGCACCATGGCCTGCGGAGCCACTCTCAAAAGGACTATCGATTTCGATCCACTGCTCGGCCCCTCGTCCCAGTCCCCAAAGAGGAGGCGCTGCACCCCGCTCAACTCGGCTACTTCCCCACAGAAATACCTGAAAATGGAGCCGTCGCCCTTCCGGGAGGTCACCCCCCGCCTAACCACAGGTCAGTTAGTGCCCGGGCTGGAGGGGAGGGGGGAGGCCGGCGGCTCGGCTCCACTCCACTGACAGGGCGGAGCCTGGAGCTCGCCCAGATCCTGGGATAAGGCTGGGCGTCTCACCACTCGGCTCGAATTTACAGACATCCTCCAGTGGGGGTTTGCAGGATGAAGGCAAACTCTTTCCCCCCCCCCCCCTTTGCCTTCACCCCCCCCTTTGCCTTCACCCCCCCCTTTGCCTTCACCCCCCCCTTTGCCTTCACCACCCCCCCTTGCCTTCACCACCCCCCCTTGCCTTCACCACCCCCCCTTGCCTTCACCACCCTCCCTTTGCCTTCACCCCCCCTTTTGCCTTCACCCCCCCTTTTGCCTTCACCCCCCCTTTTGCCTTCACCCCCCCTTTTGCCTTCACCCCCCCCTTTTGCCTTCACCCCCCCCTTTTGCCTTCCCCCCCCCCTTTTGCCTTCCCCCCCCCCTTTTGCCTTCACCCCCCCTTTTGCCTTCACCCCCCCTTTTGCCTTCACCCCCCCCTTTTGCCTTCACCCCCCCCTTTTGCCTTCACCCCCCCCTTTTGCCTTCCCCCCCCCCTTTTGCCTTCACCCCCCCCTTTTGCCTTCACCCCCCCCTTTTGCCTTCACCCCCCCCTTTTGCCTTCACCCCCCCTTTTGCCTTCACCCCCCCCTTTTGCCTTCACCCCCCCTTTTGCCTTCACCCCCCCTTTTGCCTTCACCCCCCCCTTTTGCCTTCACCCCCCCCTTTTGCCTTCACCCCCCCCTTTTGCCTTCACCCCCCCCTTTTGCCTTCACCCCCCCCTTTTGCCTTCACCCCCCCCTTTTGCCTTCACCCCCCCCTTTTGCCTTCACCCCCCCCTTTTGCCTTCACCCCCCCCTTTTGCCTTCACCCCCCCCTTTTGCCTTCACCCCCCCCTTTTGCCTTCACCCCCCCCTTTTGCCTTCACCCCCCCCTTTTGCCTTCACCCCCCCCTTTTGCCTTCACCCCCCCCTTTTGCCTTCACCCCCCCCTTTTGCCTTCACCCCCCCCTTTTGCCTTCTCCCCCCCCTTTTGCCTTCACCCCCCCCTTTTGCCTTCACCCCCCCCTTTTGCCTTCACCCCCCCCTTTTGCCTTCACCCCCCCCCTTTTGCCTTCACCCCCCCTTTTGCCTTCACCCCCCCTTTTGCCTTCACCCCCCCTTTTGCCTTCACCCCCCCCTTTTGCCTTCACCCCCCCCTTTTGCCTTCACCCCCCCCTTTTGCCTTTGCCTTCACCCCCCCCTTTTGCCTTTGCCTTCACCCCCCCCTTTTGCCTTTGCCTTCACCCCCCCCTTTTGCCTTTGCCTTCACCCCCCCCTTTTGCCTTTGCCTTCACCCCCCCTTTTGCCTTTGCCTTCACCCCCCCCTTTTGCCTTTGCCTTCAACCCCCCCCGGCCTTTGCCTTCAACCCCCCCCGGCCTTTGCCTTCAACCCCCCCCGGCCTTTGCCTTCAACCCCCCCGGCCTTTGCCTTCACCCCCCCCTGCCCCGCTGTGCCTTCACCCCCCCCCCCTGCCCCGCTGTGCCTTCAACCCCCACCTGCCCCGCTGTGCCTTCAACCCCCACCTGCCCCGCTGTGCCTTCAACCCCCACCTGCCCCGCTGTGCCTTTGCGCTCCAATAGGTAAATCTGATTTGCATCTGTTTATGCTGAAGATTAGGGGAGGGACTACAGCTCTTCTCTGGGAGATGCATTAACAAGATCTCTGACAGCCTACAAATCTCTCCATTTGACCTGGAGACACTTTGAAAACACTTCTCATTGATGTGCAAATCATGCTTAAATTTAATTTTAAAATTAGTTTGCCTAGCTTTGTGACACTTTTTGACTCTAGAGGAAAATAATGCCTCCAGTTCATGTGGTCTACTTTTGGAATGTCTGCAATTTGGGTAGGATGCGGGATAGCTAATCATTTGCTGTGTAAAACCAGATTCATAATGTACAAGAGGTGGTGTGCTGGATTTGTCTGAATCGACAGATAAGACTACATTCTGTATTGGTCAGAGGTTACTTTATTGTGGTAATGCTCTCAAGTGAGCTATATTCTGGTGCAGTATGTTTTCCTTTCAGTAACTTTGTTAAACTGTTACAGTTGAAACCTGAATGTGAAACTTGTTTGAGCATTTTGATTTTCCTGTTATTTATTTAGTTCTACTAGCCACCGTTATTCATTTGTTGCTCTGTATAGACAATGGCAGTAGGTGCTTGTGCTATGTTTTTAAGTTGGGGATTGACTATGTACATAACTGTCTTTTATAAAAAAAAAATTAAAGTCGCCATAGTCCCAGATAACCTTTTTGAGGGGAAGAGCTGACTGGTGGTGATTTAATCTGAACATCACCACACCTCTGGCGAGGGGCAAGGTTGAGAAGGCGGGCCTTCATGAATAACCTCCAACCGGTAGGGGAATTGAACCCATGCTGTTGGCCTTGCCCTGCTTCACGAACCAGCTGTCTAGCCAACTGAGCTAAACCAGCCCCCATCGTGTGCAAACCTTAAATTAATCTGGTTTATCGATTTATGTGCCTTTCACTATAGAGTGAGCTGCTGATGTTATTTAACTTTGAGAAGGTTTTGTGTGGAGGAGAGGTTCTATTTGAAGGCGCAACAAAACAAAGTACACCGTTGGTTATCCATTCTTGCATGCCTGAGCCATAGGAGTGGATTGGTCATGGCCTTCACTGGAAAGGGCTAAAATGGAAAATTAAGGGAAATTGTTTAAAAAAAACTATTTGGCTTGCATTGCAGTTGGGCTCTAAGTTTTAAATATTAATAATATTTTGCACATGGACTGGCAACATATTTAATTACATAAGAACTAGGTGCAGGAGTGGCCATCTGGCCCCTCGAGCGTGCTCCGCTATTCAATGAGATCATGGCTGACCTTTTGTGTGCTCAGCTCCACTTTCCAGCCTGAACACCATAACCCTTAATCCCTTTATTCTTCAAAATAAATCTATCTTTATCTTGAAAACATTTAATGAAGGAGCCTCAACTGCTTCACTGGGCAAGGAATTCCATGATTCACAACCCTTTGGGTGAAGAAGTTCCTCCTAAACTCAGTCCTAAATCTACTTCCCCTTATTTTGAGGCTATGCCCCCTAATTCTGCTTTCATCCGCCAGTGGAAACAACCTTCCCCCATCTATCCTATCTTTTCCCTTCGTAATTTTAGATGTTTCTATAAGATCCTTCTAAATTCCAACGAGTACAGTCCCAGTCTACTCAACCTCTCCTCGTAATCCAACCCCATCAGATCTGGGATTAACCTAGTGAATCTCCACTGCACACCCTCCAGCGCCAGTACATCCTTTCTCAGGTAAGGAGACCAAAACTGAACACACTACTCCAGGTGTGGCCTTACTGACACCTTATACAATTACAGCATAACCTCCCTAGTCTTAAACTCCATCCCTCTAGCAATGAAGGACAAAATTCCATTCGCCGCCTTAATCACCTGTAAACTTTTTGCGACTCATGCACTAGCACACCCAGGTCTCTCTGCACAGCAGCATGTTTTAATATTTTATCATTTAAATAATAATCCCTTTTGCTGTTGTTCCTACTAAAATGGATAAACTCACATTTGTCAACATTGTATTCCATCTGCCAGACCCTAGCCCATTCAATTAAACTATCCAAATCCCTCTGCAAACTTCCGGTATCCTCTGCCCTTTTTGCTTTACCACTCATCTTAGTGTCGTCTGCAAACTTGGACACATTGCCCTTGGTCCCCAACTCCAAATCATCTATGTAAATTGTGAACCATTGCGGGCCCCACATTGATCTCTGAGGGACACCACTAGCTACTGATTGCCAACCAGAGAAACACCCATTAATCCCCACTCTATTTCTATTAATTTACCAATCCTCTCTGCATGCTACTACTTTTCCCGTTATGCCATTCATCTTTATCTTATGTAGCAACCTTTTGTGTGGCACCTTGTCAAAGGCTTTCTGGAAATCCAGATATAGCACATCCATTGGCTCCCTGTTATCTGCCGCTCTGGTAATGTCCTCAAAAAATTCCACTAAATTAGTTAGGCACGACCTACCCTTGATGAACCCATGCTGCGTCTGCCCAATGGGGCAATTCTCATCCAGATGCCTCGCTATTTCTTCCTTGATAGATTCCAGCATATTCCCTACTACCCAAGTTAAGCTCACTGGCCTATAATTACCCGCTTTCTGCCTACCTCCTTTTTTTAAACCGTGGTGTCACGTTTGTTAATTTCCAATCCCCCGGGACCACCCCAGAGTCTCGTGAATTTTGGTAAATTATCACTAGTGCATTTGCAATTTCCCATGCCATCTCTTTTAGTACTCTGGGATGCATTCCATCAGGGCCAGGAGACCTGTCTACCTTTAACCCCATAAGCTTGCCCATCACTACCTCCTTAGTGATAACAATCATCTCAAGGTCCTGACCTGTCATACCCTCATTTCTATCAGCCACTGGCATGTTATTTGTGTCTTCCACTGGGAAGACCGACCCAAAAATCCTGTTTCCTCATCTCCCATTATTAAATCTCCCTTCTCATCATCTAAAGCAGTGCTTCTCAAAGTGTGGTACGCGTACCGGTGCCGGTACGCGAGCCATCGTCTGCCGGTACTTAGTGTTTCCAGAAAAGAAAGAGACCGTAATCCTGGATTGGCTTGTTTCGCTCACTGGTCCCTGGCACATTGGGAAAAAAAAACCTGCCGGTCCGCCACATCAGTTAGTTTGAGATGCACTGATCTAAAGGACCAATATTTAACGTAGCCACTCTTTTTTTTGTTTTATATGTTTGTAGAAACTTTTACTATCTTTTTATATTCTGAGAAAGTTTACTCTCGTCTATCTTGCTGCTCTTATAGCTTTTTTAGTAGCTATGTGTTGCCCCCTAAAGATTTCCCAGTCCTCAATCTCCCACTAATCTTTGCCACTCTGTATGCTTTTTCCTTCAATTTGATACTCTCCCTTATTTCCTTAGATATCCACAGTCGATTTTCCCTCTTTCTACCGTCCTTCCTTTTTGTTGTTATAAACCTTTGCTGAGCACTGTGAAAAATCGCTTGGAAAGTTCTCCACTGTTCCTCAACTGTTTCACCATAAAGTCTTTGCTCCCAGTCTACCTTACCTAGCTCTTCTCTCATCCCCTTGTAATCTCCTTTGTTTAACCACAAAACACTAGTGTTTTGATTTTACCTTCTCACCCTCCGTCTGTATTTTAAATTTCACCATATTGTGATCGCTCCTTCCGAGAGGATCCCGAGCTATGAGATCATTAATCAATCCTGTCTCGTTACACAGGACCAGATCTAGGACCGCTTGATCCCTCGTAGGTTCCATTGCATACTGTTCTAGGAAACTATCGCGGATACATTCTATAAACTCTTCCTCAAGGCTGCCTTGACCGACCTGGTTAAACCAGTCGACATGTCGATTAAAATCCCCCATGATAGTTGCTGTACCATTTCTACATGCATCAGTTATTTCTTTGTTTATTGCCTGCCCCACCATAATGTTACAATTTGGTGGACTATAGACTACTCCATTCAGTGACTTTTTCGCCTTACTATTCCTGATTGCCACCCAAATGGATTCAGCCTTATCCTCCATAGCACCGATGTCATCCCTTACTATTGCCCGGATGTCATCCTTACATAACAGAGCTACACCACCCCCCTTACCATCCACTCTTTCCTTCTGAATAGTTTGATACCCTCAGGTATTTAACTCCCAGTCGTGACCATCCGTTAGCCATGTTTCAGTCATGGCCACTAAATCAGTCATTCATGATGATTTGCGGCATCAACTCATTTACCTTTTTCCGAATACTACGAGCATTCCGGTCAAGTACATTGGCTTTTATACCTCTGTTTTGAATCTTAACACCTCGATCAGTAGCCTCTCCTAAGTTATATTTCCTCTTAACTTTTCTCCTAATTTTCGTTGTCGTTGAACCCATATCTTCATGTAACAACCTGCCGCGTCACTTACCATTTATGTTTTTAATTTGTTTTATTCCTTTTAGTATTACTGGGCCTATTCACTGAGCTCCCTTTGACACACTTAACTGCCAACCAGTTATGAGAGTTGGTGGGGCAGCCCTTGTTAACCTTCACTGCACAATTCTAGATTAATTTAAATTCCTGAAATTTAAAAAGGAACAGTCTTACCTGATTCAATTTAATTCAATTCCCACCTAGCTTCAATTTCCCAAACTCACTCTTAGCTGTGTCTCACTCTGGATGTGTCTTCTCTGGCTCACTGGAAGAACTCCTAATTGTTGCAGTTTTATTTTAATGTGGTCTGTTTACATTTTTCATTGCTCTGACATTCAATAGTTGGTGAAATTCAATTGTGTGCACCATTTTATAAAACAGAATCCTAAAAGCATATTTAAGTTGACATCTATTCTGATGGTACTGATTTGTGCGACAGACAATGGATGTCTTTCGGAGCCATGTCCAAGTGGCCAGGAGTTCAAGCAGAGTTCTAGTAGAGAACATCTTCTAGAGAACATCATTGACTTGTCTGATTCACATTTGCACTTTATATTGGGTGTACTGGCTAATGATTGGGGAACAAGAACCCAGAGTATTTTATTCTCTTCATTTCCTAGTCTCGGGGTGCTAGCATAAGGATCACCATCCAAAAGCATTCTCTGCTGAATAAAACAGCAACTCTTGGTTTTGGCAGAATGGATTGAGGAACTTCTTTGTGACCCTCATTTCTGTCCTAAAGCTGAATGTCACAACAATATATTTTTTATTCCCCCAGAATCACTAGATTGTTATTGGCTGTATTTGCAATGAGCCCTATTTCTAAGGAGTTGGTCCATCCAAGCACATGAGCAGAGCTCTTTTTAAGAAAAATTAGATAGTTGTCTGCAGCATTCCATTCACATCCCAACTCATCAATTATGACAATGTAAAACCTGGTTTTGCACCCCGCTGATATTTCCGTTGCACCAAATGTTTTTCATTTAAAACAGCTTTTGAGTTCAGTACCTTCAACTTCGTGTTGCAAAATCGCCGCTGACTGGTTACTGCAGATACCAAATAAATGTGTTTGTCTTTTATTTAATACAATACTTAGAGTAATGAAAAAGATGATTGCTATTGCGACTTACTATCAGTTATATTCAGCTGTCAGTGGGGCAACTTTTCCAACTGGAGGGTGTGATTGCAAAGGCTTCAGAACATTGTCATTGTGTTGATGACGCCAATTGCTGTATAACCATTATACTCCAGCTTGTAAGATTTCCCCACTTTTTCCCGTGTTCCTGTTTTTAGTCATTGTATTTTTTAACAATGGGTGAATTGATCTTTCAACTAATCTATGTATTTTGTACTTTTTGTGATGCTGTCATATAGTAATTATTTTTGGGGAAGGTTAGCTGAACTTTTATAATGCACAAAATACAGGTTTTAAACTGGTTCTTTCCGTTGTAAATTTCTTTTTTTCAGAACAAATTCTGTACAACATAAAACAGGAGTACAAACGCATTCAGAAAAGAAGGCATTTAGATAGTTTCCTGCATCAAACAGAGGGAAGTTGTTCAAGTGATACGCAATCTCATCTTCCACTTTTAAATGGACCAGCTTTGCAAGGTAATGTCAGTATTGGATATGGATATCCAGATTCCTTGCTAACAGTTGTCTGTAGAACCTGTTGTGATCTGCATGCTTTTGTAGCAACTAAGACATTGTTGAAATGATTCGTGAATTTAAACGGAGGTGAGGATGCAAGGCACTGAGTGTGTGTCACTCTCCAATTCACAAATGGACATGAAGTCTTGACATATTGCACAACATTATCCTTGAAATGGGTCCCTTTGTGTAGGAATTATGTGCTGCTTCACAACAAAGTTACATGTGTGTACCATTTTTAATAGTCTTGATTCATTATGAACAGAAATAGATGTTGGAAACTGAAGTTCCAATCTGATTTACACAGCAAACTTGATAGTTATTCTAAATGTCCAAATACACTTGATTTTGTTTAAATCATTTGATAATTAAAATGAGTAAAAATTTGTATTGCGACTGACTTCAAAGAGAAAGGATATTAAATAAAGTGGACCGTTTAGAAATTTAAAAACAATGAATGGAATTTTTTTTGTTCTCTTTTGAACTTAATGCAGTAGTTTCTTACCATTTGGTCATAGAGGTTTACAGCATGAAAACTGGCTGTTTGGCCCAACTTGTCCATGCCGCCCAATTTCTACAACTAAGCTAGTCCCAATTGCCTGCATTTGGCCATATCCCTCTATACCCAGCTTTCCCATATAACTGTCTGAATGCCTTTTAAAAGACAATTGTACCTGCCACTACTACTGGTAGCTCATTTCCAGGCATTCACCTCCCTATGTGTGGAAAAAATTGCCCCTCTGGACCGTTTTTTATCTCTTCCCCCTCACCTTGAACCTATGCCCTCTAGTTTTAGACTCCCCTACCTTTGGAAAAGATCTTTGCCCCTCATTATTTTATAGTCCTCTATATAAGATCACGCCTATGCCTCTAATGCTCCAGGGAGAAAAATCCCAGTCTATCCAACCTCCATATAACTCAAACCATCAAGTGTGGTAGCATCCTAGTAAATCTTTTTTTCGCACTCTTTCTCATTTAATGATGATGTGGAGATGCTGGCGTTGGACTGGGGTGAGCACAGTAAATGAAAAATGAAATGAAAACCGCTCATTGTCACCAGTAGGCTTCAATGAAGTTACTGTGAAAAGCCCCTAGTCGCCACATTCTGGCGCCTGTTCGGGGTGGTTGGTACGGGAAGAAGTCTTACAACACCACGTTAAATCCAACATGTTTGTTTCAAACACTAGCTTTCGACGCACTGCTCCTTCCTCGGGCGAATCGTTTAATGATATCCTTTCTACAATAGGGTGACCAGAACTGTACAGAGTATTCCAAGTGTGGCCGTACAACTTCAGCAAGACGTCCCAACTCATGTATTCAATGTTCTGACCAATGAAACCAAGCAAGCCGAATGCTGCCTTCACCACCCTGTCCACCTGTGAGCTATGAACTTGTACTCCTAGATCTTTGTTCTGTAACTCTCCCCAAATCCCTACCATAACTGAGTAGATCCTGCCCCAATTCAATCTACCAAAATGCATCACCACATTTATCTAAGTTAAACTCCATCTGCCGTTCATTGGCCCACTGGCCCGAGATCACGTTGCAATCCTAGATAACCTTCACTGTCCAGTATGCCACCAATCATGGTGTCATCTGCAAACTTACTAACCATGCCTCCTAAATTCTCATCCCAATTATTACTATAAATAACTGGACCCAGCACTGATCCCTGAGATGCTGCTGATCACAAGTCTCCAGTTTGAAAAACACCCTTTGTCTTCTGTCATCAAGCCAATTTTGTATCCAATTGGCTACCTCACCCTGGATCCTGTGAGATTTAACCTCTTACAACAACCTACCATGCGGTACCTTGTCAATGCCGACTGCACTGCCCTCATCTACCTTCTTGGTTACCCCTTCAAAAAACTGAATCGAGTTCGTGAGATATGATTGTCCATTCTCAAAGGCATGCTGACTTCCTAATCCGTCCTTGCCTCTCTAAATGCCCGTGGATCCTGTCTCTCAGAATACCTTCTAAAACTTACCCACCACAGACGTTGGGCTCACCGGTCTGTAGTTCCTATGCTTTTTCTTGTAGCCCTTGGACAAGGGCATAACATTTGCTACCCGCCACTCTGTTAGGGGACCCACAATTTCCCCTCTAACCTCCCACAATGTCCTGGGATACATTTCATCAAGTCTCGGCGATTTATCTACCTTGATGCACTTTATCAGCACCACCACCTCTAATATGTATACTCCTCAAGACAGCACTATTTATTTCCGCAAGTTCTGCAACATCCATGCAATTCTCAACAGTAATTACTGGTGAGAAATACGATCTCGCCCATCGCTTGTGGATCCGCTCATAGATGACCTTGTAGATCCTTAAGAGGCCCTACTCTTTTTTACTCTTTTTGCCCTTTATGTATTTGTAGAAACTCTTTGGATTCTCCTTTGCCTTATCTACCTTCTGTTGATGTGGTATCTATGAATGACATGAGGGAAGATTACCCTTGGTAAATGACAAATAATTGTACGAGAATATAAACTATGTAGTGAGTGGGGGGGGTGACTTCTTCCAGTGTGACGTGTGAGAGGGAGATCGCTCCTCTGGGAGCTTTGCTTGGGACCTGCTCTCTTTTTTTAACGTTGAATTTTTGCTCGTTTTTCGAATGATGCTTACAGAAAAAGTAATAGACTGGCAGAATAGGGAGTGTTTCTCTCCTTCCTTCCTTCCTTGTCTCTTTCTCTTCCCCCCCCCCCCCCCCCCCCCCCCCCCCCCAAATTCCATGCCCAAACAAAGCAGGAAGAAATTATTCTCTGGATTGACATAAGCAGCAGTCCCGAGCACACTAGACATATTTTTGGATGTGTTGCCCAAGGGATTTAACACACAATTTAACTTGCACTTTAGGGCAGCACAGTGTTGGGTCACTGTCCATGTGGAGTTTGCACATTTTCTCCATGTCTGTGTGGGTCTCGCCCTCACAACCCAAAGATGTAAAGGGTTGGTGGGTTGGTCATCATAAATTGCCCTTAATTGGGGGGAGGGCTGGACAAAGAATTGGGTATTTTGGATATATTTTTTAAAACTTGCACTTTGAGGGGCTGTGGATCCTTGTATCAGACAAAATATGTAAGCTAATCGAAGAGATGCTGTGCCTGGTCCAGGTGGAGCTTGACAAAGCCGCCAGGACGGTTTATTTAAAAAAACACTGAAGGTGTTGGAGGCGCTTACAAAACACGAGGATCAGCTTGTATTGTAGAGGCCTAGGTGGCCTCTGAAAATAAAGGGGCCAAAGTTTGATGACCTGGAAAATCAGTCGCAGAGTCAAGACCCCCGAATTGTGAGTTTGCCATGGAGCTCAGGAAGAAGCCTCGACCAAATGAGCCACCTCGTTCGTTGATAATTTGGTTTCATAGCTTTTGCGGTAAGGAGACGGTCCCGCAGTTGGTCAAGGAGCACCACGGCGTGAAATGGGAAGGAAGCATTATACAAATGTATGATGGTGCAGAGCTAGCGCAGAAACGGGTAACCTTTAACAAGTTGAAGGCAGTGCTCCACAGGAAGGGCGTTCACTTTAGAGTAGTGTACCGGTCACTGGTCACATGAGGATCCACACTGCTGGACTTGAATCAACCTCACTTTTAATACTTCTGACATGACGTCAGCAAACCCCTGCAGAAACCCCTCCGCCTCTGACATGCCCAAAAGTGTCATCTTCACTGCCTGCACCTGCCCCGCCAATGACTATAAACAGGTCTTTAAAGCATTTTAGCTCCTTCCCTTCCCGTGCCTTTTAGACCCAAAGACGATGGTGCAAACAAACGGTTACCACTTATAGGAGCCAACAATGCCATGGCACTGGTCTTGTAATGTTGAGTGCCTCCATATCTTCAAATGGAGAGTTCTGCTGGGGTGAAGAGTGTCCACTCAGCGTGTCTCGGCCTGCTTGGACTTTTTATACCTGGAAAAGGTCAAGTACGCCGTGATGGGATCGGAAGAGTAATGTAGATAAGGTAAGCAGATATCCACATGAGTGAGGATCAAGGAACTGGTCCGATCTTTTACAAGGCAAGGGAGTGAGACGGTGTTAATTAAATGTGCTGTTAAGTGGTCAATGTGATTTACATTTTCCATTCTCTAGATTGGGGAGTAGTTTAAATAGAACTGAGATACAAGTACTGTATTAAATTTATAGTTTTAATTAGTTAAACCACTGAATATCTCTGCAGTCAATTGATATTTCGAAGCTGTAACATGTGGGATCTGATGGCCACCAATATGATCCTGTAAAAAACACCTGTTTATCTGCAGCCCAGTGAACTTGGCCTCCGAGTTGATGAGCGAAAGCTTCAGAAGCTGCAATGCACCATGGAAAGAGAAAATTATCTGGGTGCTTTGTTCCAGGAGGCAGTCAAGTCTTTTGAGTTAAGTACTTACGATTTGGTCCGTGATCAGGGACAGAAGGGTGTAGCTATGGGTGAGGCTTATGAGGGTCCAGAATGTAGCAACGGTGGACCCTCAGTCCTTCCACCTATTGGAGAGAGCAAGAACTGCAGGGAGGAAGAGCAAACTGACCACAGTGTTGTGGTGCAGACACCATTATGGTGAATTGTAGATATCTGTCCTGTGCAGATGGGAGTAGAATGTAGTAACAGTAGGGGACAGTATAGTTAGAAGAAATATTTTCTGCACAGGAGTGCCAGAGTTAAGGACCTCTCAAGGCTGGAGAGAAATTAGGGAGTGAATGGGGAAGGTGGGAGTCATTTTCATGGGTAACAACATTACAGGGAGGTTAAAGGAGTATAAATCGCTAGGGATTGTATTTAAAAAGCAGAAACAAAAAGGTAATAACCTCTGGACTATTATCTTAGCCATGAGCAAGTTGGCATTGAGGAACTAAGATTAGAGTTTAATGTGTGGCTCAAAAAGGTGGTGTGAGGAGGAAAAAAATGGGCTTCAATTCATGAGGCTCTGATACCAGGAGCTTGTTCAGTTGAGAAGGCCTTTTACACAAACTACGCTTGAACCAAGTGTGCTTGTGAACCTAATGACTGGGGCTGTATAGTGCTTAAAAAGAAATAGAGGGAAGGGTTCATGTAAGGGGAGACTTAGAAAGATGATGCGAAAGGACAAGGGATTAGTGCGGGGCAGCAGTATCGGTAATGTTGAGTATGACAGAAAGGGGATAGAGTGCATCAGCAAATAGGGGGTGGGATTCTCCACCCCACCGCACCACATTTCTGCCCTGACAGGCCGGTGGGATTCTCCATTACGCCAGCCGGTCAATGGGGTTCCCCATTGTGGGGCAGTCCCATGCTGTCGGGAAACCCCCGGGTGCCGGCATAACGGAGAATCCCGGCCAGGGTCTTTGTAGTGAAAATGGCTAATAAATACAAAATTAAAGGCTTGTTCTTACAAATGCTGCTCGCATTTAGATGTGAAGCTTGAATTGATGGCTCAAATAGAAACAAGTGAAGGCATTCGGTGCATACATCTGCCATGCTGTGTTAACATATTACAGTAATGCAATTTTTCCTTGAGGCTTTACCCTGCCTGGTTAATGCTATTTTGTTGAGAAACAAATTTTTATAGCTTCCATCTCACTTGAGGAGGCTTTGACCAATCCACGTCCAACAACTTTCTCTGAAACCTCTTGCTTACATTTTGACAGTTGTAGAATCAATTTAAAAAAAATAAATAAATGAATCTTTATCACAAGTAAGCTTACATTAACATTGTGATGAAGTTACTGAAAATTCCATAGCTACCACACTCCGGCGCCTGTTCGGGTACACTGAGAATTCAGAATGTCCAAATTACCTAATAGCACATCTTGTGGGAGGAAACCAGAGCGCCCAGAGGAAATTCACGCAGACACTGGGAGAATGTGCAGACTCCATACTCTGCACAGAAAGTGCCCCAAGCCGGGGTTCGAACCTGGGACCCTGGTGCCATAGTGCTAACCACTTCTATTTGGGTGGAGACGAGGAATAACTAGGAAAATAAGTCACTAGTGGGTGTAATCTAAATACAGATTATTAATGATGTAGGAAGTATAAATAACTGAGGCATGTAATAAAGGTACTGCGATAATCGCTCACTATTTTTAAATCTTCTGGATTGCCAGTTTGATTTGTCCAAAGGTAGGCTCGAGTTCATAGACTAAATTTCCAGAACAACATCTTCTGGAACTTAGCAGGGAACGGATTATTTTTGATCTGGTAATGAGACCGAATTAATTAACTAATAATTGATGATCTAATAGTAAATCATAACATGACAATTTTGCTTTCAGATTTAAGGGTGAGAAACTTGGGTCTGAAATTTGCATAATAAATTTAAACAAAAGGAAATTACCATGGTATGAAGCCAGCGTTTGCAAAAGTGGACTGGAAAAATAGGTTGAGGGGTGACAAGTGGCAGATATTTCCTAACTCAACAAATATATTTTCCATTGGGAAAACTCTTTAAGGATGCAGTCACAGCTAGCTAAGGGAGTTAAAGATGGTATCAAATTGAAGGAAAAGAAGTTCAATGGTGCAAAGATTAGTTGGCCAGAAGATTGAGTATACTTTGGAATCAGCAGAAAGTAACATAGAGAATAAACTGAATTATAAAAACAGACAATTTTGTATCCAAAGGGAGAGTTACCAAAGCTAACTTGGGTCCCTTCGAAGACGAGACTGGGTAATTCATGGGAAACATCAGGAGGCACAGACTTTGCACAAGTGTTTTGCATCGGTCTTCATGATCGAAGATCCCAAGAATAGGAAATCAAATGAAGGGAGGAACTTGAGACCATCGCTATCTGCATCATGATGCTGTAGTCCGTTTGCTCATCCTTCCTGCAGTTCTTGCTCTTGTCCAACAGGTAGAAAAGTGCCTGGAAAACCAATTAGACTATAGGCTGATCAGTTTCCTGAACTTTGTGGGCTGCAGCGGTCATAATCTTGCAAAGTTCCCTAATTCTGGAAAGGCCCCAGTGAGTTTGGAATTTAAGAAAGGAAGGATTCCTGAAAATAAGAAGGAAAGGATTCCTGAAAATAAGAATCTATAGGTCTGTCATTGGGGAAAATGAGGGGGTAGTAGCGCAGTGTTTATGAAATCATACAATCTAACGAGAGTTACCATGTTTTTGTGAAAGGGTAACCACGTATATAGAATTATTTTGAGGATATAACCAACAGGGTGGATAAAGGGGAATGAGTGGATATTTAATTTGGATTTCCGAAAAGGATGCAGATGCAGCAAAGGAAGGCAAATTGAATGCTGATCTTTTATTGCAAGGGTTGGGGGGGGGGGGGGGGCATTAAAGTAGGGAAGTCTTGCTACAACTGGGCATTCGTGAGACCACATCTCAAGTACTATGTATAATTTTGGTCACCTTATTTAAGGAGGGGACATAACTTGCGTACGATATACAGAAAGTTCAGTAGGTTGATTCCTACAATGAAAGAGTTGACTTTGGAGAAAAGTTAGTCTAGAATTAAAGGGTCACTAACACACATTGGAAGGAATTTCTTATCTGAGGGTGGGTGGTGTCTGACGTTATAGCAAGCTGTGGCATTTGGGTTATTCAATATATTCAAGGCTGAGTTACCTTTTTGACCAAGCGAGTTGATGGTTATAGGGACAGACAGGAAAGTGGAGTTGAGCACACAATCAAATCAGCCATGATCTTAATGTGTTCATGAAGCTAGTTGGTCATCTGTTTCTTGTGCCCTTGTGTATTAATTTTTAAAAAAATAATTTTTATTGAAATTTTTACAAACTACAAAATATAAACATCTTAACTCTATTAACATACAACCGTGGTAACACCCAATGAACAATACCCCCCCCAGCTTCAAGAGCAACTTCAAACAAAAGGAAAGAACAAAAACAAAGAAAAAGAAAAAAACAAAAAAGAGAGAGATAGCACCCTCCACAAACCCCCCAGGTTGCTGCTGCTATCGGCCTATTTCCCTACCTTTCCGCCAGGAAGTCCAGAAAAGGCTGCCACCGCCTGAAAAACCCTTGTACTGATCCCCTCCAATTTAATGAACCCCGCCATATCAGAGATCCAGGCCTCCATGCTTGGGGGCCTCGCATCCTTCCATTGGAGCAAGATCCTCTGCCGGGCTACTAGGGACGCAAAGGCCAGAACACCGGCCTCTATCGCCTCCTGCACTCCCGGCTCCACTGCAACCCCAAAAATTGCGAGTCCCCAGCCTGGCTCGACCCTGGATCCCACCACCCTCAACACCGTCCTTGCTACCCCCTTCCAAAACTCCCCCTAAGCTGGGCACGCTGGGCTCCCCGAGCACCTAGCACACCTGTCCTCCCCCCCCCCCCCCCCCCCCCCCCCCCCCCCGAAAAACCTGCTCATCCTCGACCCAGTCATGTGGGCCCTATGCAGCACCTTGAACTGTATGAGGCTAAGCCTCGCACAGGAAGAGGAGGAATTCACTCTCTCCAGGGCATCCGCCCACGTCCCCTCCTCAATCTCCTCACCCAGCTCCTCTTCCCATTTACCCCTCGGTTCCTCCACCGAGGCCTCGTCTACCTCCTGCATTACCCGGTATATGTCCGAAATCCTCCTCCCTCCGACCCACACCCCCGAGAGCACCCTGTCCCGTACCCCACGTGGGGGTAACAAGGGGAACCCTCCATCTGCCGCATGGCAAATGCCCTAACCTGCATGTACCGAAACATGTTCCCTGGGGGAGCCCAAACTTCCCCTCCAACTCCCCCAAGGTCGCGAACCTCCCCTCCACAAACAGGTCCCTCAACCTCCTAACCCCTGCTCTCTGCCAGCCCAGAAATCCATCATCAATGCTCCCTGGGACGAACCGATGGTTTCCCCCGTATCGGGGCCTTCATCGAGCCCCCCCCATTTCTCCCCTGTGCTGTCTCCATTGCCCCCAAATTTTGAGGGTAGCCGCCACCACCGGGCTCGTGGTATACCTCGTTGGAGGGAGCGGCAACAGCGCCGTTACTAGCGCCTCCAGGCGCGTGCCCACACAAGACGCCGCCTCCATCCTCTTCCACGCTGCCCCTTCCTCGTCCATTACCCACTTACGCACCATCGCTGCGTTGGCTGCCCAGTAGTACCCACAGAGGTTGAGCAACGCCAGCCCCCCCCCCTATCCCTGCCTCGTTCCAGGAACACTCTTCGAACCCTCGGAGTCCCATGCGCCCACACAAATCCCGTGATACTCCTGTTAACCCTCCTAAAAAAAAAAGGCCTTCGGGATAAGGATGGAGAGGCACTGGAACAGGAACAAAAACCTCGGGAGCACCGTCATCTTGACGGACTGCACCCTCCCCGCCAGTGACAGCGGCCCCGCCAGTGACAGCGGTAACATATCCCATCTCTTAAACTCCTCCATCTGCTCCACCAATCTTGAGGTTGAGCTTGTGCAGGGCTTCCCAGCTCCCCGCCACCTGGATCCCTAGGTACCTGAAGCTCTTCCCTGCCTGCTTCAATGGGAGCCTACCAATCCCCTCCTCTTGATCCCCCGGATGCACCACAAACACCTCACTCTTGCCCAGGTTCAACTTATACCCCGAGAAACCCCCGAATTCCCTAAGAATCCTCATCACCTCCGGCATCCCCCTCACTGGGTCCGCCACATACAGCAACAGGTCGTCCGTGTACAGCGACGCTCTATGCTCCCCCCCACCCCGCACCAGGCCCCTCCAGTTCCCTGACTCCCTCGGTGCCATGGCCAGGGGCTCAATCGCCAACGCGAAGAGCAAGGGGGACAGGGGGCACCCCTGTCTTGTCCCCCGATACAGCCGAAAGTACTCCGACCTCCTCCTATTTGTGGCTACACTTGCCATCGGGGCCTCGTAGAGCAGCCTCACCCACTGGATAAACCCCTCCCCAAACCCAAGCCTCTCCAACACCTCCCACAAGTACTCCCACTCAACCCTATCTAAGGCCTTCTCCGCATCTAATGCCACCACTATCTCTGCCTCCCCCTCCACAGCCGGCATCATAATGACGTTGAGGAGTCTTCGTACGTTTGTGTTCAGCTGCCTTCCCTTCACAAACCCCGTCTGGTCCTCATGTATGACCCCAGGCACACAATCCTCTATTCTAGTGGCCAGGATCTTTGCCAGGCCCTTGTGTATTAATGTGACTACAATTTTTGTAAAATGCTTGCTCTCCTAAAAGTATATTGAGGTACGAGGTTTTAGTTGCTATATGGTAGTATTCTAATGTACTAAAGCAGTTTGGGATTATGGCCATGTTACTGAGGAATTATTAGGCACTTTGGACACAAAGTTAACATGGCAACTGCACTTGAAGTGACATATCTGCTACCATCGATACCATTTTAATTAATGGAAACCATTTTAATGATCAGGCTGGAGCAATGCATGTCTATTGATGCATAACATGTTTGCATGATTTAGAAGGAACAGAGTGCTTGATGCATCTCCAAAGATTTGAGAATGTCATTGTTGGGCTCTTCTGGATTTTCACATTTTTAAGTGAAAGACGCCTAATTCTATTAAAGCCATGGTACTCTTGTATGTTTAAAATAGAATACTACTAATGAAGTGCCATGTCAAATTGTTTGCAGAGGAAAGTTTATTTGTTACCTGGATGGTTCAGGAGCTAATGCATGAATCTCATTTCAATCACAGCACTGCAGGGGGAAAAAATTGTCACTTTTTTTGTACTAAACATGAATGCAAGGTGAGAAATTTATTTTAGATACTGGCATGTAAATTATTGGACTTGTGTACTTGTATGAATGGAACTGAATTGAGAGCTGTAGGAAATGATGTTGGATCCATCAATAACACTGCAGTTAAGATCTGCACAGATACAACGGCTTATGGTTTGGGAAGGAAAAGAGTCGGGGTCTATAGGGCCGGAGGCATAGGTAGGTGTGCCCTGGGCACATTTGCTAGAGTGTTTGAGTGAAATCTTGAATTGTTCAACCAAGGTTAGTCCACCTGTGCCTTTTTCTTGTCTAAAATAACTGGATCCAGTCCCGATCCTTGTAAATTGGAGGATGTGGTCAGTTATAATTGAGAGAATTAGTTCATGTAAATGTCATTTTTGGGATCAGTTTTTTTTTAAAGCCAAAAGTCATGGTTGATTTTTAGATGGGTATATTTAAGGCGTCGATGTGTGCTTGATTTGGGCCCAAGTGAAATCCAAATAAGTTCATCGCAATAGAATAAAGCTTAAAACCAATAACACTAAATAATTCATTAATTACCTAACAATTATTTTTTTTACATTACAAATGTATGTTCATCCATATTAATTATCTAGCTCATTTACCAGTGTCCATTAGTATTTTACATTCACAATGAATAATATCATTGAGTTGGGCTTTGATCTCTTTAAAAGAGGGTTGTCTTTTCCATGAGTTGTATGAGCAGTTACAGGTTTAGATCAAAAATAGTGGTCAATGTTTAGATCTTGACTGATTGCACCTCCTTGTCTGCCAACCTACTACTTGTAACAGGACAATCTGCATCCACTTTTGTGTGATGCTGACTTCTTCATCTTGCGTGATGCTGACTCCTTCCTTTTTTCTGTCTTCATCTGTATTTGAAAAAGTTTCTTCTATGCTGCAACTCTACTTTGGTTACCCAAATTGCTGTCAATGTTACTCTTCAACTATCAACAATCTTAACATTGAAATCATGTATCCCATTAAAATGGAAAGTGAATTCTGTCTGGTTCAGTTGTCACTGCAGTCTAAACTTATTGCACTATATGAAAATATACTTTATATGAAATGGCTAATCTTACGGCAGTGTATATGGGATTTAAAATGTATTTTTGTATCCTATTGCTTTGGTTTCATACAGTTATTGTCTGACAACCTCCTTGTTTGTAATCTTGTTTCTTAAGTCTGCTCATCTGTGTCTCGCATGCATGTTCCTTTACTGATTTGCTTATCTGCTGTACAACAAGTTAAAGGCATATATTGCATTAGATGCACTATTCCCTCTAATTCCTCCTGAGTTACTGCACTTTTAACTATTTTTGAGTGACCTCTTGTATGCAGCCTGTGCTGGGATTTTCTGAGATTTCTTTAAGCTGCTCAGCAATCGTAGGTTGGATGTGGTGCTATTTTGGTGTCGGGTATGGAGAGATTCTGCAAGAATGGGAAAGGACTGGATAGGTTTGGGATGGGACTTTGCTAATATCGGCAGGTATTGGGTTGGCCTATGTGGCAAGTGGATGGAGCATACCATAGCTAAGGAGGGAAATATTAGGTTTGATTTGGGAGTAATTGTGGGTGTGACTTGTGGCATCTGAATTTTATTTTTTCGCCTAAGAGTGCATTGTCAAGTTGGCTCAGCATTGGGAATATTTTTTCACTGTCTCTTTGGGGTGTGATGGGGAAGAGAAAGTGAAATACAGTTTGGGAGCATCAGGGTTTTGAGATGTTAACTGGAAATACATATTTGGTGGAACTGAGAGGGGTTGGAGTTGGCATTTGGGCAGTTGAAAGATCTAAAAACAAATGGATGTTGAGGGGGCAAAAAGATATTCTTAAGCAGTATAATAAAGTCTGGAATATATTGGGGAGTGTGGTAAATTTACTCTTGCACTGGTGTCTGAACACTGCTAGTTCTGAGAACATGGTAGAACAGTGATAACTCAATTGGACCGTGGCATGGGGGAGTACTTGGATAAAATGCCACTTGGGCACTGGAGCTGTTGTACATGGGATGTTAAAGGGACCTAGTGTGAATCAAGTATAGCCAGCCAATACCTTTTTAATGGGGAGGCAAGATGGATGGCACTAATCAATGATTTAAATGAAAATCGCTTATTGTCACGCGTTGGCTTCAATGAAGTTACTGTGAAAAGCCCCTAGTCGCCATATTCCATCGCCTGTCCGGGGAGGCTGGTACGGGAATCGAACCATGCTGCTGGTCTGCTTTAAAAGCCAACGATTTAGCCCAGTGAGCTAAACCAGTTCAAAAAGCAGCCCCTTAGAGCAAAATATATTGGATGGATTTCCATTAAGGTTTGGGCAGTTTCATTAGGTTTAAATATTGCAAATTAAGGGCTTTATTTTATAGATTTGTGCTTTATCGGGACGTTGGCTTGCTGAAGAACCTTGACCAGTCAAAAATCCAATTTTTTTTTCTTTTATTTTTTTTCTTTTGTGACAGTTGCTAATTTCTGATATCAACAGGGATTTTAAAAATTGAGCCATTTCTTGTGCTAGTTTCTGCAAGGTAGTTTTTAAGTCTGCATTTGAATAAACTAGCAGACGGGTGATAACTTTGGAGGGTGAATGAATGAAGGGGTACTTTGGCAGTCTGGATGGCCAGGAGGGTACTGAGGCTGCACATGTGCAAAAGTACACATACAGGACCAACAGCATCCCTCCCATATGCATGCAACTGGGTGTGCACCTCCAGGACAGCCCCCTAAAATCCAGGGTGGTTAGTCACCATGCCAGTTTAGCGGTAATTATTCAAGTCAATTCACAGGTTCCTGAGTCTCAATTATCTAGTGTTGCCCTGCTTTATTATTCTCTTTCGTTTTTTTTTCTGTTTGTAACAATTTTATGTAATCACAGCCATCCTTTTTTGTAGAAATACTTTTGTCTACTTGTGTGCGCTTTTTTGTGCTACTCCAGAATGGGATTTGTCTGCTTTATTTTTCTCTCCTCTTCCCCTGCACCGAGGAACGCTTCTTAATCATCGTGCCAACCCTTTATTCTTCTGTCAATATCTTTTAGACTTGGAATGGTGTGTCTAGGCTTCCTGTCCTTCCTGAATGTTACATACTCTTTGGAATTTCAGGTCTTTGCTTTGGTTTCCTTGTAACCATGTCATTGTAATGGCTATTTTATAGCCATTACAATGACATGGTTACAAGGAAACCCCGCCTTTGCCCTTGTCCGAAAGGCGAGAAGCGATGAAATCTCACCACCATGGCCCTCGGCGGTTCATTCGCCTTGGGCTTCCTTGAGAGGGCTCTGTGTGTCCTGTCCAGCTCCAGGGGTTGAGGAAATACCCCAGTCCCTATCAGCGTCTCCAGCATTTTGGACACACATGCTCCTGCATCCAACCTCTCCACACCTTTGGGGAGGCCCACAATTCTCAAGTTCTGTCTCCTAGACTTGTTTTCTAGGTCCTCCAGCCTCTCCTGCCACTTCTTGTGGAGGTCATCCTGCGCCTCCACCTTAAGGGCCAATACAGCCAACTCGTCCTCGTGGTCGGATAGCTTTTTCTCCATCTCCTTAATCGCTTTCCCTTGTGTTGCCTGAGTTGCGATCATTTGGTCTATTGATGCCTTGATCGGGGCCAGCATGTCCTTTTTTAAGATCAGCAAAGCAGCCCCCAAGGAACTCGTGTTGCTCCTGTGCCCATGGACCCTGATCTATACTGGCTGCCATGCCGTTCCTCGGCGCCTGCCCTGCATGCTTCTGTCTGCTGGGACCTAAACGCTTCACCCGGCCACTCCTGGTCCAGCTATCCATACAACAGAGAGGAAATCCCTTTGGCAGCATTTGCTTCACCAATCTGCCCCAAAAAGTCCGTGGAAACTCCTGAAAAAGGTCCGAGAGTCTGTTCCAGACAGGAGCTGCCGAATGCGCGACCTACTCCTCCATGACCGCCACCGGAAGTCTCAAAGGCCTTGGTGAGATATTTTCACAGTTGTTCCCTCTGCTGCTAGAATTCAGCTTTAATAAAGGCCCTCCAGTCAGCTTGAAGCCTTTCAACTCGCCCTTCCCCCGCCTGCATGCTGCAAGAGGCTTTTGTCTTTGCTGCAGCTCCAGCCAAATCTTTCACTGTTTCTGCCGGGTCTGGTAACCAAGAGACATACCATTCCTGGGGGAAAGTACTCCTCCAACATTCACCTACATCTTTTCATCAAAATTCCACCTAATGATTTAAAAAAAGAGCCCTTTTCAGTAACCTTGGGCAGGAGCTGCCTTGTGTGTGACCACTTGCTCCATGGTCCACACCGGAAGTGCCTCTTGTGCATTCTCAATCACAATTGCTCCACCATCAGTGGCACATGTCTTTATTTGTCTCGGAATTATCTGCCTACACTTCTTCACCGTTTCTATCTAGTGTTCCTCCTTTAAGATTGTTTTTATATAAAAAAAAAGACCTTTTGACCAAGGTCAGCTGGCCAAATATTTCCTTATGTGACTCAGTGTCACACTTTAAGCACCAATGGCACTGTATATTATAGAATTCTCACAGCTGAAGTCAGGTGCCGTCTTGCTGACCAACACAATGGACTGATTGCCATGAGCGTCTGGGACCATGTGGCAGTTTCCATTGCATAGAATCCCAACAGTGCAAAAGGAGGCCATTCAACCCATCGAGTCTGCACCGACCCTCCAAAGCGCACCCAACCAAGGCCCAATTCCTGTAATTCCCCCATCTAACTTGGTCACTTAAGGGCAATTTAGCATGATGAATCCACCTAACTGCACATCACCCGAGGTGAGAATAGAGTGCGGGTCCCTGAAGCTGTGAGGCAGCAGTGCTGCCAACGTGCTGCCCTATTGCAGACCTAGACACTAATTCAGTGCTCTGCAGCAGCTTTAGAAATGTATTATCTTGGGACCTCCTGGAACCTTGCTATCCCTGGGTTGAGAGCTGTTGCTTTAGGATAATGTAAGTATGCAAAATGGTAACCATTTGGTCAATAGGAGCAGTGTAGAAAAATAAAAGCAAAAAGAGTTTTGGGGATGTGTTCCATTTGGAAATGCTCAATCGTTTAGATGTTGACTGACTTTATGCAAATTTCCAATGTTTTATTTTTTAAATTAAAATTATAGGACTTGTATTTTTGTTCCTGCTTCATCCCAGGCACTTCATCTGGATCATTGTCACCACAGCTGAAGAAAGACCAACCATTGTTCACTTTGAGGCAAGTTGGAATAATCTGTGAACGCCTGATTAAAGAGCGAGAAGAAAAGATCCGTGAAGAGTACGAAGAAATACTGGATACAAAGCTGGCAGGTAAATTTGTGCCTTCAGGTGGGGGCTTAGCATTTTGTGTGGAATCTCATAAATGAGGTTGTGCAAGTACTGAATTAACCAATTAGTGGAATTTAGCAGTCCCATTGATTTCATTCATCTGCTGGGGGCAGGATTCAGAGTTGATGATGATGGTGATCTTTTTATCAGTGTCACAAGTAGGCTTACATTATCACTGCAATGAAGTTACTGTGAAAATCCCCTGATGGCGGAAGTGGGAAGAATTTGCCAAACAGTGTCAGTGCATGCTCATAATTTATGGATAAAACTGCCAGCTTCAATTTTTCTCATTCTGCTCAGAATGTTTTTTTAAAAAAAAATTATAAGCAAAGTAATTTATCACATGGCAATATTTTTATTCATACATGGAATGTGGGACTCACTGGCTAGACCAGCATTTATTTTCTGTCCCTAATTATCCTTATTTAGAGGGCATTTAATAGTGTCAATCACATTGCTGTATGTGACTCATGTAGGCGACTGTTGGATTGTATTTGCACTGCGTGTTTGCCACAGGGTGCCACTGTTTTGTCAGCTGTAAACATCAATGACATCTAATTTATTGTAATTCAACGGATATGCAGTCAATTTGTTCCAAATCTTGAGAGGAAGCTGAATTAGGTGACCTTGTTTCTGATGGTGGCTGAGGAGGTGGTGGAAGCAGGGACGATAGTGACGTTTAAGGAGCATCTTGACAAATACATGAATAGGATGGGAATAGAGGGATACGGACCCTGGAAGTGCAGAAGATTTTAGTTTAGATGGGCAGCATGGTCGGCACAGGCTTGGAGGGCCGAAGGGCCTGTTCCTGTGCTGTACTTTTCTTCTTTGGATCTGGAGTCACATGAGGGCCAAACCAGGTAAGGACAGCAAGTTTCCTTTCCTAAAAGACATTGGTGAACCAAAAACAGGTGGTTCACAATTGGCAATGGTTTCATGGTCATCTCTGATTCTTTTATTGAGTTCAAATTTCAACATCTGCTGTGGTGGGATTCGAACCCAGGTCCCCAGAGTATTACCCTGGGTCTTTTGGACCTAGTCCACTGACCATACCACTGCCTTCTCTAGTATCTAGTCTTTTATTGTAGCCTGGGTTAAAAGTATTTTAAAAAAAAAAAAATGGTTTTAATGATGTTGATGTGATCTGAATGTTTTTCAGAACAATACGATACTTTTGTGAAGTTCACGCACGACCAGATAATGCGACGATATGGAGAACAACCTGCGAGCTGTATGTATTTAGACCAGCTGTTTTTCAAATGTTCTAACCCTCAAACTGTATCTCCATTTTAGGCTTGTGTGTGCCACATCCTTGACTGAGAGGACAAGATCTTCCAGTCTCGAATCAGCAGCAGCTAGTTGCCTTGAATGTGGCCTGAGGTGACTCGCCTTCTAATTTGTTTTCTTTTCCCCAGAGGAAAAGTGCATGTCTCTGAAAAGCAAGGCTGAACCCACACTCTGCCACAACTGTAGCATCGCATGTTTTTGTTTGTAATATGCCTCATCAACAGAAACTGCTTTTGCAGATTGGAAAAAAAGGAAATCTGAGATTTTCAGTGTTCTCTGGTCACGTTCCGAGCAAATCCAATGCTGTTTTGATATTGTAGAAGTATAGATTATTCTGTACAGTAGATTGGAGCTTCTAGATTTGTGGAATCTGCTGCTTTACATTATAACAGGGCGCTGAGCAGCTTTTGAATGAGTTTCATCGACACTGTCTTTGTATGGTTAATTTATATTGCTGAATTCCTGTTGCATCGCTTAGCTTAATTTACCCAATGGGATGACAATGACACTGGAAATGAACCAACAGTGATTCAAGAAGGTTCAAAAATCATGATTGCAACTTGAACAAAACTCGTGTTGCCATTTGTACATGAATGCTGCACACCCAGCCAGAATAAAATGGGTTGTTAGAACATAGAACATTACAACACAGTACAGGCCCTCGGCCCTCTGTTGCGCCGTCCTGTGAAACCCTTCAAAAGTCCCTCTACACTATTCCCTTATCGTCCATATGCCTATCCAATGACCATTTGAATGCGTTTAGTGTTGGCAAGTCCACTACTGTTGCAAGCAGGGCATTCCACGCCCTTGCTACTCTGAGTAAAGAACCTACCTCTGACATCTGTCCTATATCTACTCCCCTCAATTTAAAGCTATGTCCCCTCGTGCTGGACATCACCATCCGAGGAAAAAGGCTCTCGATATCCACCCTATCTAATCCTCTGATCATCTTGTATGCCTCAATTAAGTCACCTCTTAACCTTCTCTCTAACGAAAACTGCCTCAAATCCTTCAGCCTTTCCTCATATGATCCTCCCTCCATACCAGGCAACATTCTTGTAAATCTCCTCTGTACCCTTTCCAATGCTTCCACATCCTTCCTATAATGTGGCGACCAGAACTGCACACAATACTCCAAATGCGGCCGCACCAGAGTTTTGTACAACTGCAACCTCGTGGCTCCGAAACTCAATTCCTCTACCAATAAAAGCTAACACACCGTACGCCTTCTTAACAACCCTCTCACCCTGGGCGGCAACTTTCAGGGATCTATGGACATGGACAACGAGACCTCTCTGCTCGTCCACCTTACCAAGAATCTTACCATTAGCCCAGTACTCTGTCTTCCTGTTATTCCTTCCAAAATGAGTGTCCTCACACTTTTCTGCATTAAACTCCATTTGCCACCTGTCAGCCCAGATCTGCAGCTTATCTATGTCCCTCTGTAACTTGTAACATCCTTCTGCACTGTCCACAACTCCACCGACTTTAGTGTCATCTGCAAATTTACTCACCCATCCTTCTACGCCCTCTTCCAGGTCATTTATAAAAAATGACAAACAGCAGCGGCTCCAAAACAGATCCTTGTGGCACACCACTAGTAACTGGACACAAGTCAGAGCATTTCTCATCAACCACCACCCTTTGTCTTCTATCAGCTAGCCAATTTCTGATCCAAACTGCTAAATCACCCTGAATCCCATTCCTCTGTATTTTCTGCAATAGCCTACCGTGGGGAACCTTATCAAACGCTTTACTGAAATCCATATACACCACATCAACTGCTTTACCCTCATCCACCTGTTTGGTCACCTTCTCGAAGAACTCAATGAGGTTTGAGAGGCACGACCTACCCTTCACAAAACCATGTTGACTATCTCTAATCAAATTATTCCTTTCCAGATGATTATACATCCTATCTCTTATAAACCTTTCCAAGACTTTTCCCACAACAGAAGTAAGGCTCACTGGTCTATAGTTACCGGGGTTATCTCTACTCCCCTTCTTGTACAAGGGGACAACATTTGCTATCCTCCAGTCCTCTGGCACTATTCCTGTAGACAAAGATGACTTAAAGATCAAAGGCTCTGCAATCTCCTCCCTAGCTTCCCAGAGAATCCTAGGATAAATCCCATCCGGCCCAGGGGACGTATCTATTTTCACACTTTCCAGAATCGCTAACACCTCCTCAAGCACTTCTAGTCTAGTAGCCTGTATCTCAGTATTCTCCTCGACAACTTTGTCTTTTTCCTGTGTGAATACAGACAAAAAATACTCATTTAGCACCTCTCCTATCTCCTTGGACTCCACGCACAACTTCCCACTATTGTCCTTGACTGGCCCTACTCTTACCTTAGTCATTCTTTTATTCCTGACATACCTATAGAAAGCTTTAGGGTTATCCTTGATCCTACCTGCCAAAGATTTATCATGTCCTCACTTGGCTCCTCTTAGCTCTCTAGAGCCTTCCTAGCGAACTTGTAACTCTCAAGCGACCCAACTGAACCATCACGTCTCATCTTCACATAAGCCTCCTTCCTCTTGACAAGTATTTCAACTGCTTTAGTAACCCATGGTTCCCTCGCTCGACCACTTCCTCCCTGCCTATCAAGGACACGCAGTAGCTGTTCCTTGAACATGCTCCACATTTCCATTGTGTCCATCCCCTGCAGTTTTCCTCTCCAGCCGATGCATCCTAAGTCTTCCCTCATCGCATCATAATTGCCTTTCCCCCAGCAATAACTCTTGCACTGCGGTGTATACCTATCCCTTTCCATCGCTAAAGTAAACGTAATCGAATTGTGGTCACTATCACCAAAATGCTCACCTACCTCCAAATCTAACACCTGTCCTGTTCATTACCCAGTACCAAATCCAATACGGCCTCACCACCTCTTGTTGGTCTTTCTACGAAACCCTCCCTCCTGCACCATCCCTGCAGCCACGTGTTCAACTGTGCTCTCCCTATTCCTCGACTCGCTAGCACGTGACACAGGTAACAACCCAGAGATGATAACTCTGTTTGTCCTGGATCTAAGTTTCCACCCTAGCTCCCTGAATTCCTGCCTTGCATCCCTATCCCTTTTCCTACCTATGTTGTTGGTACCTATGTGGATCACGACTTGGGGCTACTCCCCCTCCCCCTTAAGGACATCGCGGGCCCTGGCTCATGTTGGATTGTATTTGCACTGTGCCTTTGCCACAGGGTGCCACTGTTTTGTCAGCTGTAAACATCAATGACATCTAATTTATTGTAATTCAAAGGATATGCAGTCAATTTGTTCCACATCTTGAGAGGAAACTGAATTACGGTGAGCTTGTTTCTGACAGTGGCTGAAATATTGCCATTTCTAATTTAAGTCCGGAGGAAGAGTCAGTTCCTTGTCTGTTCAGTGTATTATTCAATGATAGTTGGAGAGTTAAGCTCGAAGTACTTGCAATTCGTGTGCAAAAAAAGGCAAACTTTTGTCTTTGCTGCAAAATGGAAAGGTATATTAATTTCAAACTCTTGTATGACTCCAGCCTGATAACACTTATTTTCTCTTCTAATTTACAGATGTGTCTTGAATTGTCCCATGTTTCTGCGGAGTGCCCTTTTTCCTTTTGAACACTGCAAGTTGGCTGTTTCTCTGAGACTTGTAGCAGTGCCATATTAACCACCTGTGAGCACAGGGTGTTTCCAGCTTGTCAGTGGCAACCACTTTTCTGCAGCATATGTTATTGGAGTGCTCCCTGATGTGTCATCACCTAATTGGACCTTTGCTACCTGTACTTGTAATATACCAGTGGCTCCCTGTTAAAATTTTGCTGTATTGTTAAAAATCTGAAGAGCTTTGACCTTTAATTTTAATGACTTTAAAAGGAGCAGTGCTGGTATTCCAGAATTTGCCCTTCGCATATAATTTCAGCATTGTATCTTAAGTGTCAGACTTTTAGAAGAAAAATCAGTCCAGTATGGTTTTGGTAATGAGCCTTTTTTTGTTGCAAACTTTGGCTTCAGGCTACAAAAGGCAGAAGAGGGGAAACCATCAATCTACTTTTTTATTGCTATTACCTATGTAAGTGTTCTTAAATTTTTTCAAGGTGGATTTGTGGAGGCTGGAGGCTTTCTGTTGCCTGGTTTTAGAACCAATTCATACTGACAATACTGACGTTCACTATCCAATCTGCAGGTGAACAAGGTGAAATGTGGCTTCCTTGTTTTAATGTGATTTAGTATTTTCATTTAAACTAATTTAGTGAAGCATAATTCAATCTAGTCATAAATGTTCTGAAGAATCCCAACCATTGAATGAGTTGCAACAGCTTAATAGGTTTTTCTGACAGCCAATAAGGGAGTGCCTGCAGTTTGACCTTGTTTCTAATTTGGATATTTACGTATGTTAATAGTAGAGAAAGCATTCAATCAGAATGTTGCTTCCAAAACCCATTTGGATACAGAATACAAATTTGACTTTTTTTTTAAAAACCTGAGATTGTTGATTTCCAATAAGCTTATTACTGTGATGATTCAGGTGAATTTTGCAAATCACTTGCAAAAAAAAAGCTAGGTTCAGTTAACCATTAAACTACAAATGTCCAAGAAAACTGGTAGCTGCTTTCTTGGAAGCATGTTCACTGTGAAGATGCAGTGACCAGTAGCAATGCATTCAGTGACTGCAGGCCTATGATTAAAATAGCTGGAGGGCAAAGGTTTGCAAAGGCTCATTGTGCACTACAACACTTCTGCAGGCAAAAAGTCAGTTTGAATGTTGAATTATGAGGTTAATTAGCCCTACCATAGGGTATGAGAAATTGCCTGCATGTAGCTGTGGTCTTGCCTGTTAAATGAAGGGCTCAGAAGGGAGTTTTTTTTCCTGAGGGGAGGGGGAAAAATGGGGAATTGGAAGGGGGTAACTGAAGCTTCATAGTAATTTTTTTTGAGGAATAGTAAATTTTATTTATTCTAGCAGTCTTTCAAAGTTTATTTCTGCATTTTGATGTACCTTTATTTTACTGTTCTTTGTAGTGTAATGGAATTTAGTTGACAATAAAAAAATTTACATTCAATTGTAAGGACTACTGTTTAAAATGGTATGAAGAGGGCAGCACGATGGTGCGGTGATGAGCATTACTGCCTCACGACGCTGAGGTCCCAAGGTTGAACCCAGCCCTGGGTCACTGACCGTGTGGAGTTTGCACATTCTCCCCATGTTTGCGTGGGTCTCACCCCCATAACCCAAGGACGTGTAGGGTAAGTGGATTGCCAACACTAAATTGCCCCAGAATTGGGTACTCTAAATTATTTTTTTTAAAAATGTTATGAAGAACTGGATTACAAAAAGCACCTCAAAGATTTAATCTCAAACAATTCAATGCTCATCTTTAATACCTTGTGATGAAACATATTTCTGACAAGTACTGACTTAGCTTCATGTATTACCATTTCAACATTTTCAGTATGCACATTTGGCATGTATCTTTGAATTCTACACTAGCTAATGCTAAAAGCTCTGCAAGCTATTTGTGAACACAATCCTGAGTTTCCGGAGTTACTTTCTTCTAATTATTCGCTTGGCTCCGTGCTAGCACACACTGCTGAGTCACAAGGTTGTGAATTCCAGTCCATAGGGGGAGTGCACAATCCTGGTTGGCAGTTCTGAGGGGGTGCTGTTTTGAATGTATTATTGATAATTGTAATTCAGATTGTTCATGAACCCAAAGTAAAATGTTACCTGATTAACCTGCATGCGTATGATTGTAATGTGATTTTGTTTTTAAAATGTATTTTATTCCAAACGTATATGAAAAGTTATAATGCATAAACAATTTTGGAAACAAACTTCCCAACACAACTATACAGTTTGTACAAATTTTTCCCTTGCTCTCTTTTTTTTCCCCCGTGACGAACAACTCCTCAAACACTGTCACTAACGTCCCCCACTTGCCCCAAAACCCTTTGCTGAACCGGTTGACTCATATTTGATCTTTTCCAGCTGAAGAAAGTCATAAATCACCCAGCCAGGCCCCTACTCCCAGTGGGGTTGCTGACCACCACGCTAATAAAATTTTCTGCCTGGGCAATTGAAGAAGCGAAGGCCACAACATCGGCCTCCATCAGCTCCATCTTCTCCGATATCTCAAATATCGCCACCAAAGGGTCCGGCTCAATCTCCTTTCCCACTATCCTTGCTAGTGCTGCGAACACTCCCGCCCTGAATCTCTCCAACTTTACACAGCCCCAGAACATGAGCGTGATTCACTGGTCCCTGTCCACACTTCTCATACTCATCTGCCACCCCCTGAAAGAACTCACTCATTCTTGCCTGCGTTATATGTATCCTGTGTATTGGCCTCGTACTTGCATATGAGGAGGTCACATTTACCCTTTTGTAGCATCTCACTCCATGCTCCCCAGCTCCCCTTCCCACTTCTGCTTAATTTTGACCATCCGCTCACCTCTGTTCACCCAGCCACCTGTATATGACTCCGATCCTACCCTCCCCTTCCACATCTGGAAGCAGCAGTCGCTGCAGTACCAGCAACCTGGGGAACTTTTTTCCAAACCTTCTGCGCGAAGTCCCTTACCTGTAGTTACCTAAACTCACTTCCCCTCTGGAGCAACACCCTCCTTCAATTTCATCTATACTGTGGAGATGCCAGCGTGGTGGGTGTCGCACGCAGTCTGGCACGCACACCAAAAAAGGGGAAGGAATGTTGGTTGTAAAGTCCCATGTCGCTGTTAAATACAGTCGTGAAAGTGCTGGCTAAGTTGGTGGCGGGAAGGATGAAGGTTGTCCCGGGGGAGGACCAAACAGGCTTCATAAAGGGCAGGCAGCTTTCTAGTAATACAAGGAGACTGTTGAATGTGATTACAAGGGCAGCATGGTGGCACAGTGGTTAGCACTGCTGCCTCATGGTGCCGAGGTCCCAGGTTCAATCCTGGCCTTGTAGAGTTTGCACAGTCTCCCCATGCTTGCGTGGGTTTCACTCCCACAACCCAAAGGTGTGCAGCGTAGGTGATTAGCCATGCTAAATTTCCCCTTAATTGGAAAATGCAGCATGTAAGACTGGCAAACCCTTCCAGATACAAATCCCTCAAAGTAACCAGTCCCACTTCCTCAGGTGCCATCTTCTCTTTCCCTGTGGTTTTCACAATGGCATTAACACAGACATCCCCTCTATCCTAAAATGCCGCCTCATCTGGTTCCAGATCTTCACCGTGGACTGCCGATGATCGTGCGCAATGCAGCCAAATTTTTTTACATGTCAACTTGCAGCTGGTATTAAAAGCCAGCTGCTGCACAGGCATTTGCGCGATCAGGAGCGCCACAAAGGATGGCTCCGCGACCCACACGACACTCGTCTGCGATCCACCTGCGGGTCGCGCCCCTGAGTTTGAGAACACTGCTCTAGGACACAATTAAAATCTCCTCAATCAACTGGTGCGTGGCCAAGTCCGGGGTTGTTGCCAGCAACCCCCTCATAAAACCTACATCAACCCAATTTGGTGCATACACATTCACCAACACCACCGGCGTCCCTTCTAATACTTCACTCGCAATTACATATCTCTCACCCAGGTCCCTCACTACTTTCATGTTCAAAAACCCCGTTTTCTTACTCTGCAAAATTGCCACCCCGTGACTGTATCACACACACTGGAAAACCTGATCCACCCACTCCTTCCTTAGCCTAACCTGGTTCTTCACAGAGGTACATCTACAGAAAGAACACCTCTGCTTTCGAGCTCCTACGTTGCGCAAAGACCTTTTGACCGGTCCATTGAGGCCTTGCACGTTCCACGTTATCAGTCTTACTGGGGGCTTATGCCTCCATTCTCCTCTGCTGTCTGCCATCCTCTCCTTTTGGCTCTACCCCTGTTAATTTCAACCTATACCTGGCTCATCCAAGATGGCCCCTTTCTCTGCCCGTGACCATGTTTCTTGTCCAACCTCGTCGTGTCAACCCCCCCCCACCATGGCCACCTCTCTGCCTTCTCCCCCACCTCACTTCCGTTCACCAGCATTACCTGCCAGTGTGGCAACTCCTGCCCAAAGGCTTCTCCCACAGACTCCTCACCTCTATTCTGAAGAAGGCTCCTGCTAATCTCCCCCCTCTCACATCCAAGCAAAGACTCATCTCGAACCACAGATCACCTTCCCCAAGAACAAGCAAAAAGAAAAAAAAACAGCCCCAGGCAGCAGGAGGGGGGATGGGGGCAGCCGTCCCCTTACAAACATTGCCAATCCAACAGTTCATTTTAAAAAAAAAAAACCCCCAACCCCACTGTACCCATATTCCAATTACTTCAAAGTGCCAGCACCTCAGTCTCCCAGAATTATTCAGTGCAGTTCTCCGTTATGCTCCTTGATGGTCATTGGCTGCTTCTGGGATCTCAAAATAGTATTCCCATCCTTCATACATCACCCAGAGCTTCTTTGGAGTCGAGTACCCCAAACATGATCTGCCGTCGATATAGAACCGCCTTGGGTTTGTTGAACCTCACATGCTGTTTTGCCAGCTCCGCTCCAATGTCCTGGTATATTTGTACCTTGTTCCCTTCCCATTTACAGTGTACTTCTCTTTTCATGAACTTCTGGAGCCTCACAATCACCCCCTGTATAACTACCACTGAGCTTCAGGGGTGCTGTAGACACTGCAGCACTTTAGAATTTGGCAGATTATTGCTCCAATCTGGTTGGCACTTGAATTCAGGCTCTTGTTATGCCTTTGTTACCACTGAGCCAATCTAATACTTATTAGTCAGGACTAGAAATTCATGATTCTGTTGGCAGTGCTTTAGCCAAAACCTGCTGCCAAGAAGATGGAGCAAGCAGACCTGATCAATGATTTCAAAAGGGAATTGGGTGAAGCAAATTAACTTGCAAGATTATAGGAATTGAGTGGGTGAGTGGTGCTTTGATTTTCAGCAGACTGGCATGGACTCAAGTGGGCTATATGGCTTCCTTCTGTACTCTAGTCACTCTGACTCTAGCTGCCAGTGATGAATTCAAGTTGGCTTTACTGCTTTTTAGGCCTAGGTTGTGTAACTTAAGACTCTAGTTCATTACATACAAACTAATGCACAGTCCTCTAATCTGCGAGTCAGTACTGTTCTTACAATGTGATTATAAGCGTTTGGTATAATGTGAGCTCTTCAAAACTTTGTGTGGCATGGTGGATGGTGATGACATCAATCCCTTGCCAATGTACTGTGGCAAGTAAGTTGGTTATCTTCAACCTTTTGTGTACCCAATTATTTATTTTTCCAATTTAGGGGCAATTTAGCATGACCAATCCACCTAGCCTGCACATCTTTTGGTTGTGGGGGTGAGACCCACGCAAACATGCAAAGAATGTGCAAACTCTACATGGATAGTGACCCGGGGCTGGGATCGAACCTGGCACCTCAGTGCTGTGAGGCAGCAGCGCTGACCACTGTGCCACCCTCAGTTATCTTCAGTATTGTCCAGGGTTGTAAATCTAGCAAACTAAATGGAGAATTTCACAACTGTACAACACCGAAAAGGCCACTGGACCATCGTACTCTTTGAAAGAGCTATCTAATTATCCTCGCTCCCCTGGCCTTCCATCAAATTCCCTTTTGACTGTCCCCATTGAATTTGTTCCACCCGTTACTCATTATGGTTTTAAAAAAAGTTTCTTATCTTCTAGCTTTTTACAAATGACCTTTGGCCTCTGACCTCTGGCGTTAACCTTCCTGTCAGTGGAAAGTTTCCCTATGTAACTCCATCAACCATCTCCCATAGTCTTCCTCGACTTGAAGGAGAACAATCCCTGCTCCTCTAACATCTAGATTCCCAAAATGTACAGGGATATGGGGAACAGGTAGAGAGGTGGATTTGAGACCAGGAAGAGATCAGCCATGATCTGATTCTCAAGGTGTTGCCATGAGAAAGCAACAGGGAGCTAAGTACTGGCTTCCCAAACTCCTGGGTAATTTAAAAATAAGGTACAAGGGTTGAACGTATTCCTTGGGTGCGATTCTCCCAAAAAATGTCGTTGTAACTTGTGGTGGGATTTTCAGAGTTTCCCGCCGCCTCTGCCGGTGAGTTCCCCACTGCTATTCAATGACACTTAGTCACTTTTTTGGGCCCTGGAGAGTTTCTCATCAGTTTAGCTCACTCTTAGAATTTTTTTTAGCACTGGGGAGCTGAACTCCGATCGGGCCATCATTTGGTGCCCAGATCTCTAAGTGAAATGAAATGAAAATGAAATGAAAATCGCTTATTGTCACGAGTAGGCTTCAATGAAGTTACTGTGAAAAGCCCCTAGTCGCCACATTCCGGCGCCTGTCCGGGGAGGTTGGTACGGGAATCGAACCGTGCTGCTGGCCTGCTTGGTCTGCTTTAAAAGCCAGCGATTTAGCCGAGTGAGCTAAACCAGCCCCTGAGCTTGTGGGTCCCCCATCCATGGCAATGTCAGCCCCCCCCCACACACATGGACACTACCCCCACAACCCACCCAAGTGAGGACACCCCAATATGGGGTCCCTGGCCATGTCCCTTTACAGCACCCCCTCCCTTTCAGGACCCCCCACCTGTTGCACCCTCAAACTCCCGGATGCCCCTATTACCTGCCCTGCACGCCTCCCCCCTTCAAACCTTGTATGATGGAAAATAGATTCGAATAGTGGAAGAAGAGACACTACTCTTCTTGGCTACAGTGTTTTAAAAATTCACCAAGTCAACAATTTATGGTGAGTGAAGGGAGTTACTGAAAAACATCTAGATTCGAGTCAGGTCCAGGTCCCAATGAAGTGATGGGAGTAAAAGAGACATCATATTGAATGCTATATGGAAGCTATTATCACAACCTTCTCAGAGTTTCACCAATTCTGAGTATTGGAAAAATTAGGCTGATGAATGCAAACAGATTTTTAACAGCTGGTAGATCGAATTGGGGCAAGACCTACTCAGTTAATGGTAGGGAGTTGGGGAGAGTTATAGAACAGAGATCTAGGGGCACCGGTTCATAGCTCATTGAAAGTGGAGTCAAAGGTGCATAGGGTGGTGAAGAAGGCATTCAGCATGCTAGATTTCATTGGTCAGAACAATGAATACAGGAGTTGGGACGTCTTGCTGAAGTTGTTCAAGACATTAGTACGGCTGCACTTGGAATACTGTGTACTGTTCTGGTCAGTCTATTGTAGAAAGGATATTATTAAATTATAAAGAATGCATAAAAGATTTAGTCGCCGGGCAGTACGGTGGCGCAGTGGGTTAGCCCTGCTGCATCACGGTGCCGAGGTCCCAGGTTCGATTCCGGTTCTGGGTCACTGTCTGTGTGGAGTTTGCACATTCTCCCCGTGTTTCCGTGGGTTTCGCCCCCCACAACCCAAAGATGTGCAGGGTAGGTGGATTGGCCGCGCTAAATTGCCCCTTTATATGGAATAAATGCATTGGGTACTCTAAATGTATAAAAAATAAATAAAAGATTTACTAGGATGTTATAGGACTTGATGGTTTGAGTTATAAGGAGAGGCTGGATAGACAGGGACCTTTTTCCCTGGCGCCTACGAGGCTTGGGGGTGATCTTATAGAGGTCGATAAAATAGTAATCTTTATTGTCACAAGTAGGTGTACATTAACACTACAATGAAGTTACTGTGAAAAGCCCCTAGTTGCCACACTCTGGCACCTGTTCAGGTACACTGGGAGAATTCAGAATGTTCAATTCACTTAACAGCATGTCTTTCTGGACTTGTGGGAGGAAACTGGAGCACCCGGAGGAAACCCATGCAGAGCCGGAGAACGTGCAGACTCCACGCAGTGACCCAAGCCAGGAATCAAACCTGGGACCCTGGTGCTGTGAAGTGAACAGTGCTAACCACAGTGCTACTGTGCTGCCTATGGGCATAGATAAGGTAGATAGTCAACATCTTTTCCCAAAGGTAGGGGAGTCTAAAATTGGAGGGCATAGGTTTAAGGTAAGAGGGGAGAGATACAAAAGAGGCCAGAGGGACAATTTTTTCATACTGAGGGTGGTGAGTGTCTGGAATGAGCTGCCAGAGGCGTAGTAGAGGCGGGTACAATTTTGCCTTTTAAAAAAACATTTGGACAATTATATGGGAAAGCTGGGTATAGAGGTTTACGGGCCAAATGCGGACAAGTAAGACTAGCTTAGTGGTAAAAACTGGGCGGCAGAGACTAGTTGGGCCGAAGGGCCCGTTTTCATGCTGTAAATCTTTATGATAAAAAAACCCACAGGAAATGCTGGAAATACTTGGAACATTTGTAGGGAAAGAATTAGCTTTCAAGCCATTGCAACATAAACAACTTGCTAAAATTCCTAGCAGCATCAGTAAATCTGGTTGCTGATTATTAATAAGTTGTAAGCTGACATTTTTGGGAGGCTCAACGAAAGGCATAGGATTTGAACAAAAAACATTCCTAATTTTTAGAATCACCCTCCACTAAAAGGAAGGCGTTTTGACTCTTTGAAAGAACTATCCAATTAGTCACGCTCTTCATTACTAATCAACCTCTTCCCACCACCCTTTCGGTTTGCATTCTGGTCTATAAGTTTTATTACACTGATTTGCCGTTATGAATTTTCATCGCAGGAAAGAAGGCTGCTGAAAACTGTTCATAAGGTTTCTCTTCTATTGCCTAGTTTTGAACTTTGATATGTTTTTATTGTTTTCCCATTTTGATTCATACATTCCTTTCCATATATAATTAATAGGTGGTTAGTGAATAAGTGGCTGTTCAATGAATTGGAAATCGCTTATTGTCACAAGTTGCTTCAAATGAAGTTACTGTGAAAAGCCACATTCCGGCATCTGTTCGGGGAGGCTGGTACAGGAATTGAACCGTGCTGCTGGCCTGCCTTCAAAGCCAGCAATTTAGCCCTGTGCTAAACCAGCCCCATACAATACAAGATTGCAATACAAGATCTGAGCAAAATTTGAACAGATGAAGTGCAAGTGTGACACAGTGGAATGTACAAAATGCATGACTGTAATATATAAGCCTTCGTTCTGACAGTTTGTTCATTGCAATTGTTGTATGATATCTATTATTCCAAGTAGCATCATCCACAATGGTTTTATACTGAGACGGAAGGGAACTCGATGATCTGGAAACATTAGTAAAGAGATCAGGACTCTGGTATTATTGGGAATGTGGATTAAGGAACTGGTATTTTTGGGAATGTGGTTTAAGGACCAGTAAGTGTTTGTGTGCCTAAGGGAACTGTAGAGAGGAGCAGCTGGAGAGTGTCTCAGTCTGAAAGACCTACTCCTTTGGGCAGCCTCGGTTCTAGCTTCCTGGGGAGAAGGAGAAGGTCCAGAAATGCCTTTGGGCTATATGGGACCAGTCACTTTCTAACCACGTTTTCACATTTGTGCTGCCTCTTTTTATTACTTTCTGTCATTAGCTGGTTCATCTTTAGTATGTTCATGAAGTAACTTGTTAAAATGCATTCATGTAGTTACCAATGCTTAAAAAGAAAAAAATGCACTCAGAAAAAATGTAGCTACAACTTTTTATTCCATAATTATTGTTTTACCTTTTATAAGTAACAAATCAGATTATATTAATTTAAGATGTTCATACTGGAACAGGGATAGTTGTTTCCAATAAATGTGTGGGGAAAACCCAAATCTTCCCAGGATTTGAGGAGAATGTCCTTCGGCTTGAACCAGAAACTTGGACATGCAAGCCGGGAAATTCTGCAAACTTCATATGCTCATAAGTGCAAGTTGGTTTCCCGTAACGGCCTCCCCGAACAGGTGCTGGAATGTGGCGATTAGAGGCTTTTCACAGTAACTTCATTGAAGCCTACTCGTGACAATAAGCGATTTTCATTTCATCAACTGGGCACAAAAGACAATTTACTGGTTCAATTGTGCTTTTCACTGGTTGGCCAGTCAAAATTCTTGACAGACCAATGGACAGAACTGTTGTATTTGAACTAAATAAGCCAATGTGTGTGTCATTGCAGGAATCATCTTGGGGTCTTACTGACAGTTGTAACTGAGGTTAAGTATCAAGTCAGGCCTGAGAGAGGGAATAGATAATTCTGATGCCAACACCTTCAAACTTGGGCTCAGTATCAGGTTCAGGAAAGAACTGGGATTCCTCAAGGCACATGGAGTCCTGTGACCTTCCCCTCCTTCAAACATTTCTCACAGATTCTTGTGCCGACTATGCAGCTTTGGCTGAAGTCAATCTCATGACTGCAGCCATTCTGAAACTGACTTACCAAACCGCAAAGAAAACCCTAAAAAGTGCACCAGCAGATAAATGCTAATCAGATACTTAACCTTAATGGAGGTGAGGATCCTATTACAGGTTGCAGTGTATTGACTACTCCTGCATCAGTCCAAGTCTAAATAAATCCATTGTTGCCACACACAAATATCCCAGAAGGGCTGTGAAACTGACACCGGACCCAAATAAATACCCCTGGTGCAGGGGTACTCCTTCGCCAAGTCTCAACTTTGGGCTGTTTTCTTAAGTCCCAGTGTTCTCTCTCGGTGGGTTCTCCTGCCTTGAACGGTTATCGTAATCCTTCTTGTATTCTTTTTTTCCCAACCACTGGAATTCAACGTTATCAGTCATATTGTGCTGTTAATAGATTTATTTCCTGTGCCCATCCTGCTGAATTCCCTGTAGTTGGTGTCACTCATCTCTTGTCCTATTCTACACAATATGCATGTTGGGTCCACCTCTCGGTGAGGAAAGCTCTGGCTCAAAATGCAATGAGTTCTGTTGCGATGTTATTTTACGGTGCAATACTCCGTGTAATACCACATCTTGCAGTTTGTTTCCAGTAACCTCATTCTCCTTCACAATTGTGATCAGCAGTCTCTTGTAATGAGATTAATTCTTTACTGGATATCACAAAGGGTGCACCTAGTTCTGGAGCACAAGTCTTCAATATTACAGCCGGAATGGTGTTGGGGCCTTTGCCGTATCCAGTGCCTTCAGCTGTTTATTCATCAATTGGAGTGAATTGAATTGACTGAAGACTGGCATGTGAATTTGGGAACCTTAGGAGATCCATTTGGCATTTCTGGCTGAAGATTATTCTGAATGCTTTGTCTTTGGCACTGATGTGCAGGGCTCCCCCCCCCCCCCCCCCAAATCACTGAGGATGGAGATATTTGTGGAGCCTCCTCCCCGTTAGTTTAATTGTCCACCACCAATCACAACTGGATGTGGCAGGACTGCAGAGCTTGGATCTGATCCGTTGGTTGTGAATTGCTTAGCTCTATCAGTTGCAGCTTCTGCTTTTTGATTTGCAAGTAGTCCCATTCTGTAGCTTCACCAGGTTGATGTATCATTTTTAGGTATACCTGGTGCTGCATCTGGGCTGCCCTCCTGCACTTTTCATTGAACCAGGGTCGATTCCCCAGCTTGATGGTAATGGTAGAATGGGGGAAATGGCAGGTGGGGTTACAGACTGGTTGTATATAATTCTGCTTCTGCCGTCCACAAGACTTTAAAAAAAAAATTTAGTGTACCCAATTATTTTTTTTCCAATTGAGGGGCAATTTAGCGTCACCAATCCACCTAACCTGCACATCTTTGGGTTGTGGGGGTGAAACCCCCGCATACACGGGGAGGAAGGGCAAACTACACACAGTCACCGAAGGCTGGAATTGAACCCGGGTCCCTGCGTTCCTCGGCAGCTGTGCTAATCACTGCGCTACCGTGCCGCCCATAGGACATGACTAGAGCCTTCATTGTGGGATTGCTTAGCTCTGCCTCTTGCATACTGTTGCCGAGGTTTAGCGGGGAAATAATTTTGGCTTCACAAGGCAGGCACCTCACTTGATGTGCTGTCCAGCATTTTTCATTGAACTAGGGTTGATACCTGGCTGATGGTAAAGGCAGAGTGAGGGAAATGCTGGGCAAAGTGATTAGATTGGAGTTGAGTACAATTCTGCACCTCGTAGAATGCCCAGTTTGGAGCTGTCCGATCTGTTCAAAGTTTATCCCATTTAATAGTGGTAGCGCCACGCATGATGGATGGTTTCCTCAATGTGAAGGTGGAACTTCTGCTCCACCAGGACTGTGCAGTGGCCATTCCTACCAGTACTGTCATAGATGCATCTGCATGAGGTGGATTTGTGAGGGGTGACTAGTAGATTTTTCGCTCTCTTTGGTCACTCACCACCTGCTGCAGACCAAATCCATGCTACCTTTCTTAAACAGCGGTACCACATTAGCCATTCTCCAGTCCTCTGGGATCTGACCTGTAGCCAATGAGGATACAAAGATGTCAGTCAAGGCCCCGCAATTTCCTCCCTTGCCATGGGCAGCATGATAGCATAGTGGTTAGCACAACTGTTTCCAGCTCCAGGTTTGATTCCTGGCTTGGGTCACTCTGTGCGGAGTCTGCAGGTTCTCCCCGTGGGTTTCCTCCGGGTGCTCCGGTTTCCTCCCACAGTCCAAAGATGTGCAGGTTAGGTGGATTGGCCATACAGTACTAAATTGCCCGTAGAGTCCTAATAAAAGTAAGGTTAAGGGGGGGGGGTTACGGGTATAGGGTGGATACGTGGGATTGAGTAGGGTGATCATGGCTCGGCACAACATTGAGGGCCGAAGGGCCTGTTCTGTGCTGTACTGTTCTATGTTCTATATGGCCCAGGAGACCTATCTACCATAATATCTTTTAAAACATCCAATACCTCCTCCTTTTTGACGCCAACGTGACCCGGACTATCCACACACCCTACCGAAGAATCATCTTCCACAAAGTTGTTTTCTCTGGTGAAGACTGATGCAAAGTATTCATTTAGTACCTCGCTCATTTCCTCTGGCTCAACACATAGATTAATTTGTTTGCAACTAAATGGAAACTCGGGAGCCCAATGAAACAAGGGATGAACATTTGTATTTTGTACACATGACTCAAATTACAGAGGCGAGGTGACACAAGGTAATTTGCAGCCTAAGCCAATGGAAGAGGTGAATTTGGACTATTTAAGGGATCCCGGGATAATAAGGAGTGGGGATAAAAGTTTGAAAATCGCGATCTTGGTTGACACAGTGAGGAATGACTCTTCTAGGCTCAGTTCAACACCACTTCAAAGACAAAGAGAAAGACATTGCGTGTGCTGGCAAAGCTCAAGGACACCTAGGAACTTGAGGAATGAGGGACTTGTGTTGTCTTCACTGATTGTTTTAGCTATATGTACAATCTTGCTTAATAAATTCTACTTGATTCATACATACTAGTTATTTGAACCTTGTTGGATCAGGCATAACCGAGGACCCCATTTCGGAATGTAAAAATCTTAATTAGAAGGGTTTTACAGCTCAACACCCTAAAATAATCCACGTTTTGCAAACAGGTACAACTTTCTATGCTTTTGGATTAAGTTTTCAAAATAAAAGTTGTCAGCTAAAGCTAACATGCATTTTTGCTTAAGCATCAGATATTCATTTACTCTTTCAGTAACATTTGAATAGCGAACGAGTTTCATGATTCAGAGGAATGAATTTCACTCATACAATAATGGTAATAATTCAGAAACCACTACTGTGGAAAACTAATAAAATGCTTTGTTGCTTGAAAAGGGGCTTTCTTCTTTTCCTGCCCATGGCCATCACAAGCTCCACAGATGTGCAGGGCCAAGGGCATGTGTCCATGGATCACAGCTGGATGTTTGGCAGGGGTGGAAAGCTCAGAACTTTCTCAAACAGTAGGAAGAAATAAATACCCTGCAGTAAATCAATTATTGTCACAGGTCATTGTCACAGACCTTTTGCATCCGATCAGAGTATTTTGGTCTGGTAAGAATTTGATTGGATGCCCCCTCATCATCTGCTCACATGAAATGAGAAACAGTCAATGTCTTTATAAAGTCCAACAACACATCTGAAATAGGCGTTTTATTAGTCATCGTAAATTTTTACTTTATATTCTAAGTTCATATGCCACCAATATGTTTATTCAGGCCACGTTCTCCAGTTCCGGCACAAAACGTCTAATGAAACAGACAGGATATCATTTCAAGATTTACGAGGTGGTGATCAGAAGCCACCCCACGTTAGCCTTGCTACGTGATCAGTCTTCTGTTTGGTTGGTTTAACAAAGCCCAAGAATTCCAGCTCAGAAACAGCTCGAATAAAACGAGCACTGTTGGAAGTTAGTCAAGGAAAACAACATCTGCATTTGATAGTTCCTACACTGCTATTTAACACTTTCAGCAAATTATGATATTTCCCATCACAAAATATTTTCCTTCCCATGTCCGTTCCTTCATGTTTGTTGCATCCTTTATCAAATTACACAATCCGACAGAAGGAGGCCATTTAACCCATCATGCTTGCAGCAGCTCTTTGAAAGAATAATCCAACTAATCCCATTCCCTGAGGCACTGCGAAGGGTAAACGGGACCTCTTCCTGTGCAAGGATGAGCCTGATGCAGTTTAAGGTGGTGCACAGGGTCCACATGACTCGAGCGAGTATGAATGGGTTCTTCCAGGGGATAGCAGATGAGTGTGGGATGGGGTGGGCCAGCGAATCCCGTGCACATTTTGGGGTTGCGGAAAACTGGGAAGATTCTGGGCAGGAGTGTGTGCAGTCTTAGCCAGGATAGTGGAGGAGGAGGTGGCGCTATTTGGGGTTTCAGAGAAGCCGGAGCTCATGGAGAGGAGGAAGGCCGATGTTGTGGGCTTCGTCTCTCTGACTGCACGGCTGTGAATTTTACTGGAGTGACGATCGGCATCGCCACCGGGGGTAGCAGCTTGGTTGGGTGACCTGTACAACTTCCTGCAGTTTGAGAAGATAAAGTATGAGTTAAGGGGCTCTTCAGAGGGGTCTGAGAAAAGGTGGGGGATGTTTGTGACCGTGTTTGAGGAGCTGCTCGTCGCAGGGGGGGGGGGGGGGGGGGGGGGGGGGGGGCGGGGAGGAAGGATTTGTACAGACTGCATAGTTGATAGCTGGGAAGTATGTTTCCCGGGTGTTTATTTGTTGTAACCTGTTTTGATACATGTTTGTAATAAAATATATATTTTTTAAAAAGAAACAATACGACTCAGCCTACTCATTAATAAAGTGCTAATGATACCTACAAATGTTGACAATAGGAAAAGTATAAATTATTTTTCAACAGGAGATCATACACCATGATTGTTTTACTAATTGAATCTTTCTCAAAAATTAAAATTAATCTGCTAATTAGTTCCCCAATCTCCATTTAAAATTAAAAGCTCTGAGCAAATATACCATGTGGTGTGTACTGAGCTATAGCATTCAAGGAGACAATCTCAAGTTCCTGATCAGTGCTTTACAGCCTGTTGCACAGCGACAGTGGCGTGGTGCTATAATTGGCCTCAGAAGCTCCTGGATAAGAGCATTTGAAAGAAAAATCCCATAACCCTTCCTCATCTTGAAAACATCAGACGGCAAGTGCATGTATGGATGGGCAGGATCAGACTCGCTGACAGTATTTCCTGAACTACTGCAAGAAATCACTGAAAAATGGACGTCTAAACTTGTTTTGTACTCATCAGAACGATTTGCAAGAACACCAATACGAGGAGGAAACAACAATCTATAGTGAATGAAAAGAGAACGCTGATTGGTTGGCAAACGGGCTCTGACTGGTAGAGGTGTTGCCACGGAGAATGCAACAGTTGATGGTGACTGGCATATTGTTTTTCAATAAATTCATTTTATGGAATGTGAGCATTGCTGACTAGGCCAGCACTGATCACCCATCCTTAGTTACCTTTCCTGAACCACTGCAGTCCCGCAAGTGGACCTACACCACTGTGCTGTCAGGGAGCGAATTCCAGCATTTTGACCCAGCAACAGTGAAGGAACGACGATATATTTCAGAGTCAGGATGGTGAGTGACTTGGGAGGGGAACCTCCCAAGTGGTGGTGTTCCCCAATATCTGCTGCTCTTGTCCTTCTAGATGGGAGTGGTTGTGGGTTTGGAAGGTGCTGTCGAAGGAACCTTGGTGAGTTACTGCAGTGCATCTTGTAGATGGTACACACGGCTGCCACTGTTTGTCAGCAGTGGAGGTAGTGAATGTTTGTGGAAGGGGGAACAATCAAGTGGGCTGCTTGGTCCTTTGTGGGATCGAGCTTCCTGAGTGTTGTTGGAGCTGCACACATCCAGATAAGTGGAGAGTATTCCATTACACTCCTGACTTGTGCTTGTAGATGGTGCACAGGCTTTGGGCAATCAGGAGGTGAGTTACTCAAAGAAACAAAGAAAGAAACAAAGAACAATACAGCACAGGAACAGGCCCTTCGGCCCTCCAAGCCTGCGCCGATCACGTGTCTAATCTAGACCAACCGCCTGTATCCTTCTATTTTTAAATTTTAAAAAAATAATCTTTAATGTCACAAGTAGGCTTACATTAACACTACAATGAAGTTACTGTGAAAAGCCCCGAGTCGCCACATTCCGGCGCCTGTTCGGATACAGAGGGAGAATTCAGAATGTCCATTTCACCGGACAGCAAGTCTTTTGGGACTTGTGGGAGGAAACGGAGCACCCGGAGGAAACCCACGCAGACACGGGGAGAACGTGCAGACTCCGCACAGACAGTGACCCAAGCCGGGAATCGGACCTGGGACCCTGGAGCTGTGAAGCAACAGTGCCAAACACTGCTACCGTGCTGCCCACGCCTGTACCCCATCTGTTCATGTGCCCATCCAGATAAGTCTCAAAGGTCGCCAACGTATCTGCCTCAACCACCTCACTTGGCAGTGTATTCCAGGCCACCACCACCCACTGTGTAAAAAACTTCCCCCGCACATCTCCACTGAACCTATCCCCCTTCACCTTGAACTTGTGCCCCCTTGTAATTTTCAATTCCGCCCTGGGAAAAAGCCTCCAACTGTTCACCCTATCTATACCCCTAATAATTTTATAAACTTCTATCAGGTCGCCCCTCAGCCTCCATCTCTCTAGGGAGAACAATCCCAGTTTATTCAATCTCTCCTCATAGCTAATATCCTCCATACCAGGCAACATCCTGGTAAACCTTTTCTGTACTCCCTCCTAAGCCTCTACGTTTTATGGTAGTGCGGTGACCAGAATCGGACACAGTATTCCAAATGTGGCCTAACCAACGTTCTATATAACTGGAATAATTTTCGAGCTTTAATACTTGATACCTCGTCCTATGAAGGTGATGCCACTATTTCCACCTGTGCTGCCACTTTTAAGGATCTGTGGACCTGCACGCCCAGATCTCTCTGTGTCTCTCTGCTCCTGATGGTTCTGCCATTTATTTTATAGCACCCACCTGAATTGGATCTACCAAAGCGCACTCCGTCGCATTTGTCTGGGTTAAATTCCATCTGATATTTCTCCGCCCAATTTTGCAGCCTATCTATATCCTGTTGTATTCTCTGACAATCTTCATCACTATCTGAACTCCTGCAATCTTAGTGGTGGCACACTTGCTAATCAGACCAGCTACATTTTCTTCCACGTCATTTATACATATTACAAACTCGCCATAGGATTCCTAGCCTTTGACCTGCCCTGGTAGCCACAGTATTTATATGGCTAGTCCAGTTCAGTTTCTAATCAATGGTAACCCCCAGGGTGTTGATAGTGGGGGATTCACTGATAGCAATGAGGTGACTATCAAGGGGTGATGGTTACATTCTCTCTGGTTAGAGAGGGTCATTGCCTGGCACTCGTATGATGCAGTATTACTTGCCACTTGTCAGACCGAGCCTGGATACTGTCCAGGTCTTGCAGCATTTGGCCATGGACTGCTTCATTATCTGAGGAGTTGTGAATGGTACTGAACATTGTCATCAGCGAACATCCCCACACTCATGATGTAGGGAAGGCCATTGATGAAGCAGCTGATATGGTTGGGCCTAATATACTACCGTAATGTCTTGGAACTGAGATGATTGACCACCAAGCACCATAACCATATTCCATTGTGCCAGGTAAGGGTCCAACCAGTGGGCGGTTTGCTCCCCCGCCCCCGATTCCCATTGATTCCAGTTTTGCTCGGGCTCCTTGATTCCACACTCGGTCAAATGCTGCCTTGATGTCAAGGGCAGTCACTCTCACCTCACCTCTGGAGTTCACCTCTTTTGTCCATGTTTAAACCAAGGCTGTAATGAGGTCAGGAGCTGAGTGACCCTGGCGGAACCTGAACTGAGCAGCCGTAAGCAGGTTATTGCTGAGTAAGTACCGCTTGATATACTGTTGATGATTCCATCCATCACTTTGTTGATGATGGAGAGTAGACTGATAGGGAGGTAATTGGTTGGGTTGGATTTGCCCTACAGGAAATAACCTGGGCAGTTTTCCACATTGCCGGGTAGATGCCAGTGTTGTAGCTGTACTGGAACAGCTTGGATAGGGGTACGGCCAATTCTGAAGCATAAGTCTTCAGTACTATTGCTGGAATATTGTCAGGGTCGAAATAGATAGAAATTATGGGCAGCATGGTGGCACAGTTGTAAGCACTGCTGCTTACAGCGCCAGGGACCCAGGTTCAACTTCGGCATGGGTCACTGTCTGTGTGATGTTTGTACATTCTCGCCGTGGTTGCATGGGTTTCCTCTGGTTTCCTCCCACAGCCCAAAGATGTGCAGGTTAGGTGGACTGGCCGTGCTAAATTGTCCCTTAGTGTCCAGGGATGTGCAGGTTAGGTTATGGGGCTATGGGGATAGGGAAAAAAGTGGGCATGGGTAGGGTGCTCATTTGAAGGGTCAATGCAGACTTGATAGGCCGAATGGCCTCCTTCTGTACTGTAGGGATTCTATTCTATGATTCTAACTAGTGACTTCAACTGTTTCTTGATATCACATGGGGTGAATTGAATGGACTGAAGACTGACATCGATGATGCTGGAGGCAGAGATGGAGCATTAACTTGGCACTTATGGCTAGACTGTTGCGAATGGTTCAGCTTTATCTTTTGCACTGATGTGTTGGACTCCTCCATCCTTAAGGATGGGGATATTTGTGGAACTTCTGTCTCGAGTGGAATGTGGCAGGTCTGCAGAGCTTAGATCAGACCCATTGGTTGTGGAATTGCTTAGCTCTGCCTTTACTTGCTGCATAGGCTGTTTGGCTTGCAAATAGTTCTGAGTTGTAACTTCACTATGTTGACACCTCATTGTTATGACTGCAATTGCTCCTGGCATGCATTCTTCATTGAACCAGGGTAGATCCCCTGACTTGGTGGTAATGGTACAGTGGGGGTGATATGCCAGGCCAGGTTAGATTGTGGCTCGATAGATAGAAATATACATAGAAAATAACAGGAATAGGAGGTCATTCGGCCCTTTGAGCCTGCTCCGCCATTCACTATGATCATGGCTGATCATCAAATCCAATATCCAGATCCTGCCTCCCCCCCCATATCCCTCGGTTCCTTTAGCCCCAAGAGCTATATCTCTGGTGGCATAGTGGTTAGCCTCTCCCCGTGTCTGCGTGGGTTTCCTCTGGGTGCTCCACTCCCCACCCCCCCCCCCCCCCCCCCCACAGTCCAAAGATGTGCAGGTTAGGTGGATTGGCCATGCCAAATTGCCCCTTTGTGCCCAAAAGGTTAGATGGGGTAACGGGGATAGGGTCAGGGCATGGGCATAGGCAGGCTCTTTCCAAGGGTCGGTGCAGATTCGACGGGGCGAATGGCCTCCTTCTGCTCTGTAGAGATTCTATGATCTAATTCCTTCTTGAAATCACACAACGTTTTGGCCTCAACTACTTTCTGTGGTAGTGAATTCCTCAGGTTCACCATTCTGAAGAAATTTCTATTCATCTCATCCTAAAAGGTTTGCCTGTTATCCTCAAACCCCTAATTCTGGACTCCTCCATCATCCGAACATTCTTTCTGAATCTACCCTGTTTAATCCGGTTAGAACTTTGTATGTTTCTATGAGAGGCCCCCCACCCCCCTTCAACTCTTCTAAACTCCAATGAATATAATCTGAACTGACTTAATCTCTCCCCATATGATATGACAGTCCTGCCATTCCAGGAATTAGTCCTGTAAATCTTCGCTGCACTCCTTCCATAGCAAGAACATCCTTCCTTAGATAAGGACATCAAAACCAATATTCCAAGTGTGGCCTCACCGATGCCCTATACAACTGCAGTAAAATATACCTATTTCTAATCCTCTCACTATGAATACCATTTGCCTTGTTTACTGCCAGCTGCATCTGCACGTTTACTTTCAGTGGCTGATGCACGAGGACACCAAGGTCTTACTGTGTATCAACCTCTTTCAATTTACACCCATTCAAATAATAATCTGACTTCCTATTTTTGCTACCGAAGTGGACAACCTCACAATTCTCCGCATTATACTGCATCTACCATGCACATGCTTACTCACTCAGCCTGTCCAAATCACAATGAGGCATCTCTGCATCCTCCTCACAGCTCGCTCACCCCACCCAACTTTGTATCATCTGCAAATTTGGAGATAATACATTTAGTTCCCTCATCCAAATCATTGATATATAATGTGAACAGTTGGGATCCGAGCACAGATCCCTGCGGTACCCCACTCGTCACGGCCTGCCAATCAGAAAAAGACCCATTTATTCCAACTCTTTGCTTCCTGTTTGCGAACCAGCTTTCTATCCATTTCAAGATACTACCCGCAATCCCATGAGCTTTAACTTTACATATTAATCTGCTGTGTGAGATCTTGTCGAAAGCCTTCTAACCGTCGTAATAAACCACATCCACCGTCAACTCTACTAGTTACATCTTCAAAGAATTCTGGTAGATTTGTCAAGCATGATTTTCCTTTTAATAATAATCTTTATTGTCACGAGTAGGCTTACATTAACACTACAATAAAATTACTGTGAAAATCCCCTAGTCGCCACATTCCAGCGCCTCACAGAGGGAGAATTCAGAATGTCCAAATTACCTAACATCACATCTTTCAGGACTTGTGGGAGGAAACCCATGCAGACACGAGGAGAACACGCAGACTCCGCACAGACAGTAACCCAAGCCGGGAATCGAACCTGGGACCCTGGCACTGTGAAGCAACAGTGCTAACCACTCTGCTACTGTGCACATGCTGACTTTGTCTAATTACATCACTGCTTTCCAAATGGTGTGCTATGAAATCCTTGATAATGGACTCCAGCAAATTCCCTACTTTAGGCTCACAGGTCGAAAGTTCCCTGTTTTCTCTCTTTTTGAATAGTGGGCTTACATTAGCTACTCTCCAATCTTTAGGAACCATTCCAGAGTGCAAAGAATTTTGGAAAATGACCACCAATTTATCTACTATTTCTAGGGCCACTTCCTTAAGTACTCTGGGATGAAGATTATCAGGCCCTGGAGATTTATCAGCCTTCAATCCCATTAATTTATCCAAAACTATTTCTTTACTAGTTTCCTTCAGTTCCTCACTAAAACTTGTGTTTCTCAGAACTTATACGTTATCCATATCTTCCTTTGTGAAGACAGAAGCAAAGTACAAATTTAGTTCCTCAGCCATTTCTTTGATCTCTGTTATGAATTCTCTCGCTTCTGACTATACGGGGCCTACATTCGTTTTTATCAATCTTTTTCTCTTTCGATACCTATAGACACTTTTACAGTCAGTTTTTATGTTCCCGCTAGCTTACTTTCGTACTCTATTTTCCCCTTATTAATCAATCCCTTGGTCCTTTGCTGAATTTTAAACTGTTCCCGATCCTCCGCTCTATTGCTTTTTCTTGTCAATTTGTATGGCTCCTCTTTGAATCTAATACTATCTCGAATTTCCCTTGTAAGCCAGGGTTTTGCCACATTTTCCTTTGTACTCTTGCACCAAATAGGAATAAACAACTTCTGGAATTCACCCATTTGTTCTTTGAATGTCTGTATTGCCTGCCCTCTATCCTTCCTTTCAGTAATGTTTCCCAGTCCTTCATAGCCAACTTGTGCCTCATGTCATCAGTTACCTTTATTGAGATTCAGGACCCTGGTCTCAGAATCATCTACCTCACTGTCCACTTGATAAAGAATTCTATGATAAATTGGTCACATCCCCAAGAGTCTCTCACAACTCGATTGCCAACTAATCCGTTCTCATTGCACACCACCCAGTCCAAGATGGCTTGTTCCCTTGTTGGTTTCTCAACGACTTGGTCCAGAAAACCATCCCGTAAGCACTCCAGAAATTCCTCCTCTATTGTACTGTGACTAATTTGGCTCACCCAATCTATATGCAGATTAAAGTCCCCCATAATCACAGATGTTCCTTTGTCACATGCATCCCTGATTTCCTGTCTAATGCTATTCCCAACATTACCACTACTGTTTGGTTGTCTGTATACCGCCCCACAAATGTTTTATGTCCTGTGGTGTTTCGTAACGTGATCCGCAGATTCCACATCGTCTGTGCAATTATCTTTTCTCAATACAGTATTGTATCAATCTCTTAGTTAATCAACAATGCAACTCCATCATATTTTCCTTTCTGTCTGTCCTTCCTAAACACTGAAAAGCCCTCAATGTTTAGCACCCGTCCTTGATCACCTTGGAACCATGGTCCGTTTTCGGCGCATTTAGCGGAGTGTTTCCCGGCGCTTCCAGCGCTGAGAATGACCCCGCTATTAAACGGGACTCCGCTTCTTTCTCGGGCCTCGCTGAGGAATGACCTTCCGAGGCTGCATTAAAAATAATTTCCTGCCCAACGAGCTCAGCTCACCTCGCCAGTGCAGGAAGGGATTGGGGCATCATCTCTCGACCACCCTCCACCCCCCTGATGGCCTCTGGACCCCCCCCCCCCCCCCCCCCATGGTCCAACGTACTAATTAGGGAGTCCTTGAGCCCTCCCCACCTCATAAGAGCAGGGCACCCCCCCAGGTCCAATCCCCAACCTGGCAAAATGCCACCTGGACACTTTGGCACTGTCCGCCTGGCAGAATAGTGTCCCTCGCAGGTCCTGTGCTCTCTGCTGCCCGAAGGTTAGTGAGAGCCTTAAGGGCACCACGGTGGTGCAGTGAGTTAGCCCTGCTGCCTCATGGCGCCGAAGTCCCAGGTTCGATCCCGGCTCTGGGTCACTGTCTGTGTGGAGTTTGTACATTCTCCCAATGTTTGCGTGGGTTTCGCCCCCACAACCCAAAGATGTACAGGGCAGGTGAATCGGTCACGCTAAATTGCCCCTTAATTGGAAAAAATGAATTGGGTACTCTAAATTTATTTTAAAAAAGGTTAGTGAGAGCATCGAGCCTCGCACTCCCTTTATTCTCTGCTCCAAGACGGGTGTTCCTTGCAGGTCCGGTGCTCTCCCCTGCCTGAAGGTGAGGTGGTTGAGTGCAATTCTGCTGCTGCTGATGGCCCACAATGCCTAATGGATGCCCAGCCTTGAGTAGTTAGATCTGTTCGAAGTCTATCCCATTTAGCACAGTGATAGTACCACACAACACGATGGAGGGTATCCTCAATATGAGGGGCTTTGTCTCCACAAGGACTCTGCAATGATCACTCCTAACAATACTGTCATGGAAAGATGCATCAGTGGCAGGTGGGTTGGTGAGCATGAGAATTAATATGTTTTTCCCTCTTGTATTTCTATCACCACCTGCTGCAGTACCAATCTAGCAGCTGTGTTCTTTAGGACCCGGCCAGCTCAGTCTGTGGTGGTGCTACTGAGCCATTCTTGGTGATGGACATTGAAGTCCCCCACCCAGAGCATATTCTGCGCCCTTGCCACCCTCACCACTTCCTTCGAGTGGTGTTTAACGTGGAGGAGTATTGATTAGTCAGCTGAGGGGGGATAGTGTGTGGTAATCAGGAGGTTTCTTTGACCATGTTTGACCTGTAGACTTCATGGGGTCCAGGGTCGATGCTGGGGACTCACAGGACAACTCGCTCCCAGCTGTATAGTACTGTGTTGCCACCTCTGCTTTGTCCTGTCCCACCGCAGGTCAGACCCGGTGATAGTGGTGTATGGGACATTTTCTGTAAGGTATGATTCCGTGAGTATGACTACGTCAAGCTGTTTCTTGACTAGTCTGAGACAGTAAGAAGTCTTACAACACCAGGTTAAAGTCCAACAGGTTTGTTTCAAACACTAGCTTTCGGAGCACTGCTCCTTCCTCAGGTGAATGAAGAGGTCTGAGACAGTCCTCCCAATTTTGGCACAAGCTCTCTGATATCAGTAAGGAGGACTTTGTAGGGTTGGGTTTGTCGTGGTCATTTCTGGTGCCGAGGTCAATACCGTGTGATCCATCCGGTTTAATTTTTCTTTGTTTTCTGCGTAGCGATTGAATACAACCGAGTGGCTTGCTAGGCCATTTCGTAGGGCATGTAAGAGTCAACCACATTTCTGTGGGTCTGGAGAAACAGGTAGAATCATACAGGTCTGCAGTACAGAAGAGGCTCTTCTGCGTCTGCGCCGGTCAAGAATAACCACTTAACTATTCTAATCTCATTTTCCAGCACTTGGCCCATAGCCTTGTATGCCCTGACATCGCAAGTGCACATCTAAATACTTATTAAATGCTATGAGGGTCCCTGCCTCCACCACTCTTTCAGGCAGTGAGTTCCAGACTCCCACCTGGGCAAAAAGGCTTTTCCTCACATCCCCTCAAAATCTCCTGCCCCTTCGGCCATTGATCCCACACCAAAGGGGAAACGTTGATTCCTGCCTACGCTCCTGTAGGCCAGACCAAGTAAGGATGACCGGCTTCTTTCCCTAAAAGATATTAGTGAACCAGTTGGGTTTGTACGACAATCATCATTGGACTTTTAATTCCTGATGCTTTTTTAAATTGAGTTTAAATTCCACCATCTGCTGTGGTGAAATTCAAACCCAGGTGCCCAGAGCATTACCCTGGCTCTCTGAATTAGTAGCCAGCGAACATACCAGCACGCCACCGCCTCCCCAGACAACTGCATTGGGCGGCGCGACAGCAAAGTGTTTAGCATAGTTGCTTCACAGCGCCACGGTCCCAGGTTCGGGTGACTGTCTGTGCGGAGTCTGCACATTCTCCCTGTGTCTGCGTGCGTTTCCTCCGGGTGCTCCGGTTTCCTCCCACAGTCCGAAGATGTGCAGGTTAGGTGGATTGGCCATGCTAAATTACCCTGAGTGTCCCAAAAGGTTAGGTGGGGTTACTGGGTTATGGGGATTGGATGGAAGTGTGGGCTTGGGTAGGGTGTTCTTTCCAAGGGCTGGTGCAGACTTGAAGGGCCGAATGGCCTCCTTCTGCACTGTAAATTCTATGACTCTATTGATTGAAACCAGGCAGCATGGTCAAGGCATTGCTCTGAGGAATGAACCAATGAATGCTGCTACTTATTTTGTTTAGCTGACAGAGGCACAAAGTGTGTACATATCCCTTCTGTTTGCAAAGAAAGGGCCCTGTGTATTAATACATGTAGCTTCCAGTACATGCAAGTGCACCATATTTGTGTGATAGGCAGAACATAGTTTTGGCTTGACAGCAGCAGCCCATTAGTGGTGATTACCACTTGTGCATGGTGACAGCGTGAAATCAGCTGCTCAAATTTTTGAGATGCCTTGTCCTTCCAGGATAATCTGACATAGCCTGGACACTATTTAGGGCCAAAATCTTAGGTTCATATGGCTAACAGAAATGAAGATAGTGAGCTCCATCTATTATCCAGCAAATTGAGACTCGCAAACAAGCAATGTTGTAATTAATGTACAAGTAATTCTAGCACTGCCATACCCTGTGTCACACACTTCGTAGTGCCGTATCTATATCCCATTCTCTAAGTTTGGCTTGCCCTTTTCCTCCCCCTCTGTATCTCAATCTATGTTCCTGTTGTCTCTAATAACACGCCTGACTTAATCAACAGGAGGTTTTACAATGACAAGAAGGTGATTCATACTCGCATCCATTATTGAAAGTTGAAAAATAGTCATTACTTCAAAACAAAAGCTGGTCACAACACTAACTTAGAAAATGGGCTAGATCATAGAATCCCTACAGTGCAGAAGGATGCCAATCGGTCTATCGAGTCTTCACCGGCCCTTGGAAAGAGCACCCTACCCAGGCTCACACCCCCAACCTATCCCAGTATGATAGTATGACCTCCCACTCATTTTGGCTGCCATTCTATCTTATCAACAGCCACGTTAGCAATAAAAGAATTGATTGGCACGTACCGGCCTCCCCGAACAGACGTCGGAATGTGGCGACTAGGGGCTTTTCACAGTAACTTCATTTGAAGCCTACTTGTGACAATAAGCAATTTCATTTCATTCATTCATAAAGGATACTGCAGAACTTCATCCACCTGTCCATTACTCATTTTGTCTGGGTCCTTCCCTTCTGCAGCATTAACCACTGTAATAAATGCCTAGAAATAGAGAGAAAAATGTAGTTGAAGTAACAGCAGCAGCACAGAATATTCACAAAACTCAAAGGGGTTCATATAAGAATGTCACAGTATTTTGCACAGTCCATCCACACATCCATTTTCAATGGAAGCCTTAATATAGGCAACTCCTGCAGAAAAAATTAAGGTATAAGGTGAATTTAGCTTGTGAGACATAAAAATGGAAAGCTTGTTATTACCAAAGCAACATGTCAATCATAGACTAACAGTGATGAATTCACCGACACTTCTTCGGGTGTGCAAATAACAATCGCTACATCTTGATATGCAACATGTTTTGATGTCAATATGGCAGGATTTTCAAAATGTAAACATGATGCAGTAATAAATACAAAGAAATTCTAAACTATCTGCAAGCACATTAAAACAAATTAAAAATAATAACAGGACAGCTCAGAACTACAACATGATGGGAGCTCTACATATTGCATCATGGTGACTGGATAAAATGCATAGGCACATTTCCCCACACAATGCAGAAACTTTAACCTGGTTCCAAGTCAGGATGGTGTCTGGCTGAAAGGGAACTTGCAGTTGGTGGTGTTCTCCTGTGCCTCCAAACATCAGGCAGAATAAAGTTTCTATTCCACTCAATATTGCCATTGAACTGAATTGAAGACCACAGAAATACTTTGCTGAAATAGGGATGCAGCAGTTTAATGAACAAATGGAAGATAGATCGATGAACAGTGATACAATAAAACAGTGATATTTACACTCGTTCAGACATAAAACAGACCCGTCTTCTTTTCTCTGTCCAATATCACTTCAGAATACCAATTTCTGTAAGGTGTAATCCAAACCAACAGAGCTCTCTGGTAATGTCCAGACTTGCATAACACAAACAGCCCTTTGGATTTGGATTTTATTTATTGTCACGTGTACCGAGGTACAGTGAAAAGTATTTTTCTGCAAGCAGCTCAAACAGATCATTTAGTACATGAAAATAAAAGAAAATACATAATAGTGCAACACAAGGTACACAATGTAACTACATAAACACCGGCATCGGGTGAAGCATACAGGGTGTAGTGTTAATGAGGTCAGTCCATAAAAGGGTCATTTAGGAGTCTGGCAACAGCGGGGAAGAAGCTGTTTTGAGTCTGTTAGTGTGTGTTCTCAGACTTTTGTATCTCCTGCCCGATAGAAGAAGTTGGAAGAGTGAGTAAGCCAGGTGGGAGGGGTCTTTAATTATGCTGCCCGCTTTCCCCAGGCAGCGGGAGGTGTAGACAGAGTCAATGGATGGGAGGCAAGTTTGTGTGATGGTCTGTTCACGACTCTCTGAAGTTTCTTGTGGTCCTGGGCCGAGCAGTTGCCATACCAGGCTGTGATGCAGCCCGATAGGATGCTTTCTATGGTGCATCTGCAAAAGTTGGCAAGAGTTAATGTGGACATGCCGAATTTCCTTAGTTTCCTGAGGAAGTATAGGCGCTGTTGTGCTTTCTTGGTGGTAGCATCGACGAGGGTGGTCCAGGACAGATTTTTGGAGATGTGTACCCCTAACAATTTGAAGCTGCTAACCATCTCCACCGTGGCCCCGTTGATGCAGACCGGGGTGTGTACAGTATTTTGCCTCCTGAAATCAATGACCAGCTCTTTAGTTTTGCTGACATTGAGGGATAGATTGTTGTCGCTGCACCACTCCACTAGGTTCTCTATCTCCCTCCTGTATTCTGACTCGTCATTATTCGAGATCTGGCCCACTATGGCTGTATCGTCGGCAAACTTGTAGATGGAATTGGAACCAAATTTTGCCACGCAGTCGTGTGTGTACAGGAGGGAGTATAGTAGGGGGCTAAGTACGCAGCCTTGCGGGGCCCCGGTGTCGAGGACTAAAATGGAGGAGGTGTTATTTATTTTGACTACTATCTACAAAGTTTGCATTCACTGCCAAGAGAAATGTGTAAGAAAAAGCATCTGCCCATTAAGTTGCCAATCATAGAGGGTAACAACCAGCTAAATTGTTGGGAAAGAGCTTTACATTGGCTATAGATACACCCTATACAAAGGAAGGTGGTTGTGGTGGTTGGAGGTTAATCATCTCAGCTCCAGGACATCACTGCATCCTCAGGGTAGAGTCCTAGGCACTCCACAGAAGTGCCAGCCAATGACCATGTCCAACAAGAGAGTTTACCACCTCTCCTTGATGGGTTACCATTGACCAGAACCTAAACCGGACCAGTTACATAAATACTGTGGCTACAAGAGCAGGTCAGGGGCCAGTAATTCTGCCGTGAGTAACTCACCTCCTGATTCCCCAAAGCCCTGTCCACCATCTACAAGGCACAAGTCAGGAGTGCTATGGAATGCTCTCCACTTGCCTGGATGAGTACAGCTCCAACAACGCTCAAAGAGCTCGACACCACCCAGGACAAAGCAACCCGCTTCATCAGCAGCCCATCAACACCTTAAGCATTTTCTCCCTCTATCACTGCTGCACCGTGGCTACAGGGCGTCAGGGTGTACCATCTGCAAGATGCACTCCAGCAACTCACCAAGGCTTCTTGGACAGCACTTTACAAATCCAAATCATCCACTGCTTAAAACGATAAAGGCAGGAGGCACGTGGGTACACCACCAACTGCAAGTTCCCTTCCAGCCAGACACCATCCTGACTTGGAACTATATCAAAGTTTCTGCATTGTCACTGGGTTAAAATCCCGGACCTCACTTCCTAACAGCACAATGGATGGACCTAGACCACATGGAATATAGCCATCCAAGAAGATGGTTCACAACCATAATCTCAAAGGGCACTTAGGAATAGACAATAAACATTGGTCTTACCAGCAATGCCCACATCCCATGACTGAAAAGAAAAGCCTTGCCCTGTTCAAAGGACTAAGACGACCATCGCCAATTAAAATCACTGCATCGGACTATGGCATCATCTCTGTAAAATGCTTCTTGCCGGTTCAGTAATTGAAGACCACACCAGGCAAATGGAATAAAATGACACCTTAAGCAGGAGTAGGAAATTCCAAAGTAATTCTGAGCAACAAACTGCACAAGATTGTGGAGACTGTAAATGGCCTCATGGGGTGATTAATCAATTTGCACTTCAGGCTGCTATTGTATGGACTAAAGCAAACATATACCTTCAGGAAAATCAAGCAGACAACAATCTATCTCGATCAAATGGCTTTCATTTGAAAAGAATATTGAATGCTGATTCCAGAAAATTCGTAAATACAAATTTTTAAAAATTCAACTGAGGCAAAATAAAATGCCAAAGTGAGTTGAGGAACAAACACCCCAACCATACTCAGGCTTCTTCTATTGACTATTGCTGAAAATAAAAACTGTTGGTATAGGGGGTAACAAGTTGTATCAGTAGAAGATTGCCTGGCTAACAGGAAACAGAGAGTAGGCATAAATGGTTGGTAGGATATAACGGGTGACGTGAAAAATGAAATGTGCCACAGGGATCAGTGCTGGGGCCTCCGCTTTTTACAATTTATATAATAATGATCTTTACTATTGTTACAAATAGGCTTACATTAATACTGCAATGAAGTTACTGTGAAAAGCCCCTAGTCATCACATTTCGGCACCTGTTCAGGCACACAGAGAGAGAATTCAGAATATCATTGGGGATTGTAGGATTCTGATAATTTTACTGATTGTTAGAATCTGTAATATCTCTGGTGTATTCCATACTCACTTTTCAAAGGGTCAATTTAAATTCCTGTTCAACAATTACCAACTAAGGTAACCAAGGAACAGGAAAGCAGTTGTGAGAAATTATACTTGACAAATTTATTACTTTAGGGTGCTGCGAAGTAAGGAATTTTCTGCTTTGAATAAATAGTTAACAGCATTGAGTTTAATAGTGTGAACTTAGGATGACACCTAATGTTTAACTAAACCATGTTTTGTATTAATTAATCTGAACCAGAGGGGAACCTTTATTTTCTGATATCTCTGGGGCTTGACAAGAGAATGTGACTTTATTTATGGAAGAAATGTGTTTGTAATGGCATGTAAACTCTGAGGGGCCTAGAGGAAAGAGGGTGAAATGTTGTCTTTATTATATGTAGCTCTAGTTACAGAAGAGCGGGTGACAAAAGCTGATTTGCAGCCTATAGCCAGGAGAAATGGTGAATTTGGATCATCTCCAAAAGAGGAAGTTCCGAATAATAAAAGACTTGAGGTATCGTTGATGTTGAGACATTATGGTCTTTGTTGGCACAGTGATGCGATGGCTTCTGGGGTATGACTCCTCTAGACACACTTCAACATCACTTCAAAACCGAAGGTGAGAGACTTTGGCTGTGTTGACAACATTAAGGACCCCATGGATCTTAGGAGATGAGAAACTTCTCTGTTGTCTTCATTGCTTCTTGTTCAGTATATGTAAAATCTTTCTTAATAAATTCTGCTTGATTTATAAAAACTAGTTATTTGTACCTTGTAGGTCTAGCATGACTGAGGACCCTAGTGTTAAAAATTAAGAATTTGGGGCTTAAGAGTTTTATACCTTGAAACCCTAAACCTTACTGGGTAAAGGGACAGAAGGTATGGATGCGGAATTTGCTGATGAACAAACCTAGGTAGGAAAGTAAATTGTGAAGAGGATATAAGGAGGAGGCAATGGAGCATAGACAGGTTACGTGAGTGAGCAAAGAACTGGCAAATGGAGTAAACTGAGGAAAATGTGAAATAGTCAATTTAGGCATGGAAAAATAAAAAGGAAGCATATTATCTAAATGATGAGAGATTGCAGAGCTGAGATTCAGGTGGATAGGAGTGTTCTGGTGCACGAATCAATAGGCTAGTATGTCTTGATTGGACAGGTTTGACTTGTTTAGAAATCTAAACTCCGCTGTAGTTTAGAAAAGTGAGAGGCAACTTGATTGAAACATACAAGATCCTGCAGGGCCTTGACAGGGTGGATATGGAGGGGATGTTTCCTCTTCTGGTAAATTCTAGAACTAGGGGTTACTGTTTAAAAATAAGGGGTTGTTCATTTAGTACATGAAAATAAAAGAAATAAAATAAAATAAAAGAGTCCTCAGTTATTTTTTTTTCCAATTAAGAGCCAATTTAGCGTGGCCAATCCACCTAACCTGCACATCTTTGGGTTGTAGGGGTGAAACCCATGCAGACATGGGGAGAATGTGCAAACTCCACACGGACAGTGACCCAGGCCGGGATTCGAACCCGGGTCCTCAGCGTCGCAGTGCTAACCACTGCGCCACATGTCGCTTTAGGGGTTGTTCATTTAAGGCAGATTTTTTTTTTTAAATCGCTGAGGGTTTTGAGTTTTTGGAACTCTCTCCCTCAAAAGGCAGTGGAGGTAGATTCTTAAAAATTTTTTAAGGTAGAGCTTGGTAGATTCTTGATGAACAAGAGAGTGAAAGGTCCTCGGGGTAGGGCAGGAATGTAGGGTTGAGGTTACAATCAGATCAGCCATGATCTCATTGAATGGCAGAGCAGGTTTGAAGGGCCGAGTGGCCTACTCCAGCTCCTAATTTGTATGTTGCAGCAATGGAAAAACAGTGATTTGCTTGATCACCGTTTTCTATTGCACATTGTTGGTGATACCCATGGTAGTGGCGGAAACTCATACCCATTCCCCCAACCACCCCTCCTTTTCTCGTCAATGTTCCTCGCTCCACAAGCACTCCGCTCCGCGTTGAGATTAGGTTCCATTTCAGGCTAGCGAATACATGCAACATCTCATCACTCAATGTCCTGAGGTGAGCTTCCAGAACGGGCCACTGGATAACAATCAAGAGCGGAAATCCTCCTCTTCCCTAACCCAGCCGAAACTGCAGCAGCATTGTTGTAGCCCCCGCTGAGATACCCTAAATCAGCAAAGAGCAACCACTCTGCATTATCCTGAATCATCAGGAAGTTATCAAAATATTTTGAATTAAATAGCTCATGTCTACATTCTGAAACTGAAGCCACACAGCATCCAATAGACAAAAATAATAGGGATCTCACATTTTAATAGGACAGGAATTCAAAGGGAATGCAGTCTAGCTCCTTCTGTGGTAGAGGAAGTTAGAGCTAAATAGTTACCTTTCCCTTGAACATATGTTCCCACCATAAAGCATCAGTGGATTTCATTCAAAAATATCTTGCAAATTTTTTTCAGAACAGAAAATGTCAAGTTTCTATTTTGGCCTCTAATGGTTATACCATTGTCATTAAATTATGATCATAGCATACATGATACAAATCTAACTGAAGTAAAATCACAGATGTCGGAAATTGTCAGTAGCTTGACCTGCAGCCATTACACTGATGAAGTTTAATGTTGCCTGTGGACTACAATCGAATCGGAGAACTCCAAGTGTTAAATTTGCGCTAGGTTAAAATTTCTGATTCTATTTCCTAACCTCTAGTTGCCAGATGGAATTGAATTCTCTCTTGGAAGAAACTAATTGGATCTGCTCCTCTGCAGATGTTTTTACTGTTTTCTAGGTTAATAAAACTCAGAATGTACACTGTGGCTCCAAACAACTGGACTGCTCCTGGGGTCCAAAGGTCAGTACAAAGCCGAACAGAAATACACAGAAAAAACAAACAACACTCTTGTTTTCACAGCTGAGATGGACAGCTCTTAAAGAAGACCGTGACAGCTGGTCAAGTGATCCCAGCTCTCAGGATGGAAGCAGTAATTTGTTGCCATGACGATAACCATCATAAAACCTCACATAAACCCCTCCAGTTTGATGAGCATTAACCGTAGGTCAAAATGGGTCTGTTTTTGTTAATGCATATACAGCTGTATCTGGTTAAACTCCTCTTATGCAAGCAGAATTCTGCTCAACTTGCATAATGTACAAGAAAACCTCCTCTAAAAATAAAAAAATACATCAGATTAAAAGGTGTACAACTTAATTTGTTTTCCCCTGATGGAAATAGGAACACTAATTAGATAAATATGTTGTCCAATGACACCTGGCCGGAGCCATTATATTGAAACGCAGGCAGGCGGCAGTCCTGTGGGATGTCCCTATTTCCTTGTGGAACAAACATTAAGGGTTTTTTATAGTATCTGTCTTTGACCTGGAGAGGGCAGAACTGCCTGGGTTCAGGGCATGCCTAAGCAATTCCCTTTCCCCCTCCCAATCTTTTTCCTTTGGCCTTCTGCTGCAAACCTGTTCTGACTGATCGTTTGAAATTATTTGCAGTTCTCTGGCGTAGCGTTAGCAGAGAAGAGGAAACGGTGAAGTACAATTTCCACATAAGGCGAGATGGACAGGAGATGCTCTCAAACTACTTCATACTTTGCCCAGCTTCAAGCTGCTCATAGTTCTGGTTCAAATATGCTGGACAGTAATTGGGAGTGTGAACTCTCTGATGGGTCCCCACACCCCTCCATCACCTTTCCATCTCGGAGCACGAAGGCCAATTGTCGCATTCTCACAGTTTCAGGCTGAGGTTTCTAACTCAATACAGCCCTCCTCCCAAACAGCTACTGTGCATATGACTACACGACAGAGGTGCGAGAAGGCAGCTCACCACCACCACCATCTAGAAGGAAAATAGTGGCGGGCAATCAATACTGGCTAGCCAGTGACGGCCACGTTCCATATATTCATTTTTAAAACGCACAGACCCAGGAATTCATTGTCCGGAATGGCTCGGTGCTACACAGAAGGAATTAATCATCACTTTTAAGAAAGTTAAATTATATTCCTGGAAGGATGAGGCAACATTAAAATTAAATGGGAGAAGTCAATAACAATTAGGGAAATTAAAAAGCATATACATGTTTCTTGAAACTGGCATTTCAAGATAAACAAGACCATTAACATAATGCATCAAATCTTAATATCCAAGGTTCATGCAAAGTATATACTGTGCAACTTTGGAAGAGGAGACCTGGCAAAGATCCAGTGGACACAGTTTATATATCACAAGTGAGACAGCTCGCTAACAACACAAAAATTAGATAAAAGTCATGCCCTGTAATTCTATATATGTGAAATAATTCCTGGGTTTCAAAATAACAGCCCATTGGCAGCTTATGCATCCAGGCACTCCAGGCCATACAATCGAGGAATCTCTTTCTATTTGATTCTACTGTATGTGCTAACAAGCCATGTTCAAGTTTTGTAGGCCTGGAAGTTAGGGCTGAACTATTAGTATTAATGCTTCACCGGTGAACACCAAGATCTATCAGTATATTAACCTAGCTTGAAAGATGTGCAATTTAATGGTCTGAACCTAAAGAATACAAATTCTAAACAACACAGAGAAAGAAAACCCTACCTGCAACCAGTCGTACAGGTTAATCAACCGTCCACACTCCAGGTGAAGTTTATAGACTATACATATATCAGGTGCTGTATTGGTAATGGTCCCTCCCTCACTCCTCAAGACTTCATTCTGTTCCATTGCAAAAGGGTAAAATTAGGTTAATTTTTAAGAACAAAAGGTGGCACTTGCTGTATAATGATAGTGTTTGTGGAATGGAGAGAACAGGTTTAGGCCATTAGAGCCAGATGACTGATGCAATTGTCTGCATTTTCCTCTTCCACTGGGAAAGGGGGGGGGGGGGGAGAGAGAGAGAGAGAGAGAGAGAGAGAGACTGTTGCTCCCTACCCGGTCTGTCCCGACTCCCCCTTGGCTGTATTATACATACTGCTTCCCTACACGTGAATGCTGGAGGAGCCCGGCCTTCTACTTTGAGAGGATGATACAGCAAAGTTCATGTGTGAGATGTGAAACCATTCTCAAGGCAGTGGTAGGTGGAGACGCTTACAGCTATCTCATGGAATATACAGTGCAGAATGAGGCCATTCGGCCCATCGAGTCTGCACAGACTCACTTAAGCTCTCACTTCCACCCTATCCCTGTAACCCAATAACCCCTCCTAACCCTTTTTTTTTGGGTCACTAAGGGCTCTCGCACTCACCCCCACACACCCACCCAGAACTCTCACACTCACCCCCACACCCACCCAGAACTCTCACTCACCCCCACACACCCACCCAGAACTCTCACATTCACCCCCACACACCCACCCAGAACTCTCACACTCACCCCCACACACCCACCCAGAACTCTCGCACTCACCCCCACACACCCACCCAGAACTCTCTCACCCCCACACACCCACCCAGAACTCTCACACTCACCCCCACACACCCAGAACTCTCACTCACCCCCACACCCACCCAGAACTCTCACTCACCCCCACACACCCACCCAGAACTCTCACACTCACCCCCACACACCCACCCAGAACTCTCACACTCACCCCCACACACTACCCAGAACTCTCACTCACCCCCACACACCCACCCAGAACTCTCACACTTAGTCCCGCACACTCGCTCAGACTCTCACACTTAGTCCCACACACTCGCTCAGACTCTCACACTCACTCCCACACACCCACCCAGAACCCTCACACTCACCGCCACTCACCCACCCAGAACTCTCACACTCACCCTACACACTCGCTCACCCCCACATACCTACCCAGAACTCTCACACTCACTCCCACACACCCACCCAGAACTCTCACACTCACCGCCACACACTCGCTCAGACTCTCGCACTCACCTTATCGTTCCAACATTTCTCACCGGCGCTTTGAGCGAGGATAATATGCAAATGTGACCTCCAAAGCCAAAAGGTTGGACAAGCCTTTATTAAATGTTGAAATGTAGTTGCATAGTGATATTGTCACTAGACTAGTAATCCAGAGATCCAGGGCAAGATCTGGGGACCTGGGTTCAAATCCCACCATTGCAGATTTCAATAAAAATCTGTAATTAAATGATGACCACAAAACCATTGCCTACTGTCATGAAAACCCATCTGGTTCACTGAAGTCCTTCTTTCGGGGAGGAAATCTGCCATCCATACCATGTGACTCTAGATCCACAGCAATTTGTCCTCTGAAATGGAGGGTAATTAGCGATGGACAATAAATGCTGCCCCAGACAGTGATGCCCACACCCCTTGAATGAATTAAAAAAAAAAAAAAACTGGCTGTTTGCAGTGTCTTACCTGTAGATAGTAGTACGGGTTACTTAAGGCCGTCTGCAAGGCTGTGCGGGGCGCAGCATTTAAATGTCTCCGAATTGTACCAGCACCACTGAAATATACAACCTCATGGAGCGGCTGAGTCTCTGGTGGTAAAAGGTATTGTCTGCAAAGAGCACAAAAAATATGGTCGCATTATTATCTGATACCTTATAACAGCGCAAACAATCCCAGGTGCCTCACAGTTGTGGAAAGGTGGTGGGGCGGGTGGGGATAGAGAAATCCATTTAAAATGCACCTAATATCCAGATCCTGTGTGGATAACTGGTTTGAGTCTACTCTGCTCTAGCAAAGAACTTTGGTCAAAATCTACCACTCTCCACATCATCAGAGACGAGATGTACGACTGAAGTCTGCAAACGCTGGCAGGAGGAACAATGTGGGAATTGCCCAAGGAGTTTGAACATCCAATGGGCAGTTCCCCTGCTCTCCAAGACCCTCTGCCATTTAGCTAGAATGTGGGACTTCAGAGATCCCCCCCCCCCCCCCCCCCCCCCCCCCCCCCCTCCTCCAGAGGCAATCTCACCATCATTGCCACTGCTTGGTAGATGCCCACCCCTACAGTGTTAAACCATGAGCAACACAAGGAGTGAACACCATCATACTGCTCTTTCCTTGTATTCTGCACTTTGTACTTTGCATTAAAATAAAATATAATGGCCATAAATAAGGTAGTCACGACTTCCGGTTGCGGCGATGCAGTGCTAAGCCGCACGTTCGGTGGCTCCCGCTGTTTTTGGACTTTCGGGCTCTTTTAAGGGCCCGCAACGGCGCTGTTTTGACTTTTCCCCGGGTGGGAACGCAGCCTCTGTGCTTGGCGGCCGGTGGATGGGCTGAACTAGAAGTGGAGCGACCAGAAAATCAACTTTGCAGCAGAAGAAGGTGCGAGGCAGAAAGGACAAGATGGTGGCAGACGGGGAACCGGCAGCGTGGCAGCAGTGGGCGAGGGAGCAGCAGGAGCTGCTGCTGTGCTCCTTCCAGGAACTAAAGGCTGAGATCCTGGAGCAGTTGAGGGCATGGCTGGACAGGCTCGGGGTGACTCAGACGGCTCAGGCTGCGGAGATTCGGGAGCTGCAGCAGAAGGCTTCGGAGAACGAGGACGAACTCCTGGGCCTGGCGGTGAAGGTGGAGTCGCACGAGGCGCTTCACAAGAAATGGTTGGCAAGGATGGAGGAGATGAAGAATCGCTCCCGCCGGAAGAATCTGCGGATTTTGAGCCTCCCGGAGGGGCTGGAAGGTTCGGATTTGGGGGCCTACGTGGTCCTGATGCTGAACTCGCTGATGGGCGCTGGGTCGTTCCGGGGACCCCTGGAGCTGGAGAGTGCCCATCGGGTGCACTGAGTGTCGCTCTACGCGGACGACCGTTTGTTGTATGTGGCGGACCCGGTGGAGGGAATGCCGGTGGTAATGGGGATTCTCTGGGAGTTTGGGGATTTCTCAGGGTATAAACTTAACTTTGGGAAAAGTGAGCTGTTTGTGGTCCACCCGGGGGACCAGGAGGGGGGGATTGGGAGGCTCCCGCTGAAAAGGGCGGAGAGGAGCTTCAGGTACTTGGGGGTTCAGGTGGTCAGGAGCTGGGGGGCCTTGCATAAGGTTAACCTCACGAGGCTGGTGGAGCCAATGGAGGAGGAGTTTAAGAGGTGGGACATGCTACCGCTGTCTCTGGCGGGTAGGGTGCAGTCAGTCAAGATGACGGTGCTCCCGAGGTTTCTGTTCCTGTTCCAGTGCCTCCCCATCCTTATCCCGAAGGCCTTTTCAGGTGGGTTAACAGGAGCATTACGGGATTTGTGTGGGCGCACGGGACCCCGAGGGTGAGAAGGGTGTTTCTGGAGCGGGGCAGGGATACAGGAGGGCTGGCGCTGCCCAACCTCTGTGGGTATTATTGGGCTGCCAACGCAGCGATGGTGCGTAAGTGGGTAATGGATGGGGAGGGGGCAGCATGAAAGAGGATGGAGATGGCGTCCTGTGTGGGCACGAGCCTGGAAGCGCTGGTAACGGTGCCGCTGCCGCTCCCTCCAACGAGGTATACCACGAGCCCGGTGGTGGCGGCTACCCTCAAGATTTGGGGGCAATGGAGGCGACACAGGGGGGAGGTGGGGGCCTCAATGGGGTCCCCGATACGGGGGAACTACCGGTTTGTTCCGGGGAGAATTAATGGCGGGTTCCTGAGTTGGCACAGGGCAGGTGTTAGGAGGTTGAGGGACCTGTTCGTGGATGGGAAGTTTGCGAACCTGGGTGAGCTGGAAGGGAAGTTCGGGCTCCCCCCGGGGAACACCTTTAGGTACATGCAAGTACGGGCGTTTGTCAGGCGGCAGGTGGCGGGGTTCCCTCTGCTGCCGCCGCGTGGGGTTTAGGAAAGGGTGCTCTCGGGGGTATGGGTTGGAGAGGGGAGGATCTCGGAAGTGTACCAGGTGATGCAGGAGGTAGACGAGGCCTCGGTGGGGGAGCTGAAAGGTAAATGGGAGGAGGAGCTGGGTGAGGAGATTGAGGAGGTGACATGGGCGGATGCCCTGGAAAGGGTGAACTCCTCCTCTTCTTGTGCGAGGCTTAGCCTCATACAGTTTAAGGTGCTACATAGGGCTCATATGACCGGGACAAGGATGAGCCGTTTTTTTGGGACTGAGGACAGGTGTATTAGGTGCTCTCGGGGCCCAGCAAACCATGTCCACATGTTCTGGGCATGCCCAGCGCTGGGGGAATTTTGGAAGGGTGTAGCAAGGACGGTATCGAGGGTGGTAGGATCCAGGGTCAATCCAGGCTGGGGACTCGCAATATTTGGGGTTGCAGTGGAGCCGGGAGTGCAGAAGGTGAAAGAGGCCGGTGTTCTGGCCTTTGCGTCCCTAGTAGCCCGGCGGAGGATTCTTCTTCAGTGGAAGGATGCGAGGCCCCCAAGCGTGGAGGCCTGGGTCAACGATATGGTGGGGTTTATTAAATTGGAGAGGGTGAAATTTTCCCTAAGGGGGTCAGTGCAGGGGTTTTTCAGGAGATGGCAACCATTCCTAGATCTGCTGGCAGAACGGTAAAATCAAAAGGTCAGCAGCAGCAGCAATCCGGGGGAGGGGGAGGGCTCTTTGTTTTTGGTTGAATCTTTGCCAACGACGTACGTTTACTTATTGTTTCTCATTTGTATATATGGGAGGGGGGGGGGGGGTTGTTCTTTTTGTTCTTAGAATTTTCTGTTACTGTTTTCTTTCTTGTGAAAATTTGAAAAAAAATTATTTTTTAAAACATAAATAAATAAATAAGGTAGTCACTAAAACTCCAATACGGAATTGAGCAGAAACTTCAAAATCTAGAGTGGCGAGAACGTGGAATTTGCCAACACATTGAGTGATTGCGGCAAATAGCATAGATGCATATCTGGGGAAGTTAGATAACTACATGAGAGGAAAAAGAATAGAAGGGCATGCTGATAGGATGAGATGAAACTCACATGGAGCACAAATACCATCAAATACAGTTGGGCTGTAGGGCCTGTTTCTGTGTTTTAAATTCTGTCGTAAGTCCCAAGTTGACAAGGTTTTGCTAGTTTGCAATGTTGGGAATGGGGTGTAAACAATAGTTTGCTGGCTCTTTAGTGAGCTTGTTGAATAAACACAAACCATACCGTCTTTCCTGTACACAATCGGCAGCGATCGGGACAGAAAAATATCCGTCAACGCTGCATGTTCACAATTTGAATCCTTTAAAACTGCTGCGTTAAAAGGATGACGATGCCCGAATCTGAGGTAACATAACATTAGGGCAAAGCAAGAGAGAGTTTCATTCTGAAGTTAATCCAAAACAACTGAGTCACAACTGATTTGACAGATGCCCCTGTCACTGCCTCAATGTTATCCCCTCCACTACTGATCCATTATAGCTGTAGTAGGCCTGTACATTATAGCTGTAGTAGGCCTGTACATTATAGCTGTAGTAGGCCTGTACATTATAGCTGTAGTAGGCCTGTACATTATAGCTGTAGTAGGCCTGTACATTATAGCTGTAGTAGGCCTGTACATTATAGCTGTAGTAGGCCTGTACATTATAGCTGTAGTAGGCCTGTACATTATAGCTGTAGTGGGCCTGCAGAAATCCCTTCACAACCAGAAGTCACACTTCATTATGTAGGCATTTGCGATACCCAATTTGCACACTGCAAGTCCCCACAAAGAGCAACAAGACAAACAGTAGTTAACTTGATTTTTGTTGGTGTTGATTGAGGGAATAATTTTTGACAAGACACTGGGATAATGTCCCAGGTCTTAATCAAACAGTGCAATGCAATGTGGGTTTTTTTTTTTGCATTCTTCTGAACAGAGAGGCTGGTCATCGATTTAAGGTCTCATCCGAAAGAAGTGCTCTTCTTTCTATGAGGTACTTCCCGAGTACCGCATAGAAATGCCAGCCCAGATCACATGTACAAGTCCTGGAATGGGGTCAACACATCCATGACCTTGTGACTCAGAAATGACACGTACCTCCCATGGTGACCAATGACGACACTTGAATATAACTTCAATAATATTACCCAGCTCTGCTCGGAATGAGTGTTTCAGGTAAAAGCTGGCTGAAGGATAAGAATGACATGCCTTGTGGGATCCAGGATTGTGGATCACCTCTTTATTTCCTGTTCCTCATTTCCCTGTTTCTCGCCAGTGTAAGCAATGTCAATTGCTCTAAAAGTAGTCCCTTGTACTAAAGTAGAGCCAAGACGGCTAAAGCTGGCATCTAGACTGGGCATATTAGTCCATATCTCTTATCATTACAGCAATGGCAGTTCACTAAAGTTAGCAAGTTATGTGTATCATTAATGTTTCTTCAAACAACAGAGAGAATTTCCAAGACATTGCCTAGCAACAGAGAAAAGAACTAACAAAACATTCTCAAAAGCAAACACTGATTGAGTCAGGTTTAGTGAAGCAACGAACATTCAACTCTGGGTGACACGATGAGGGCAAAAAGGTCCACCGGAACCAACAGGCAAGCAGGAACAAGAACTGCTTCTCAGCAGATGGTGAATACAATGCACAAAACATTTTATGGCAGATTGGATTTCCCTTCTTTCCTGGATTTACTTCTCATTTTATTTCTACAAATTATTTTTCAGTTTTGTTTGCAAATTGATTGAGCCAATGTGTGTCCTGATGGTTTTAACAGAGCTACAAAACTTAGATTACCAGGGGGCATAGGTTTAAGATGCGAGGGGCAAGGTTTAGAGGAGATGTACGAGGCAAGTTTTTTTACACAGAGGGTAGTGGGTGCCGCTGCCGGAGGAGGTGGTAGAAGCAGGGACGATAGTGACGTTTAAGGGGCATCTTGACATATACATGAATAGGATGGGAATAGCGGGATACGGACCCCGGAAGCGGAGAAGATTTTAGTTTAGACGGGCAGCATGGTCGGCACAGGCTTGGAGGGCCGAAGAGCCTGTTCCTGTGCTGTACTTTTCTTTGTTCTAGATGAATTCATGTTAAAATTGGGGCAATAGGGACTTCTGATGGGGACATGTGGAAGAGCAGTCACCCACAAGGTGGCTCCCGCCGGAGAACTTTGATTTAAGCCCTTTTCACCCAATTTTTGGAGGGGATTTGGGTTGGAATTTAATTTGTTTGATGGAATTTGGATAGTTTGATGGGATAACCCACATCAAAGGGATGCCCAATAAACACAAGGCTTGGCAGCAGAAAAATCAGGAATCGTCATCTAACTCTAAGCTTTTAAGAGGTTTGGCTATGAAGAAAATAGGGGAGGCTCCTGCATCGGTAGCCACTGCACTAACCGCTGAGATGCTTACAGGCATCCTGGTGGGGGAACTTCAGAAACTACGGAGGGAGGTCGGAAGATCATGAGAGAATGATTGAGGGGGCAATGTTCTATATTTAAGCGACCGTGGCAAAAATGGATTAAGTGGTAAAGACCCAGGGCGGAGCTAAAAGAGATGGAGGTGGCTCTTTCAAGGCAAAGTGACCAGATCACCTCCCTGGAAGTGGAGATGGTGCAGGTGGCTGGTGACAAAAAGTCATTAAGGGCCAAGGTGGATAATTTGGAAAATCGCTCCAGAAGACAGAACCTGAGGGTTGTTGCGTCACCAGAAGGATTGGAAGGTTTGAATCCCACTAAGTTTATGACACAGTTGTCCTGGAAGATGGTGGGGGAGGGTGAAATGGCGTCCCCTCTCGAGTTGGATCGGACCCACAGATTATTGAGGTAGAAACCCGGTGCTGGTCAGTCACCGCGAACAAACATTGTGCGCTTTCAGTTTTCAAGAAAAAGAAAGTTCTGGGGTGGGCAAAAGATCATCAAGACCAAAGATGTGCGGGTTAGGTGGATTGGCAATGCTAAATTGCCCTTAGTGTCCAAAAAAGGTTAAGTGGGAGTTACTGGGTTACAGGGGTAGGGTAGAGATGTGGGCTTGGGTAGGGTGCTCTTTGTAGGGGCCGATGCAGACTCGATGGGCCGAATGGCCTTCTTCTGCACTGTAAAATTATAAGACTTCAGATGGGAGGGCCATGTTGTGAGGATCTTTCAAGATGTTGGAACAGAGCTGGCCAAGAGGTGTGCAGCATTCAACAAGGCCAAGGCTGTGTTTTATCGGAACAATGGGCAAAATTCTCCCCTACCCAGCGGGGCGGGGGGTCCCGGCCTAGCGGAGTGGCGCCAACCACTCCAGCGTCAGGCCTCCCCATAGGTGCGGAATTCTCTGCACCTTTAGGGGCTAGGCCCGCGCCGGAGTGGCTCCAGCTCCACCGACTGGCGCCAAAACTGGCGCCAACGGCCTTTGGCGCCGGGGCTGGCCGAAAGGCCTTCGCCGATCGGCGTGAGTCCGCGCATCCGCCTCCGCCATGGTGGAGGCTGTGGCGGCGGCGGAAGAAAAAGAGTGCCCCACGGCACTGGTCCGCCCGCCGATCGGTGGGCCCCGATCGCGGGCCAGGCCACCGTGGGGGCACCACCTGGGGTCCGATCGCCACGCACCCCTCCCAGGACCCCGGGGGCCTGCTCGCGCCGCCAATCCCACCGGCACAGAGGTGGTTTGAACCACGTCGGCGGGAGAGGCCTGACAGCGGCAGGACTTCGACCCATCGTGGGCCGGAGAATCGCTGCGGGGGGCACGCCGATCGGTGGGGTGCGATTCCCGCTCCCGCCGATTCCCGGGTGGCGGAGAATTCCGGGCACGGCGGGGGCGGGATTTACACCAACCCCGGGCGATTCCCCGACCCTGCGGGGGGTCGGAGAATTCTGCCCAATGTTCAGTTTGGCGTGGTTTATCCTGCACGCCTCCGAGTGACTTATGATTTGAAAGATTATTACTTTGCAACTCCGGGGAAGGCTGAGGAGTTAGTCCTGAAACAGACTAAAATCAAGATAGCTGTGAATTATATTCACAGCTTTGACAAAGAGTCATTGGACTCGAAACGTTAGCTCTTTTCTCTCCCTACAGATGCTGCCAGACCTGCTGAGATTTTCCAGCATTTTCTCTTTCGTTGTGAATTGAATGATTGAGAGATGTCTGTCTGGGGATGGGAATGTGATTTGTAAAATTTGGTGGGAATGTGATTTGTGGGATTTGGTGGGATGTTTATTGGGCATTTTGGAGTTTTGTATTTGGATATTTACTGTGGGTTTTGTGGGATGGGTGTTGTTCTTGTTTTTTTCCTTTTTCCTGGAACGATTATAAAGTTAGATTGTGGGCAGGGGGCTGGTTGGTGTTATGTTTTTTTGTTGTTATGTTTATTACTCTGGAGGACTTCCTGCTAGATAAATAGTTAGTTAACGGGAAAAGTGGGATGGTGGTAGCTGCAGCTATGATGCTACAACCAAGAAAGCACAACTGCGCCTGTACTTGCTCAGGAAACTAAGGAATTTTGTCATGTCCACTTTGACTCTTACCAATTTTATCAGATGCACCACAGACAGCATCCCAACAAATTCAAAAATAGCTTCTTCCCCGCTGTTACCAGACTCCTGAATGAGGATGGTTGGAGCGGTTTGGAAACATGTTTATAGAAGGAATTTCGCTGGTTTTGAGGAGTGGTTGGGTAAATTCCAGCTTCCGGGAACTAATCTGTTTAGGTATTATCAACCTTTTTCGTAAGGAGATTCCTTCCTTTCCCTTATAACCTTATCCATCAACGAGGGCGAGAGTGCATTCGATGGTTGAGCTGGGGGAGGGAAGATATCGGATCTTTATAGAAAAGCAAATTACTGCGGCTGCTGGAATCTGAAACATAAACAGAAAATACTGGACAATCTCAGCAGGTCTGACAGCATCTGTGGACAGAGAAGGGAGCTAACATTTTGCGTCTGGATGAGCTTTGACAAAGAGTCATCGAGACTCGAAATGGGAGGGTCCAGTATTTCCTGTTTTTGTATCGGATATTTATCATCGGCTTGTGTCGATGGAGCAAGCCCCATTGGATGAGGTTAAAGGGAAACAAGCGGGAGAGGGAACAAGGTCAGATGTTTGAGCGGGGGGGTGGGAGTGAGAGATGGCGTGTGGAGTGAGGCTCTACACAGACTCGACTCCACCTCATCTGCTAGGTTCAGCTTGATTCAGTTCAAGGTGATGCATAGGACACAACTGACCAAGGCACGGATGAGTGGGTTTTTCCAGAAGTAGAGGACAGGTGCGAGCAGTGTTCATGGGGACAGGTAAATCATTCACATATGTTCTGGTCTTGTCCTAAACTTGTGAACTTTTGGGTCTCCTTCTTCAGCACCATGTCAGGGATTCTTGGGATTGAGTTGGAGCCTTGCCCTTTGGTAGCTATCTTTGGGGTCTTGACTCGCCAGAGCTGCAGATGGGGGCAAAGGGGGATGCTCTGGCCTTCGCCTTGCTGATAACCCGAAGGAGAACAAAGAACAATCCAGCACAGGAACAGGCCCCTGGGGCCTCCGAGCCTGTACCGGTCATGATACCATGATACATGTGCCATATCCCTCTATACCCATCCTATCCATGTATTTGTCAAGATGCCTTTTGAACACCGTTAATGGTATCTGCTTCCACAACCTCCCCTGGCAACGCGTTCCAGGCACTCACCACCCTCTGCATAAAAAAACCAGCCTCGCACATCTCCTCTAAACTTTGCCCCACGGACCTTAAACCTATGCCCCCTGGTGACTGACCCCTCCACCCTGGGAAAGAGTGCCTGCCCATCCACTCAATGCATGCCCCTCTTAATCTTGTAGACCTCTAGCAGGTCACCCCTCAACCTCCATCTTTCTAATGAAAACAGTCTGGGTCTATTCAGCCTCTCCGCATAGCCAACACCCTCCAGACCAGGCAACATCCTGGTAAACATCCTCTGCACCTTCTCCAAAGCTTCCACATCCTTCTGCTTGGGTGGAGAACTCTGGTTCTGCCCAGTGCTTCATTGTGGTTAAATGACCGTTTGGAGTTTTTGCACTTAGAAAAGGTCAAGTATAGCATGAGGGGTTTGGCAGAAGGGTTCTCCCCAAGGTGGCAGCCTTTCATTTCCTATTTCAGGGAGCTGGTTACCGTCAGATGTTGGAGGCGGGTTCTGGGATTTGTTTTAGGTTTTATCTTTGTTATTTTTCTTTGTGGGTGTGAGAGGATTGGGGTGAGAGGGGGTTAAGTCTAGAATTGTATTTGTGTGTAACATGGTTTTACGGTATTATACTGAAAATAATTATATATATATTTTTAAAATTGGGGTAATTGCACAAGCAACCTGTTTGGAATTTTTAAGTCAGTACTCTGGCTGCATTTTAAATAACCAAAGTGCAAAACAGAATAAGCAGAATAAGAGAAGTCCAATTGGATTTGTCTAATAAACATCGGTAAAGATTCATTGGTCAGTTTTCACTTAAAAATATTTCCCCATATTGTATACGTGGGGTGCAGTTAGCTCAGTGGGCTAGATGGCTGGACTATGATGCAAAATAATGGCAATGACGCAAGTTCGATCCCTGTACTGACTGAGGTAGTTCGTGGGGACCTGCCTCTTCTCATTACTCTACATTTAAAAAAATTAATTTAGACTACCCAATTATTTTTTTCCTATTAAGGGGGAATTTAGCATGGTCAGTCAACCTAACCTGCACATCTTTGGGTTGTGGGGATGAAACCCACACAGACACGGGGAGAATGTACAAATTCCACATGGACAGTGACCCAGGGTCAGGATTTGAACCCGGGTCTTCGGCGCCATAGGCAGCAGTGTAACCACTGCACGCTGTGCTGCCCCTCATTGCTCTACATTTGCAGGGCATTGCTCCGCAGACTACATATAACCTGTTGGTTTCTCTCTCTAATAGAGAGAGATACTAATGATCCTTTGTGACCTATACTTAGCATTGTACACAATTTAAAAAATGATTAAACCATGCTATAAGATTTTCTTTTTTAAATTATGTGTATGATATTCATGCATATTTCCCAGCAAAATACCGGAATCTCAAGAATTCTTACGGCGCAGGAAAAGGCTGTTTGGACCATTGTGTCTACACCACAATACACAGAATATTCTAGGCTTCTGCTCAAGTCAAGGACAGAGTTAAAATATTGACATTGCCAAACTTCTTTGACCTGTTCACTGTGTTAAAATCAGGATTATGTGTATGAGCTGCTCTGATAGCCTTTACGAGCACACCCTACAAGGTTGAAAACCAGTGGCAATAATTCTCTACAGGGAAAAATGAAGTCAAATTTAAGCTGGGGACTTTGAAAGGAGATTTATTGCAGACTTTATGGTTGTTTGCTTATAGAAGCATCATCAGTGATGCAACTGCAGGGATGCATTGAGCGAGTCGATCTGACATCACTACTTTATCAACAGGGATTAAATCATTCCGAAGGATGTGATTGCACTGGAGGGGGTGCAGAGGCGATTCACCAGGATGTTGCCCGGGACGGAACATTTTAAGTTATGTTGGATAGGCTTGGGTTGTTTTCGCTGGAGCAGAGAAGACTGCGAGGTGACCTGATCGAAGTGCACAGGATTATGAGGGGCGTGGACAGGGTCGATAGGGAGTAGCTGTTCCACTTAATGAAGGGTCAGTCCCCACGAGGGGACACAAGTTCAAAGTGAGGGGTAGGAGGTTTAGGGGGGACGTGAAGAAAAACCTTTTTACAGAGGGTGGTGACAGTCTGGAAAGCACTGCCTGGGAGGGTGGTAGAGGCGGTTTGCCTCACATCCTTTAAAAAGTACCTGGAGGAGCACTTGGTATGTGATAATATTCAAATATGGGCCAAGTGCTGGTAAATTAGGTAGGTAGGTCAGGTGTTTTTCACATGTTGGTACAGACGATGGGCCTCCTCTGCACGGAGAGATTCTCTGAACGACACTGTCTATTAACCATTCGGACATCAGTTTGGCAGAAGGCAAACTTGGTTTGAATCATCTCCGATGAAGCAGAGTCTTTGTGAGCAGGTTTCCTGGAAATGCTACCCAAGTACAGTTGCACAGAATGATGCACCAGCAGAATTCTGCCCAGACCAGTCACTGTTTAGATACCAACAAAACTTTTGTTAACTATTAAACAAGCACATTATTGTAGCTGGAGCAGTGGCTGACTACAGATTTAACTTTTGCAAATCTGCTGAATTTCAGTCTCAGTACAGAGAAGCTGATGTACCTTTGCAGAGCATGGCTGATCAGAATCTGCACAGGCCGCAGCCTGGAAAAAGACCATCTCGCAACCACAGGAGGGAAGAAACTGAGGAAAATGGCACAGACAGACAGAAGACACTGAAGAAAATTTGTCTGAAAAATTTAGCATAACTCCAAGTTCACAAATCCTAATTGACAAGCCCCCTGGACTGTTGAGAAATGTCAGAGGGGAGACAGCGGAGCCGCTGGGCACAATTTTGCAATCCTTCCCAAATTGTGAAAATTGTTTTGTGGGATTGGAAGCTTGGGCGGAGAGATGGCAGATGGAGTTTAATCCGGACAAATGTGAGGTGATGCATTTTGGAAGGTCTAATGCAGGTAGGGAATATACAGTGAATGGTAGAACCCTCAAGAGTATTGAAAGTCAGAGAGATCTAGGTGTACAGGTCCACAGGTCACTGAAAGGGGCAACACAGGTGGAGAAGGTAGTCAAGAAGGCATACGGCATGCTTGCCTTCATTGGCCGGGGCATTGAGTATAAGAATTGGCAAGTCATGTTGCAGCTGTATAGAACCTTAGTTAGGCCACACTTGGAGTATAGGGTTCAATTCTGGTCGCCACACTACCAGAAGGATGTGGAGGCTTTAGAGAGGGTGCAGAAGAGATTTTCCAGGATGTTGCCTGGTATGGAGGGCATTAGCTATGAGGAGAGGTTGAATAAACCCGGTTTGTTCTCACTGGAACAACAGAGTTTGAGGGGCGACCTGATAGAGGTCTACAAAATTATGAGGGCATAGACAGAGTGGATAGTCAGAGGCTTTTCCCCAGGGTAGAGGGGTCAATTACTAGGGGGCATAGGTTTAAGGTGCGAGGGGAAAGGTGGAGATGTACGAGGCAAGTTTTTTTACACAGTGGGTAGTGGGTGCCTAGAACTCACTGCCGGAGGAGGTGGTGGAAGCGGGGACGATAGTGACATTTAAGGGGCATCTTGACAAATACATGAATAGGATGGGACTAGAGGGATACAGACCCAGGAAGTGTAGAAGATTTTAGTTCAGACGGGCAGCATGGTCGGCACGGGCTTGGAGGGAGCTTGGAGGGCCGCAGGGCCTGTCCTGTGCTGTACTTTTCTTTGTTCTTTTAATAGCCAACACATTATTTTTGTTCTGTGCTGATTGGGGCGCCCTTTAAAGATGGTGTTCCGAATTCTGTGGAGCCTTGCCAGCTCTTTCAGGTCCAGCCCCACCAGACTGATCCCCCCCCCCCCCAAAGAAAATTTGGCTGAGACTTCCGGAATGAATGGTCGCACACAGCGCAGCTCCGGCACAAAGACGTCGGTTTGGGCACTTTATACCCGTTAGTGGGGTAGCTCTGGCAGGATGATTCTATGAAAGTGGTGCAGATGGTGTAGACGGAGAGGTTCTCCCCGAGATTGGCAACCAGACCCGGCAAAAAACACTAAAGACCTGGCTAAGGAATTGGATATATCTGTGGGGCAGCAACAACAATTGCAAGAATGGCGTCGCCATTGGAAAAGCCCCAGATGGGGCAGTTGATGGCCTTCATCAAAGATGAACATCGCCAGCAAAGGACGGAGATGCACAGTGACTGGTCAAAGGCTATTGAGGGAGCAGTAGCACCTCTGCGAGGATCGATGGACCGTGCAGAGAAGTACCTTGAGGTGCAAAAGGGAGACAATATGCGAGGTGAAGAAGGTGGTGTCCGACCAGAGCAATCGGATTGTGTCCTTGGAGGAGGAGATGGCGATCCTGAGGTACCTCTGCAAGTCACTGAGAGCGAAGGTCGAAGAGCAGGAGAACATATCCAGGTGGCAGAACCTGCAAATATCCCTCGTGACTGACCCTTCATTCACTGCCAGAGGGTGTGGAAGGAACGAGTGCCATGAAATGTGTCAGAGATGCTGGCCGGGTTGGTGGAGGAGAGGATGCTGGATAAGGTGGACCCAGAGGTGGACAGGGCCTTCAGGTCTCTAAGACAGAAGCCGAGGGTGGGTGAGGTGCCACGGGCAGTGATTATGTGGTTCCACAAGTTCGTTGAAAACAAGATCATCTTGCAGTGGGCTAGGGAGAAGGGAGACTATGAATGGGAGGGGAATCGTGTCTGAATATACCAGGACATTGGTACGGAGCTGGCGAAGAGCCAGGCTGGATTTAACAGGGCCAAGGCGGTACAGAAGCAAAATTTGGTTTGGGGTGCTGACCCGACAAAACTGTGAGTAACATTTGAAGGCCGAGAGTCTTATTTCAAAACGGCAGAAGAGGCCAATGACTTTATAAGGGACCATAAACAGGGGGAGAACTGAGAGTTGGTGTGAGATGGGGAGTTGCATCTGCAAAGGCTGGATGTTATGGCTATTGTGTGTTGTCGGAGGGTGTTTTTTGAGGCGCAAGCCTCTGGTAAGAATTGTAACGTGGAACGTCCATGGGTTAAATGGCCCGATTAAAAAGACTTGGATTTTTGCATACCTGAGAAGTTTGAAGATGGAGGTGATCATTTTACAGGAGACACACCTCCAGGTGAAGGAATGGGTGGGACAAGTATTTCACTTGGGGTTTCACTCGAAGTCACGGGGGCGGCATTTTGTTGAACAAAACGACGGTTTGTGGGGCCAAGGAAGTACGGGATCCGGGGGTAGATATGCGATAGTTAGTGGGGTGCTGGAGGGGATGTTTGTGGTGCTAGTTAACATATATGCGTCGAATTAGGATAATGCGAGCTTTATGAAGGGTTTACTGGGAATTATCCCAGACTTAGATACTCACCAGTTCGTTACAGGTGGAGATTTTAACCGTGATGGAACCAAGGGTGGATAGGCCGAGCCCCAAATCAATGGAAAGGTTGAAGATGGTGAAGAAGTTGGGAGGGTCAACGGAACGTATGGGATAGGTTGATCCGTGGAGGATTAAGAACCCAGGGTGTAGGGAGTACTCCTTCTCACACGTGTATAAGGTGTATTCCAGAAGCAATTTTGTTGTGGTGAGTCAAGCGGTGTTGATGAGGGGGGTGGGGACGGAGTGTGTAGGAATCGTGATGTCGGATCACGCTCCGTATTAGCTGGAGGTAAGGCTTAGCTCGGGGCAAGTGCAGAGGCCGGGATGGAGGCTGGATTTGGGTCTTTTGGCAGATAAGGGTTTTGTGAAAAGGTGAGATCAGCGATTGGGGATTATGTGGAGCTGAATCAGAATGGGGAGGTGTCGGCAGCCACGTTCTGAGAGGCATTGAAGGTGATGATCTGAGGGGGGATTATCTCATTCAATGCGCACAGGGATAGGAGGAGGGGGGAGGTGCATGGACGTTTGTTGGACGAGACAGTCAAGGGGGACAGGAGATACTCGGGGGCTCTAACTTGGGGGTTGTTGGCAGAGAGGAAGCAGGGGCAGTTTGATAGGTTGACAACGGGAAGGGCACTGGAGCAGCTACAGAGGGCGAGGGGGTGCATTATGAATATGGAGAGAAGGTGAGCCGTATGCTGGTTCACCAGCTGCTGATGCAGGCTGCGCCCAGGGAAATTCTAAGGGTGCGAACAGAGAAGGGAGAGATGGTGTCAGAGCCCGGAGGATAAATGAGGTGTTCAGGGGGAGAAGCTGTACAGGGCCGAACCGGCTGGAGAGGAAGGGGATAGGGGACAGTTTTTAGAGGGGTTGTAGTTTCCAAGTTTGGAGGAACAGAGGGGCAGGCGTTGGAGGAGACGCTGGGGCTGGTTGACAGCATTAGGACCCGCTGGAGAGTATGGGTAGGATCATGGGAATATTGGAGAGGTTCGCAGCCTTCTCTGGGTATACGGTAAATGTCGGGAAGAGTGAGGTGTTTCTGGTAAATGCGGCGGAGGGCCAATTTGGAGGTGTCGCTATTCAAGGTAGCTAGGGAAAGGTTCAGGTATTTGGAGATTCAGGTATTTGGGGATTCAGATGGCTATGATGCCCAGGCGGAATTTGACAACGTTGATGGAGGAGATTAGGGGGGATTTTACAATATGGGATACATTGCACCTGACATGGGCAGGGAGGGTGCAGGTGGCAAAGATGAATGTGCTGCCAAGGTTCCTGTTTGTTTTCCAGACCTTCCTGATCTTTGCCCCGAAGGCCATCTTCCAGAAATTGGAGACGGTGATTTTGGAGTTTATATAGGCAGGGAAGGTGCCAAGGATAAAGAGGGCCCTGCTGCAGAGGCAGAGGCAGAAATTGGGCTTGGCACTCACAAACCTGCTGCACTATTATATGGTGGCGAATGTGGAGGTGAGGAGATGGTGGGCGGAGTGGGTCAAGATGGAGGAGGGGTCCTGTAATAATAATAATCTTTATTATTGTCACAAGTAGGCTTACATCAACACCGCAATGAAGTTACTGTGAAAATTCCCTCGTGCGAAAGGAGTGGAGGACGTTTCCCAGGTTGCCGCCGAAGCAACTGCTGCTCGCGATTGAGTTGGGAGGGTAGTATTGAGGATATATATGGGTGGTTGGGAGATCAGGGTGGGGGGCGGCGCAGGGGGTGGGGGGCGGCGCAGGCGATGAGGGTCAAGGACAAATGGGAGGAGAGCTCGGGGATGGATAGGCTGGGGACTGTGGTGCGAGATGATGAAGTAGAGGGAATTCAACCTTCTCCTCGGCGAGGATGAGCTTGATTCAGTTCAAGGTGGTGCGCAGGGTACAAATGACCCGGGTGAGGATAAGTACGGTAAATACGGATAAAGGGCAGCACGGTAGCATGGTGGTTAGCATAAATGCTTCACAGCTCCAGGGTCCCAGGTTCGATTCCCGGCTGGGTCACTGTCTGTGTGGAGTCTGCACGTCCTCCCCGTGTGTGCGTGGGTTTCCTCCGGGTGCTCCGGTTTCCTCCCACAGTCCAAAGATGTGCGGGTTAGGTGGATTGGCTATGCTAAATTGCCCGTAGTGTCCTAATAGTAAGGTTAAGGGGGGGGAGTTGTTGGGTTACGGGTATAGGGTGGATACGTGGGTTTGAGTAGGGTGATCATTGCTCGGCACAACATCGAGGGCCGAAGGGCCTGTTCTGTGCTGTATTGTTCTATGTTCTAAGTGGGTTCTTGCAGGGATGGTTGAAGTGTGGGCGAGGGCTGGTGAATCACCCGCACATGTTCTGGGGTTGCAAGAAGCTGGAGAGATACTGGGAAGCGGTGCTTGGGAAGTTATCTAAGATTTTGGGGATTGAGGTCAGGCCGGACCAACGGTGGCGATCTTTGGGGTATCGGAAGTGCCGGAGCTGATGGAGGGGAAGGGGGCCAATGTTGTGGCCTTAGCCTCTGTAATTGTCTGTCATAGGATCTTGCTGAATTGGAGGTCAGATAAGCCGCCGGTGGTGGCCTCGCTGGGGGATTTGCACGATTTTCTCTGGTTGGAAAAGATTACATTTGAGTTGAGGGGGTCAGCGGAGGGCTTCGAAATGCAGTGCGGGTTGTTCATGATGATGTTTAAGGGGGAAAATTGTATTAACTGTGGACTGTGAGTTTGTGGAGTGTGTGTTTGTTTACCTTGCTGTATTTTACACATTTTTGGAATAAAATACCTTAAAAAGAAATCTGGCCTAAAAACTCTACAGGTTTTCAGTCAGAACCTAACATTCTGAAAAGTTATGGGCAAGTTCCACCCATTGTTACAAGGAGACGAGGTCACAGACAGTACATTCCTCACACCTCACAGGGGCAGCACACATCAGATATGCTAACCCAGTCAGGAACTCCTCGAACAAAACACATCCCAACATCAATCATGCCACTCTAACTATTCCTGCCAACATCCTCCTTCTTCCCCACTGTCACCAGACTCCTAAATGACCCTCTTATTGACTGACCTCATTAACACTACACCCTGTATGCTTCAACCGATGCCAATGCTTATGTAGTTACATTGTATATCTTGTGTTGCCCTATTATGTATTCTCATGTATTTTCTTGAATTTTGTTTAATTCCCTTTTCTTCCATGTACTGAATGATCTGTTGAGCTGCTTGCAGAAAAATACTTTTCACTGTACCTCGGTACACGTGACAATAAACAAATCCAATCCAATCCAATCCTTTTGGTCTCACCTGACAAGTTTGTCCAGAAATTCAAGAACTTCCATCCGCAGTACTTCAAACCTGCTCAGTTTCTTGGATCTTCTCGATGTCTTCATTTCCATCAAGGTCTATGAGTGTCAGAATAGCACAAAATCTTTCAGCAAGTACTCATCGGTATAACTGCTGTTTACCCTACCCCCCCCCCCCCCCCACCCCCACCCCCCCGGGTGTTGACTGGACATAATACCTTGGTCCCAATTAGCTGATATTGCTGGGACCTGTTTAACAAAAATAAACATGCGCTTGCCAGGATGGACCTGTAAGCCTTGCAGTGTATCCACATTTTCCTCAGATAACGTACATAATTCGCTGTGTACATTGGCCAAAGATGAAGCTGAGCAATAACTCAAAAGTGGCTCAGGCGATCCTATAATAACAAATCATTCTGCAGGTCATCGGAATTGCTTTACCTTACTGCTTCCTTGGAATTCCCTGACAGATATTAAATAATATGGCCTTTAAACAAGGATTTAATTTTTAGTACAACTGCACAGTTCACATTGACGACCACAGAGAATCATAGAATTTACAGTGCAGCAGGAGGCCATTCGGCTCATCGAGTCTGCACTGGCCTTTGGAAAGAGCATCCTACCTAAGCCCACACCTCTACCCTATCCCCGTAACCCAGTAACCTCACCCAATCTTTTTGAACACTAAGGGCAATTTAGCATGGCCAATCCACCTAACTGGAGCACCCGGAGGAAACCCACATAGTATGGCGTCTGGGCTGAAATTTATTAAAATCACAACGTTTAGGGAACTTGAAAGTACATGGCATTTGTATGGATGGCATTTACAATAGTATCAGTTCACTTCTCCCATCCTTTGTCCACTGGTAGCAGATTATCAGTAGATAATGTAACCTTAAGTTACATTTCTATTTTAAGAAATGCCTTCGCATTCTCTAAATTGGCCAAATTCAGGTTTACAGTGCGACACATTCCCCGTAAAACATCTGCTACTTGGACTTGAAGAGGATTCGGCGATTTTCAGGTGCAGAACTACACAATTGCCTGATTACTGGAAACATAAACGTGGTGGCTTTATGATTTTTCCTTGAATTCAGCAAGTGCAGAACTTGCGGTTAGAATTAAATTAATTTATTTATAGTCACGACTTGAAACCGGAGTCCCCGGAGGAAACCTACGCAGACACAGGGAGAACGTGCAGACTCACACAGGTAGTGACCCAAGCCAGGATTTAAACCTGGGATCGCGGCGCTGTGAAGCAACAGTGCTAACCACAGTGCTACTGTGCCGCCCATACACCTGGTGTATTGTGTGCAGTTTTGGTCTCGGAAGACATACTGGCCATGGAGGGAGTGCAGCGAAGGTTCATCAGACTAATCTTTGGGGTGGTTAGATTATCCTACAAGGAGACATTGAGAAGACTCAGCCTGTACACCCTACAGTTTAGAAGAATGAGAAGGGATCACATTGAGACATACAAAATTCTTTCAGGGCTCAGCAGAGAAAATGCAGGAAGGATGTTTCCCCTACTCTGAGTTGGGGGGGGGTTTAGAACTGGACGACACAATCTTAGAATAAGAGATGAGTCATTCAGGGCATAGATGAGGAGGAATTTCTTCAGTCAGACAGTGTTAAATCTTTGGAACTCTCTACCCAGGGGGCTCAGTCATTGAGTATGTTCAAAGCAAAGGTCGTTAGATTTCTAGATACCAATGACACTAAGGAATACAGGGGTAGTGCGGGCAGATGGCGTTGAGGTAGAACATTAGTCATGATCTAGTTAACTGACAGAGCAGGGTCAGGGGGCCAAAGGACCTACTCCTAAGTTCCTAAAATTGAGCTGAAATTGGCCCACTGGAAAGTGGCTCATCCAGTGCCATATTCGTTATGGGAACATCTTGGGCATCCAAGATGGCTGCCTAAAACAGACATCAGGGGCTGAATTCTCCGTTTCAGCGGCTAAGTGCCAGCGCCAGTGGAGCATGTGTGGTCTTTTATGACCAAAAAAATCGGCCTAAAATCCTCACCAATTCCGGGACCAGTGAGGGGCACCGACTGAAACTCCATCCTCCCGTGACAAAAACAGCCGGAGAATGGCTATGTCTCGGGCTGTGCATGCGCATGGCTGACGACCTGCAGCTGCCGCGCCGTACAACATGCCGCTGACCCAACCCACCATCCGCGACTCCACAACCCACCCCCTGGCCACCCCACACCCCAAGCCCTCGCAGAAGACAGAGGCATGGATCCCAACTGTATGTGGCGGCGCTGGACACAGTCGCAGCCACCATGCCGGTTTCACGATTTATGTGACCACGCGTGGTCCGCGCCATCGGGAACGCATCGGGGGCAGAGCATCGTGGGTCGGCCGATGACACTCCAATGGAGTTGAAACGGCGCGCTGCGCACGTTACGTGACGCCAGTTTGGAGGGGCCAGAGCCTGGCGGACCAGGGTCAAACTGCCGCCAGCCCTGATTTCGGTGCAAAAATCCATTCTCCGCCCGATCGCTGAACACGATTTTGCCGTCAGACTACGGAGAAACCCACCCCAGGTCTCTTTCATATGTTAACAAGAAGCTTACTGTTTTGTTATTGTTATGCTCTTGACGTAGCATAAGCTGCTTCCTTGATATGCACTCTGACAAAGGAAGGTTCAGACTTGGAGATAGCTTTAACACATTTATTAAACTGTTAACGATTCTCCTACTTGGATTCAACTCTCCTGTTAATCCTGCTATAGCTACTCAGACTGACAAACCAGTTTGCTACGATCCAGGTGGTGGGTGTGATGCGTTCAATCAACCCTGTGTACTCACTAAGTGTCTCCACTGGAAAGAGGAAGATCATGTGTGCTGTGTCCGTATATATGGGTTGGTGTAATGCCCTCCTGTGGTAGTGTCACCTGTGTGTGTGTGTGTCTTGAATGCCCATTGGTTGTGTCCTATCTTACTGGCCTATTGGTTGAATGTCTGTGTGTCATGTCTCTGGTGCTCCCTCTAGTGTCTAGCTAGTCTACGTGTATTTACATTAACCCCTTGTGTATTTATAGTGATGCATATCACCACATTCCCCTTTTTTCGTGTTACATATTTTCTGTACAGTGTTAAAGAAAATTGAACAAAAACAGGTAGCTAAGTGATGTTATGTACAAGTTATGATGACTGTGATGACTATACAATAGAATACAAAACCAAATAATAGTTGCAATGACTTTTTAAAAAATAAATTTAGATGAGCCAATTATCTTTTCCAATTAAGGGGCAATTTAGCATGGCCAATTCACCTACTCTGCACATTTTTGGGTTGTGGGGGCGAAACCCACGCAGACACGGGGAGAACGTGCAAACTCCACACGGACAGTGACCCAGAGCCGGGATCGAACCTGGGACCTCAGCGCCGTGAGGCGGTTGTGCTAACCACTAGGCCACCGTGCTGCCCTAGTTGCAATGACTTTGAGGGTAAGACAATACAAAATAAAAGTTATGAGTCCAATAGTTCATGAATTTATATGGTCTGTGTGAAGGACTCATATTATCCACAGAGTGTGGTCCTTGAGCAGCAAACACGACAACAAAACCCTCCCGTCTGGAGTCATGTCTGGCTTAAGTGAATCAGCTTTGGCTTGTCGATTCTCCCCGTCTGGAGTCTGGTCTGTTCCACCCGAGTCAGTTTTGGCTTGTCGATGCTCCCCGTCTGGAGCCCTTTCTGGTTCACCTGAATCAGTTTTGGTTTCTTGCCGCTCCCCGTCCGGAGTCATTGCAGGTTCATTTGAACTGGGTAGACTGTCAGAGTCGTCTTCTGGTGGCTCAAACAATCTGGGTGGACTGTCATAGATGCTTTGTTGTTCACATGAGGGTGGTAGACCTGCATCGTCTGCTGCTGGTTGCTCAGAGGAGGTTGCTAGACCCTCATGGTCTTGTTCATGCAAGGACTGCGTGCTGGAGTCTTGCATTGCTTCTATCATGGAGCCTGTCCACAAGCTCGCTGTGGAGGCTTGTGTCTCTCCCTCTGTGGAGTCTTGCAGTGTTTCCTGTGTGGAATGGTACATTGGTCTCACTCTGGAGACTGTCATTACTTTCTGTGTGGAGGCTGGGACCCTTCGTGGTGCGTGGACCACTCTCTGTGTGGTGCATGGACCACTCTCTGTGTGGCAGCAGGCCGCTCTCGGTGGGCTTGTATTGTTCTCTGTCTTATGGCGTCAGACCGCAGCATAATCCTGCACTCACGAGTCGGGATGTCGTATATGCTGGGCTGAGGATTCCCCAATCCGAAGAACTTGTCGTCGGCGTCTTCAATGTTAAACACCTCTAGTTGCGGTTCGGATTTGGTACTGGGGTAGCCATCTCCCAAGATTAAATCTTCGTCTGAGTCGTTGTCTTCCAAGACCATATCATCTTCTAGGGCAGTGCTTACTGCATGTTGCAGGGTTCTGCGGAGGTACTTTCAACTACTGGTCGAATTTCAGGCATTGTGCTGTCGTTCCAGGTGAAAGAATTGGGTTTTACGGCTTTAAAACTTTTTTTTTGTGTTTTGGGACATTTCCCCTTTAAGTGGGCATGGTCCGGGGCCTCTGACGTCATGAAGCGTGTGACATAGGTCGTAGCAAACGATTGCGCATGTGCAGATCGCTGTTCCTTTACTTGGGGCCTTTTTCCCAATTGTGCATGCGCAGCTTCTCATGCATGCGCAAACGGATCTTCCCGTTCTGTGCGCTCTTCGCGCAACTGCGCATGTGCAGCTCCTTTTTCAAGATGGCTGCAAATCAAAACTGCCGTTCGTTGCTGCAAGCCTACCTCGTGGTGAGTTTTGGCGCCTCTTTTACCATTTTTTCTTGTATCTTCCTCGCAGAATTCTTGGAATTTGTCCAGGACTGCCTGGAAGTCGCTCTTGTTTTGCCCCTTTGAGTATTTGAAGGTCTGGACGATTTCAGCTACTCTTGGACCCGTGATGGTAAGTAGAAGCTTTATTTTCTCTGCATCCGTGACGCCATCTAAGTCGGACGCTACCAGGTAGATCTCGAATCTCTGCCTGAACGCACGCCAGTTTCCACTGAGATTGCCTTGGTACCTGAGCTGCGGTGGAACCGGAATCTCGAACATCATCTTGCCTGGCCGCTGTTGCTGGTTGTCACTGTTTGCTGAGTTGTAACTATATGGATTTAAACAGTTCACTCCTTGGTACCATGTTTTGTTATGCTCTTGCCGTAGCATAAGCTGCTTCCTTGATGTGCACTCTGACAAAGGAAGGTTCAGACTTGGAGATAGCTTTAACACATTTATTAAACTGTTAACGATTCTCCTACTTGGATTCGACTCTCCTGTTAATCCTGCTATAGTTACTCAGACTGACGAACCAGTCTGCTACAATCCAGGTGATGGGTGTGATGTGTTCAATCAACCCTGTGTACTCACTAAGTGTCTCCACTGGAAAGAGAAAGATAATGTGTGCTGGGCCCTTATATATGGGTTGGTGTAATGCCCTCCTGTGGTAGTGTCACCTGTGTGTGTGTGTGTCTTGAATGCCCATTGGTCGTGTCCTATCTTACTGGCCTATTGGTTGAATGTCTGTGTGTCATGTCTCTGGTGCTCCCTCTAGTGTCTAGCTAGTCTATGTGTATTTACATTAACCCCTTGTGTATTTACAGTGATGCATATCACCACACTTACTGGGACCTTTCAGAGGTAGAGAGCTGATCTGAGCGCAGCGGCATTCTCCTGACTAAGCATCGCTTCCAAAAAAAATCTGTTAATTTGAAAATAAATTGTTGTACACCTGGAGGAGCAGGAGTGCATCTCCAGGATCCGCATCATTCCCGAAAGCTGCTGTCAGCTTATGATTGGTTCCCTTCCCATGCTACTCCTCTCTTCCTTGAGGATAGCTGCTGACAGGGCAACATTGGCAGACATATTTTTTTGTTATGGGATGTGGGCATCGCTGGCTAGACCAGCAGTTATTTCCCATCCTTAGTTGTCCTTGAGAAGGTGGTGATGAACTGCCTTCCTGAATCGCTGAAGTCCCTCAGGTATAGTTACACCCAGAGTGCAGCTAAGGAGGGACTTCCAGGATTTTGACCCAGCGACAGTGAAGGAATGACAATATATTTCCAAGTTCAGATGGTGAGTGACTTGGAAGGGAACATCGTTGAGGATAGGGATAGCCTCCTGCTCCAGTGAGTTGTTCAATTGTCCACGACCATTCACGGCCAGATGTGGCAGAACTATAGAGCTTGGTATGGCCACATTTGGAGTACTGTGTGCAGTTCTGGTCGCCTCATTGTAGGAAGGGTGTGGAAGCTTTGGAAAAAGTGCAACGGAGATTTACCAGGATGTTGCCTGGAATGGAGAGTAGGTCTTACGAGGAAAGGTTGAGGGTGCTTGCCCTTTTCTCATTAGAACAGAGAAGGATGAGGGGTGACTTGATAGAGGTTTATAAGATGATCAGGGGAATAGATAGAGTAGACGGTCAGAGACGTTTTCGCCGGTGGAACAAACCATTACAAGGGGACGTAAATTTAAGGTGAATCGTGGAAGATATAGGGGGGATGTCAGAGGTAGTTTCTTTACCCAGAGAGTAGTGGGGGCATGGAATGCACTGCCTGTGGAAGTAGTTGAGTTGGAAACATTAGGGACCTTCAAGCGGCTATTGGTTAGGTACATGGATTACGGTAGAATGATGGGGTGTAGATTAATTTGTTCTTAATCTAGGACAAAAGTTCGGCACAACATCATGGGCCGAAGGGCCTGTTCTGTGCTGTATTTTTCGATGTTCTATGTTTATATCTGATCCATTGTTTATGGGATTGCCTAACTCTGCCTATTACTTGCTGCTTTTGCTGTTTGGCAAGCCAGTAGACCTGTTTTATAGCTTCTCCAGGTTGACATCTCATTTTTGGTATGCTTGGTGTTGCTCCTGGCATGCTCTCCTGAACTCTTCATTGAAGCAGGGTTGACTCCCTGGCTTGGTGGCAATGGTAGAGTGGGGGAATATGGCGGGCCATGAAATTGCAGATGATGGTTGAATAAAATTCTGCTGCTGATGACCCAGCGCGCCTCATTGATGCCCAGTTTTGAGCTTCTAGATCATCCCATTTAGCAAGGTGGTAGTGCCACGCAACCCGATGGAGGGTATCCTCAATGTGAAAATAGGACTTTGTTCCACAAGGCCTGTGTGGTGGTCACTCATACCAATACTGTCATGGGCAGAGGCAATTTCGGCAGGCAAGTTGGTGAGAATGAAGTCAAGTATGTTTCTCCCTCTTGATAGTTCCCTCACCACCTGCCACAGACCCAGTCTAGCAGCTATGTCCTTTAGGACACATTCAGCTCCGTCTATGGTGGTACTACTGAGCCACTCTTGGTAATGGACATTGAACTCCCCCGCTCAGAGTACGTTCTGTGCCCTTACCACCCTCAGTGTTTCCTTCAAGTGATGTTCAACATGGAGAAGTCCTGATTCATCAGCTATGGGGAGGGGGGGGGGGGAAGGTATGTAGTAATCTGCAGAAGGTTTCCTTGCCCATGTCTGACCTGATGCCATGAGACTTCATGGGTTCCAGAGTTGATGTTCAGGATTCCCAGGACAGCGCCCTCCCGATTATATACTAGTGTGCTGACACCTCTGCTGGGTCTGTCCTGTCAGTGGCACAGGGCATATCCAGGGATGGTGATGGTGTTTGGGACATTATCTGTAAGGTATGGTTCCATGGGCATGACTATGCGTGCAAACCAAACCAAAAACATCATCTCGACTTCAATTCAGAAATCCTTCAAGCAAGGGTTTTATCTAAACACGCAGTGCCAGTTTGCGGCTTCTTTTGGAAGATGGAACAGAAACAACCTGTAAGTTGGAGATGGAAACATTACAGAAAAATAAGCAAAACATTAATTGAAAATCAAAGAACCTTTTGGAGCTGATAAAGATCAGTCTTTTCCTGTAGTGATTTCCGTGGTGACTTTTTATGATCTTCATCTTCTTTGACCTCCGCCACAGGAACAATATCTAGACACAAATGAGAAAAAACTATTGCAAGATACAGCTGAATTATTTCTTCTATAATAACTAATAATAATTTTTATTGTCACAAGTAGGCTGACATTAACACAACAATGAAGTTACCGTGAAATTCCCCTAGTTGCCACGTTCCGGCACCTGTTCGGGTACACGGAGGTAGAATTCAGAATGTCCAAATTACACCTCACAGCATGTCTTTCGGGACTTGTGGGAGGAAACCGGAGCACCCGGAGGAAACCCACGCAGACATGGGGAGAACGTGCAGACTCCGCGCAGACAGTGACCCAAGCCGGGAATTGAACCGCGGATCCTGCCGCTGTGAAGCAATAGTGCTAACCACTGTGCTACCGTGCCACCCACAGAGGATGCGGAAAACTGGAATTTTAAAAAAAATCCCCTGTGATGGTGTTATTTAAATGCCATTCACAGGCTTTGTTAAAATCCCAGTTGATGTTACTAATTGATGGGAAGATCTAAGGATGGAACCCTGGCTCAAAAGGCCATGGGGTGAATTCTCCGCCTCCAAACCTGAGTGTTTCTCTGTGGTGAACCGTCACTGGCAGCGGGATTCTTCGTTTCAGCAGCCGGCCAATGTGATTTCTCATTGTAGCCACTCCATGCCACTGGGAAACCCGTGGGCGGGGGTGCGCTGCCGGCCGAACGGAAAAACCCACCAGTGGAGAATTCACCCCCATAACTTTTACTTTTTTTGAACAGAGTCACAGGGCTATCAATTAACTTTTAATAACAAAAAATACATTTATATATTGAACAAGAAAGGTTTGACCAGAATATGATACTCCTTCACTCTCACTTATCTTCACAAGTGTCCACAGATTTTAAGGATAACACAGGTTACAAAATATACCGTATGCTATAATGCTCTCAGTAAACACATAGTCCCTATAAGCCCACAGGCTGACTGCGGTCAGACACACTCCACTCTGAAACCAAGTGAACTTATGTGGATTTCTCCTCAAATTCTCCCAAATGATTCTTACACGGTGAGCCGACTTATCTCACTAGACTCTGGCTTCCACACAAGTGAGTCCAAAGCCCACGCTCAAGAAGACACGCTTTAAAATCTTTTTTCAAGCAATGCTTTCCCGCAGCTGCTCCCAACAAGGATCTGGTTCCAAGTTTTACAACTCTTCTTCCAGTATTTGTTTGTCTTACATGCTTTCAAGCTTCACCTCAAACTCTCAGGGATCCAACCACTAAGTGCTTCAATTACCACTTCACAGGCTGCTATAAGATATTGGACGCGATCTACCTGTCACTTCCTGCCCGAATCAGAGCTCGAGGTTCCCCCCAAGCTTCCCGACAGCTGGTACGCCTCGCAAGATCCACCCAGGTCTTGCGAGGCGGCGTGGTCAGGATCCCACGCACAATGGGCGGGGCCAAGCCTTGCATGCCAAAATGGGTTTAAAACCCATTTAGATGTGCTGACACCGGCGTGCTCCCACATCCACCCTCCCAAGAGAGACCCAGTTCGGGTGCAGTTCAGTATTGGTCCACACAAACTTGGACCAGGTGGAACCCCCCCCCAACACCCCTCTCCCAGAGCGGAGTGTCTCCCAGGCCATTGGAGCCCCGTAGGTGGCCAGGAACAGGGCAGGGTGGACCCCTGTCTCCCCTGGAATGTGGCACCATGGCACTGCCAGGCTGGCAACTTGGCACTGCCACTCTGATACTACCAGGCTGGCAGGAACACTGCCCTTGTGCCAGGGTGGCACGACCAAGGGTCAGATCTGAGGGGGGTCATGCACACATGAAAGGAGGGTGGAGGGGGGCAATGAACGTTGTGGAGGGGCGGTTCAAGGTGGAAATGGAGGAACCTCCGGAGGATTGTTGGGTGGGTGGGTGGGGGGGGGGGGGGGGGAGAGCGGCAGTGAGAAACTTCCCAGGGCCCAGAAAAGTGACTACATGTGGTTAGATAGTGCAATGGAGTTGGAGATAAACTCCCTGCAAAACCCACCACAAATAGAAACTTTGCTGTTAGATTGCGCCCATCATAAACCTTAGGATCACTTCAGATATCTTTGACTTCTCAGTAGCCAACTTCTTATCAGCTTCTGTGACTTCAATGAACAGTACTCTGTTCCCTTAACTATGGTTTTTTTTCTTGCAGTGCTATGAGAGATGTTCCCTCTCTCACTGCTAAGCTCCTTCTCCTCTTGTTCGGTTAAACAAAACACAAAGAAAGGTCTCTTCCCCTAAAAGTGGCCCATGGTTTCTAAGCAACAACATCCCATCTTTTGTTCAAGTTTTTTCTTACTTGACACACCATAAACTTTCCCAACACAATACAAACATAGTTTGAACTGAAAACAACTCCCCCCCCACCCAAGACATGCAAACACCTTTGTTTAACATGAATCTAACTACAGGTTTATCCTTCCCTGCACAGAAACTCAATTAAATCTACACCTTATTTCTGACGTCCAGCAATACAAAAGTAGATCACTTAAAACCTCTGCCTCCTGACATTTTGTTGACTCAGGATTGAACGTTGCTCATCAGGAGCATTGTGGTGGGAGACTATATCAACCAGCTGTATGTACCAAGGAAAGGAGTACGCAATCAACTCTCCACAAATGTCCTGGAGACTCCATCAGAAAAGATTAACTTGAGCGACCCAAGAGAAATATCATAAAGACAGTAAAACCCAAAGACCAAAGAGACAAATAATGGGAGTAGTGGCAAAATTCTCATTGCCAGTATTAATCCTACTTGCTTCTGGCCTGCGTTTTATCCTATCTGACATTACTCAACACAAGTTTTGTCCACCTCCCATTTACTTTTAAGAGGAAGTTAGATACGCGCAAAAGGGTTAAAGGGACAGCAGGATACATAGATGGGGTTAGATAAAGCAGAATGAGGAAAATGAAATGAAATGAAAATCGCTTATTGTCACAAATAGGCTTCAATGAAACTACTGTGAAAAGCCACTAGTCGCCACATTCCGGCGCCTGTCCGGGGAGGCTGGTACGGGAATTGAACCGTGCTGCTGGCCTGCCTTGGTCTGCTTTAAAAGCCAGCGATTTAGCCCAGTGTGCTAAACCCGCCCCTTGTGGACCAGGACAGCCAGGAGTGGCTTGTGTGGAGCATAAACACCAAAAAGGACCTGTTCGGGCTGAGTGGCCTGTTTCTGCCCCTATTCTTACCATGCAATATCGAATTTAATTAGTGAAGATGGGGGAATAAAAGTCTTTTGGACTGGGCAGATGGAGGCGGAAGGTCATGTGATGAAACCTCTAGGAATACGTGTACACCAGAGCTGGCAATCCAACAAATACCCATGGTGACCTAAAATGTTCTCATTGTAAATTCTCATGTAACTCTGTATAATAAGGAGCAAGGCTTCCCGAATTGCAGTCCTGGCCAATTGGCAATTGACCAATTTTCTTTTAAACCAAAATGCCGGGTAAGTTTCTTAGAGATGATACTCCACTATTGAGTCGAAAGCTCTCATCACTCACTGGATTAACAAATGCAAACAGGTAAGAAATGAGCCTGCCCAGCTGGCATAGTAGTTTGGAAATATCTTTTCACCTCTGAAACCGAAATCCAAATGCAGTAATGTACAGACCGATAAAGGGCTCTATATAATCTTCTGTACAAGCTGTAGGGGTTTTGCATGAAGAATTTTGGTTGGCTTCATTATTCAGGCATCCTCACCCAAAGGCCATAGAGATAAATAATGGGAGTACTGGCAAAATTCTCATTGCCGGTATTAATCTTACTTGCTTCTGGCCTGCGTTTTATCTCATCCGACATTACTCAACACAGCTTGTCAAATGTGTTCCAACTCTCCACCACTGACATTCCTCAGCATGATAAACAATATGACTCGTGATAAATAGGTTGTGACCGCAACAATTAACTGGAACAAAAGGTCTTGTATCCATTTAAAATGTTCTCTTAAGCAAATGACAATCAGTGCGTGCGTGTGTGTGTGTGTGTGTGGGTGTGTGTGTGTGTGTGTGGGGGGGGGGGGGGGGGGGGGGGGGGTGGGGGGGGGGGGGGGAAGAATCATATCCTTGGACTTTATGGATAGAGGTAAGGAGTATATTAACAAATAAATTATGCTACATATTTATAAATCACAGGTCAGGCTTCAGTTCGAGTTGTGTCCCAATTATGGGCATCACACTTCAGGAAGGATGTCCAAGGCCTTAGAGAAGGCGAAGAGGAGATGTAATGGAACTTTGCCAGGGATAAGGCGCCTCAGTTATGTGGACCAGAGAAGCTGGCATTGTTTTCCTGACAGTAGAAAACGTTGAGACATTTTATAGAGGCGAGTGGCTTTGATAACATTAGATAGGGAGAAAAGGTTTCCACAGCAAGGGGTTACAAATTTAAGATAGTCTCCAAAGGCATCTGAGGAGTAACGAAGAGAGTATCTTTTTCTTAAACCGAGCGAGTTGGGATGATCTGGAATGCATTGCCTGAAAGGGTATAGGAAGGAGACTCAATATTACTTTCAGAAGCAAAGTATATACATACTTGAAAAATATAAATTTGCGGGACTATTGGAATAGAAGCAGGGGAGTGGGACAAATTGGATGTCTCTTTCCAAATAGTCAATAGCGGCTCACGATTGGCCAAATGGCCTCCTTGTTTGATTTGAAAAAATAGAATTAAATGAATTGTTAAATGTGTAAGAATATGTCAACTGGCACATTTACTTAACTCCACACCTACATTCCATGATACCGGGTATCTTAGTTCTCATAGCATAACGTAGAATAGAATCCCTACAGTGCAAAAGGAGGCCACTCGGCCCATTGAGTCTGCACCTGCCCTCCGAAAGAGCACCCTACCCTAGGCCCACTCCCCCACCCTATCCCCGTAACTCCACCTAACCTTTGGACACTAAAGGGCAATTTAGCATGGCCAATCCACCTAACATGTACATCTTTGGACTGATGGAGGAAACCGGAGCACCCGGAAAAAACCCACGCAGACACGGGGAGAAAGTACAAACCCCACACAGTCACCAAAGGCCGGAACTGAACCTGGGTACCTGGCGCTGTAAGGCAGCAGTGCTAACCATTGTGCCATCGTGCAGCCCCGTTCTACACAACAAAAACATTGACTTGTCGCGCTACCATGTTGTATCAGTTGAATATATTGCTCTGCACTTACCATCCAGTTTTTGAAACCGGGTGAGGAATTCTTCCAGCGTGTGCAGTGTGTCAATGAGGGCTTTCGGCTGCTTGGAGGACTTTAAAATGTCTCTGCATTTCTGAAGCAAACACACCAGCTCATCTTTCGACATCATTCTGGACCAGATAGAGAAAAAAAAACACTTTTAATCGCACCACAAATTCAACAAATGTACTGAAACGAGCATCCTTTTTCCACCTAACACAGGAACAGTGATTCAGCCTCTCGAGCTTGTTCTGCTGCCATTCAGGGAGATTGTAGCCGATGTGACAATATGCTATTGTGGTTTTGTTTTCCCCTATTGTGTGGAATAGATGGGAAGCTCTGTGCGTCTCATATTAGATCGCCCTTGCTGTAGGAATATTACAAATGGCAAAACTACTAGAAACATGCAGCAATTGAGATGACAAAGATTAGGAGTGGAAAAGTCCATGATGAACACTGGGAAGGAATAATCATCCCAGGCAGTTGTTGCATGCTGCCTAGTGGTTTAAGTCAGGGTTGAACTGATTGGAGCGACATTGGACTGGCTCATTCATCTTGCACCGAACCAGAAAATAACAGGGAATTCTACCTCTTAAGAGATGAAGACGACTGACACAGCAGAAAGCAGCTCCTACTTGCCATATTTGTAAACATTTAGGAAAAAAAAAAGGAAGGGGCGGGTCACACGACGTTACGCTGGCAGGGGACGCTCTGAATCCCCCCACCCCGTCAGCAATCTTGGTTCCCGACGGATTGGGCCGCCCTGTAAAAAAAAATCAATACCCCCACACCAGGACACCCCCACCCTGAACTTCCACAATGGAAGCCCCCCACCCCCCCGGGAGTGTCAGGGGGTAGTGTATGATCCTCTCCGCCCTGGAAGCTGTATGTACCTGCATACCCATGACAAATTCTGTTAGTCAAGTCCCCATTTCTGTCAAAACCTGTCAAACTCCACCACTGTCATGTCGGAGGGTGGAGGGTGGAGAGAGAGAATCCCGACGATAAAATGATGCAGAGGGAAGCCCCGCTAAGTGGTTGTTAATGTATGCTAACATGATTTCCAACATTTCATGGCGGAAACCCCATTACGCCATTGGCAGGGACAATCTCAACATGAAATCCTGCTAGCGTAAAAGCAGTTTTTGGATTCTCCAGTCCCTAAGAACCCGCCGCTGAAAAAGGGGGTGAATAATCTAACCCCCACCCGCCATTGGCCCAGAACTTCCGTGGAGGGGCATTCACCATTGGATTGCCACTATGCTCCTTTTCACCAACTCATTTGCACATTTCTCACCCAATTTTCCCATCCAGGATATGCTAATATATGGATTGGATTGGATTAGATTTATTGTCACGTGTACCGAGGTACAGTAAAAAGTATTGTTCTGAGGGCTGTCCAGACACATCGTTCCATACATAAATACACAATGTGCAGCACATCTCCAGGCTGCCTCCAGTGCAGCGCAGCAGCAGTGTCGGGGCAAGTGAAGTCACGGCCCCTTCTTACGGCACCAGCTGCTATAAACTGGGTAAATTTAAAGGTTTCGGCTACTTTGAGAAGCCCGGGAGAAATTAAGCATGTAAAGGTAAGTGAATGAGGGATTAAGGTTGTCGGTTGTGTCAAGTGGTTGGGTGGTGGAGGAGTTGGGGGGGGGGGGGGGGGGGGGGGGAGTGGGAAGAGAGAGGTTTCGGGGTCGGGCAGGGGATGGCCAGTACTATTGTTACCCAGGATGTTAGAAGTGCCGTTAATTTTTTCTGTTCCAAAGTCTCCAATTTAAATTGTATCGTTCCAATGTGCACGGTAATTGTCCATCAGAAGTTTAAACTTCCCTGGAAATTCCTGTGCCGTCCGTTTGAGGGGACGGGTTATGACACCCCACCCCCCCTGCCCAAGTTCTGGGGCCTTTAAAATTGTTGAAACGACGCTGAGTCAAGCATAAATGAAAGAGTTGTTTAGAGTTACTCGCATGAAGGAACTGAACTAGCGTAGCATTTAAATGCTACGTAAACATTAGGGAGAATGGAGCAGAGGAGTTTATGCTGAGTGGGTGGGGACAGAATGGACCAGTTACACCCATGTCCCACAAACAGCTGAACAGACATTACCACGTACAGTACTCAACCATGACAAGGAGGCAAAGCTGGTAGTACAGCGTCCTACAGCTGGTGAAGCTGAAGTATACAACCACCATAAACACAATTACCCGAGTAGTTGGAAGGCAGAGCTGTACTCCTCAGTCTCCCATATGTTCCTCTCCAAACATGTGATGTAGAGTTCCCTGATCTGTGGAGAGTGAATTGCAAAGAAACATTTACTGAGCAATAGAATAAAAAGAGTAAAATCATTTTCCTTGCAAAACCAGGATCATCACTGGTAAATAATAAATGTTTACTCAACACTTGTAGCCCCGAACAGCAAACTGCTGCTTCCTCATGACTTCATTGCGCATTCTTCAGTGGCCATTTGTGCAAATTAAAGACAAACTTTTGGATAGAAATTGAATAGCCTACTTTAATCACAGGCCTTGAAAAATGAAATGAAAATCGCTTATTGTCACAAGTAGGCTTCAAATGAAGTTACTGTGAAAAGCCCCTAGTCGCCACATTCCGGCGCCTGTTCAGGAGGCTGGTACAGGAATTGAACTGTGCTGCTGGCCTGCTTTGGTCTGCTTTCAAAGCCAGCGATTTAGCCCTGTGCTAAACCAGCCACAATGCATATGCAAATGCTTGGATGCATATACAATACCCTGTACTTAAATGGCAGGCAGTATACTTCTGTCAATGAATGGTGTCTCTACATCTGAACAATCAGGTTCCCCACTTCACACCAGTAAAATGGGTGCATCACCAATGAACTTCCAGGACTAAAATGAAAAATGAAATGAAAATCGCTTATTGTCACGAGTAGGCTTCAATGAAGTTACTGTGAAAAGCCCCTAGTCGCCACATTCCGGCGCCTGTTCGGGGAGGCTGTTACAGGAATCGAACCATGCTGCCGGCCTGCCTTGGACTGCTTTCTAAGCCAGCGATTTAGCCCAGTGTGCTAAACCAGCCCCATGTTCACAATCAATTCACAACAATCAATCCTTTAATGCCCTAAAAAAAAAGGCCCATATTATTGTTCTCTTGGGTATATTTTCCTCCATGTGTAACAATAAAGAAAAATGATAGTTTAATAAAATAATTTTACACCCTCTAGCATTGCTGAATAAAAAGAGGCATGCTATTGAAATTTTTGTCTTGCACTCATCAGAACAGATGCAAGAATGTAGGGCGGAATTCTGCCCTCCCACGCCAGGTGGGAGAATCCCTGGGGCGCCGCGCGAGTCCCGCCACGCCGCCCCGGCACCCGCAGGTGATTCTCCCACCCCCCTCAAACCGACGCGGCGAGATTTACGGCTGGCCGTTGGGAGAATCGCCGCTTGCCGTTTGTAATGGCCGAGCGGCGATTCTCTGGCCCGGGTGGGCCGAGCGGCTTGCCCAATACACTCTGAAGGAGGAACTCCTTTCCTCCGCCGCCCCGCAAGATCCATCCGACATTTCTTGCGGGGCGGCCGCGGGGAGGACGGCAACCGCGCATGCGCGGGTTGGCGCCGGCCAACCTGCGCAAGCGCGGGTTACGTCATTTACACGCATTGGCTGCGTAATTTACGCGGCGCCAAGGCCCAGCGCGCGTAAATGATGCGGCGACGCACCTAGCCCCTCGGGGGTGGGAGAATAGATGGCGAGGAGCGGCCTCCGACGCCGGAGTGAAACACTCTGGTTTTCACTCCGGCGTCTGGTCTTAGTCTCCCGATGGGAGAATTTCGCCTGTAAAATTCAAAGGGAGCAACAATTTATATTCCAAGAGAAAAGGGAGGCTGGTTGGTTGGCAAGACCGATTGGTCAAGACATTGCCATGGGGAATTCACCAGGGACGTTATTTGCACAAGCATTTGTTTAAATTTTAAATGGCAAGTCAACTTTGATTGGGATGAGGCATTGTCATGGGAAATGCATTAGGGAACAGTTGTCCTCCACGCTTTTGTTCAATTGAAAAAGACACGATGGCAGGACGTGTTCTTTTTGCCTGCAGAGGACAGGGTCCTGTGTATGAATAAATGTAGCTTCTGGCAAGCACAAGTTGTCACATTGTGAGCCTGGCTGATGATCTTAAACTGGTTGTTACTACCATTTTTAGCACCCTCGGGATTATTCAGCAACTCCTGTCCATTTGCGGAATCACATCTCATGTTGGACTTTATGTTCTGAGTTTTGCAACCATGGGGTATGAAGGCCATACATCCCAATGAATTGCATTAAGTAACACCTTTCTTCAACTGTTCGCCATAGGCAGAGAGTACTCACTATACTCAACCAAGCGTAATCGAGTTCTTGGATGGTGAATTATGGTTAGGAGTATTCATAGAATTTACAGTGCAAGAGGCTATTCGGCCCATCGAGTCTGCACCGGCTCTTGGAAAGAGCTCCCTACTTAACCCCAGCGAATCTTGTTTTGGACACTAACGGCAATTTATCATGGCCAATCCACCTAACCTGCACATCTTTGGATTGTGGGAGGAAACCAGAGCACCCGGAGGAAACCCATGCAGGCACAGGGAGAACGTGCAGACTCCGCACAGACAGACCCAAGCCGGGAATCGAACCTGGGACCCTGGAGCTGTGAAGCAATCGTGCTAACCATTGTGCTACCATGCTGCCCATCCTTGAAGCAGTGTAGGTTCTTTTCTATGGTAGCTGATGGCAATGAGGGGAGCATTGTAATAAGGAAAGTGTTCGCAGGGCGGCATGTGGCGCGGTGGATAGCACTGGGACTACGGCGCTGAGGACCCGGGTTCGAATCCAGGCCCTGAGTCACTGTCCGTGTGGAGTTTGCACATTCTCCCCATGTCTGTGTGGGTTTCACCCTCACAACCCAAAGATGGGCAGGTTAGGTGGATTGGCCAAACTAAATTACCCCTTCATTGGGAAAAAAAAATAATTGGGTATGCTAAATTTATTTTTAAAAAGGCAAGCGTTTGCAAATGAGTCATATTGTTTCATTTTCGTATAAATGCCCAATGACATCTCACACAACCATTCTTCCACAATACTCAACAAAAGGGTATTCTGTTCATCTTTGGAAGAGTAAACAATAAAAAAAATTCCTCGTCTTATTTATGAGGTACAATATAAGGGAACACGCACCTGTTTACCTAAAGGATACTTTGGAAGAGACGATGTGGTAACATGCAGACATTTCAGAACTGGGAAGTAATTCTTGTGATAAATGTGAAGGTCTAGCAGCAGCTTCTGAACATCATCCTGCGTCATTTGAAGGGCAAACAAAAAGGAAGCAGCTTTTATTACTTTATCTTGGATTAACGCACATCAGTGAACTGAAAATCCTCAGGTACTCAGGGTACATTTTTGTATGTCCTTAAAGTACCATTTAGTGCTTCATTATCTGGATATATACACAGTTATTGCTAGGAGCAAAATCCATTGTTCTTGCCAATTTTGATGATGGGTGGTTGGTATGACTTACGCACATCAAGAACAAATAAAAATCACCTACAGTTCATGACATTACAACTACAGAGTCAGCCATGACTGGTAGACAACATATACGACATTAAATTGTGCCCACATGCAAAACCGTAACAAGTTACAGCATAGAGTAAGGCCTTGCAATCCCATCATATTCGAGCCCACACCTGCCAGAACAGTCCAAAATGAATCCCACTTCTCCACTCTCTCCTGCAAAGTGACTTTTTATTTTAAAATATTTTCCTCCATTTATCCAAATTTTCCCCAAAATAATCAAAGATCTATGTCGCAACTATTACCTGTGATACAGAGGCATCCCATACTCCAGTAACCTCTTTCTATCTGCCTGAGAGACAATTTTAAATTGATTAGTCCCTTGTCGCTGAGCCAAATGGAGGATATATGAGGGATTATACAGGCCCCTGGCAGCAGGTTTGAGGCGGGGTGGGGTGAGGGGGTACTGAGTGCCATGGCAGCACGGTAGCATTGTTGATAGGACAATTGCTTCACAGCTCCAGGGTCCCAGGTTCGATCCCGGCTTGGGTCACTGTCTGTGCGGAGTCTGCACATCCTCCCCGTGTGTGCGTGGGTTTCCTCCGGGTGCTCCGGTTTCCTCCCACAGTCCAAAGATGTGTAGGTTAGGTGGATTGGCCATGCTAAGTTGCCCTTAGTGTCCAAAATTGCGTTGGGTGGGGTTACTGGGTGGAGGTGTGGACCTTGGGTAGGGTACTCTTTCCAAGAGCCGGTGCAGATTCGATGGGCCAAATGGCCTCCTTCTGCACTGTAAATTCTATGATCTATGCCTATTACCTACCAGCCAGTCCCTGCCTCAACTTTACCAGTGGTAGAGAAGGGGCCCCACACATGGACTGATTAAGGCCCTTTACCCACTTAAGGGCCTCATCCCGCAACCGCTGGGATTTAACCAGCAACAGAGACCCATGCAGGCCATCCAGCCCAGTACATTGCCCTACGAGTGCTGGTAGCTGTCAGGAGTGATTGTATGGGGGGACGGGACTCCTTATCCCATCAGAGGGCCTCCTTCACCCTTGGGTTCCCCATTCCCCGGACTGTCTACTGTCTATCCCAGTCTGGCAGATCTAAGTTGAACGCTGTCCATGTCTTCAATGGCATTTCTATATTGCAGCACTGAAGCTGCACACAGCACTCCAATGTGGCTTAACCAAGTTTTGCATCAATTCATCATTATTTCTTTACTTTTAGACTCATATTAATTAAATATTTCTACTTTGGAGAAGCATCAGCACCCGGAACCACAATCTTCTGAAAACATAGACAGACCTTTTGATTATATTGACTTCAGGAGGCAAAAGTAATTTCAACAGAAATGGATATTTATGCAGCACCTTGTATTGTAGCAGCATCCCAAGGTGCCTTACACAGTGGAGAGTGGGTGCGAAGAAGAAAGAGTCAAGGGGCAATCGAGTGACATTTTAATGAACTAAAAGAGGTGAATGAAAGTCTGATTGTTAAAATGGGTTTCGATAAGGTTGTTAAAAGATGCAGCGAGAGGAAGAGCACAGGGGTATTGGGAAATCATTTCAGAGCATAGGATTGAAACATCTGGAGACTGTCAACAAACATAGGAGTTGGCCAATTGGCCCTTCGGGCCTGATCCACCATTTAATAACATGAAGCTCATCTGGTTGTATTCTGAACTCCACGTTTCAGTCTGCCTCCTCATTGGTTTTGTCTTCCTAGTCTATCAAAAATCTGTCTAAGTCTGCCTTAAATAAATTCAAAGACCCAAAGGCAGTATAGATGCAAAGACCAGAGTCAAAGAACCACAGGTTACTGGAAGATACGCAAAGCTGAAGAGATAGGGTGTGCTGAAGCTATGAAGAGATTTGACAAAATATTTTAAATTTAATGTTTAGGATGATGTAAAGCCAGTGAAAATCAGCAAGGATGAGTAGGAGAGGCAACTAGCCCACATAACTATTTGAATGCACAATAGTTTACCTTTAAACAAAAACAGAAAATACTGAACAATCTCAGCAGGTCTGACAGCATCTATGAAGAGAGCTAACGTTTCGAGTCTGGATGTTTTGACAAAGAGTCGCCCAGACCTGAAACGTTAGCTCCCTTCTCTCTCCACAGATGCTGTCAGACTGCTGAGATTGTCCAGCATTTTCTGTTTTTTTGTTCCAGCAACCACCTGATAATTTGCTTTTATCTTCAAGTTTACCTTTAAATATTGGTCATTAGTCAAAAGTTCAATCTGCTTCTCCGAGTCCTGCTTTTCAACATATCTAAAATTAAAATGCACACATAGATTAATTTTCCTGGTTGAGCAGCCTATTGAGATATTATGATAACAGTGGTTACAAATTAGATTTTCAGGTGGCAGCATTGCAAGATTGAATAATAACACTCCAATTATAAAACATATCTCAGTCGACTGCAACACGGTATTTTCTTTTAATATTGTAAATAAAGTACAACAAATAGCCGTTTAGTACTTCTCTCAATTTTAAAAATCTTTTAAATCGTCCTGTAACCTCTAACTCTGGATGTGCCTCTTTTTTAACCCAAGTGTCTGCTGCAAAATACTCACTCACACTGCCTGCACTCTCTCGAACATTGAGAGTCAGGGAGTTCCATTTTAAAGCACGTTATTGTAGCCTCCCAGCACTTAAACTGATATGTGTTCGCTAGCAAAAGTGGACTGCTTGTAGCCCCCACCCCTCCCCCCCCCTTCAAAAACTGAAAGAACCAGAGCATGAAGGTACCCGCCTTCTCATAAAGGCAATTATCCCTAAAGGACGCACCTCATCACAGTTGCTACAACCGAGTTTAATTTCTTGTACTTTACTTTGTTTGTTTCTTTGTTTTGTTTGTTTGACAAGAGGTTGGATTTGAAAGGAAATCCGAGACCTTTGTAGAGCTGTTATCAGCCTATGATATGATCTGAATTAAAGGCGTTTATGCTCATAAGGATCAGCTCTGTCTCAGTTGCTCTTTCTATGGCCAATTCTGTGCAATAGGTACCTACATGTCTATTTGGGCGATAAAGACAGTTGGCCTCAGTTCTGAACAATGGACTGTCATGAGCTCAGTCCTGATGCTAAAGCCTTTCAATGCCCTTATGAGTGACACTAACTTAATCAAATCTGTACCTGTGAAAAGCCATGAAAACTACCTTTAATGAGAGGGAGCAGGAACAGGGATCTAAACACAATGGAAGAATATTTCCAAAAATGGAAGGTCAAGTCAAACTCCCGTAAAACAGCAGTTGCTGCATTCCATCTTGATGGAAGGAATGCAAAATGACCTTCCATTGTGATATGTGCCACGTGACCCCATTCTGATTGTGATACTGTGCCGCGTGACCCCATTCTGATTGTGATACTGTGCCGCGTGACCCCATTCTGATTGTGATACCCTGACCTCCTGGCGGTGACCCCATTCTGATTGTGATACTGTGCCGCGTGACCCCATTCTGATTGTGATACTGTGCCGCGTGACCCCATTCTGACCTATCTCGGAGTGAAGCTGGTCCGCGCACTAGTTTTCCACAGCCACCTGAAGATGGTAGTCCCCAAAATGAGGACACAGATCATCCTGGTCAAAAAAATGGTAGGTACAAGTCACGAAGTGTCAGCTCTTCAGATATCAGTGACAGCCTATGCATGCTGAGCAATGGTATTGACCAGAAGTAGCTGCACTCAACGTGTTGATGTCCATCTGATCACTGCAATGTGATGCGTCAGTGGAATTTTAGAGTCGACGCTGGTGCCCATGCAACCTCATGTCACTTCCCCCATCCATTCAACAAAATGCTGCACCCTCTTGAAAGTGCAGCGACCCAATGAAAATTAACGCCTCCTCGTCAACGGGGGACTCAATGTTACCACTCAAGGTCCCTTTTGGACCCAATCGGTTAACCGTTGATTGCTGGACTTCAACTCTGTTGAAGTTTGGAAAGATAAACAGAATACAAGTCACAAACAGTAGAGAAGTCACAAACAAAAACCTTGCGAAAGTCACAATACAGATGATCCATGGCTTTGTTCTTCCAAGGGGCTCAGAGAAATCCTGAAACCGAATCCTCAAAAACCGTGGCAACTGAGGATACTTGACACACAAATGAAAAAGTAAATACTCACCAACGTGCAACTGTCATCATCCAGAACGGACCATGAATGTATAGTGACTCAATGCACAACCGACAAATATTGATTGATATTTAATTGATTGATTGATATTTGTCACATGTACCGAAGTACAGTGAAACGTATTGTTCTGCGGCCGAGGGAATGGACACAGTACACACATGGTAGACAAAAGAATAATTAACACAGTACATTGGGCAGATTTCTGGGCTGGCACAGGGTAGGGGTTAGGAGGTTGAGGGACCTGTTTGCGGAAGGGATGTTCGCGAGCTTGGGGAGTTAGAGGGGAAGTTTGGGCTCCCCCCGGGGAACATGTTTCGGTACATGTAGGTTAGGGCGTTTGCCAGGCGGCAGGTGGAGGGGTTCCCCTTGTTGCCCCCACGTGGGGTACGGGACAGGGTGCTCTCGGGGGTGTGGGTTGGAGGAGGGAGGATTTCGGACATATACCGGGTAATGCAGGAGGTAGACTATGTGCCAGGTGTTCCTCAGAAGTATATTCATATGCTGCCAACAGTAATGCCCATAGCTGGATCCTGGCTGAACTATTGGCGGTATCACTTTAACTTCTTTGAAAAGGCCAAATTAAAGGCTCGTGGTCCGTGATTATTGTGAAATGACATCCAAAGATGTATTGGTGAAAAAAAGCAAATTGCTGCGGATACTGAAACCAAAAAGAAAATGCTGGAAAATCTCAGCAGATCTGGCAGCATCTGTAGGGAGAGTAAAGAGCTAATGTTTTGAGTCCAGATGACCCTTTGTCAAAGCTAAAGTCAGAGAAAGTGGGAAATATTTACACTGTGCAGTGAGAATGAAAGATGAGTCATAGCCACAGAAACCCAGGGAATCCGGGTGCTAATAGCCACAGAAACCAAGGGGAAAGAGTGTTAATGGCAGTCCCCAGAGAGGACAAAAGGTGTAAAAGGTATTGGTGAAAACTTTTAACCGCAAAGGTCATGGACTGTACTTCCTTTTAATTTTGATGGGGTGGGGGGGTTTGGTTCGGTGGGAGGGAGAAGTGTGTACATGGGTTTGTTGGATGTGGCGGGTGTTATCTCTTTCCTTTTTGTTGTTTGCTGTTTTTTTGTTTTTGTAGTTGGGTGGGTGTTGTTCTTGGGTTTTTACCATGGTTGTTTTGTTAATATTGTTTTGTTGTTTATATTTTGTGAAAATCTTTATAAAAATTATTTTTTTTTAAAAACACAGTACATTGACCAATGGTACCTCAACAAACAGTGATTGGTTACAGTGCGGAACAAAGGCCAAACAAGAGTAGCATAGGGCATTGTGAAGTGTTTTTTTTTTAAAAATGCATTTTATTCAAACTTGTATTAAAGTAGCTTACAGCAAACAAACAACCCGGGAAACATTCTTCCCAACAATCAACTATACAGTTTGTACAGATTTTTCTCCTTTTTCAATCCCCCCACCCTCCCCATCACTCACACCCCCCCCCCCCCCCCCCCCCCCCCCCGCGATGAAAGCTCCTCAAACACGGTCACAAACGTCCCCCACCTTTTCTCAAACTCCCCTGCAGAGCCCCTTAACTCATACTTTATCTTCTCTAACCACAGGAAGTCATACAGGTCACCCAACCGTGCTGCTACCCCCCCGGTGGCGATGCCAACCGCCACTCCAGCAAAATTTGTCGCCGTGCAATCAGAGAGTCGAAGGCCTTCCTCCTCTCCATGAGCTCTGGCTTCTCTGAAACCCCAAATATCGCCACCATAGAGTCCGGGTCCACTCCCTCCTCCACTAACCTGGCTCAGGCTGCGAATACCCCCGCCCAGAATTTTCACAACCCCAAAACATGTGCGCATGATTCGCTGGCCCCCGCCCACACCTCTCACACTCATCTGCTACCCCTTGAAAGAACCCACTCATTCTCGCACGAGTCATATGCACCATGTGCACCACCTTAAACTGTAGTGAATAGTGTTCTTACAGGAAACAGGTCAGTCCAAGGGAGAATCATTGAGGAGCCTAGTAGCTGTGGGGAAGAAGCTGTTCTTATGTCTGGATGTGCAAGTCTTCAGACTTCTGTATCTTCTGCCTGATGGAAGGGGCTGGAAGAAGGCAAAGCCTGGGTGTGAGGGGTCTCTGACAATGCTGTCTGCCTTCCTGAGGCAGCGAGCGGTGTATACAGAATCAAAATGAAGGTGGCAGTGATAACATTCTGCCACTCTTAGCACAATATCTGACAGTCACCTAAATACAAAATTGGAGTTGTTGCTCTACACCTATATCAGCTGTTGGAGTGAAGTTTTGGACTTGGTGGTACATGCCGAGATACTTGACTATTGTCACATTGAATTCTGCTGAATACGAACTTTGGAGAAAATAAGTGGCCCCTGACCAGGTGTATCCTGTATATGTAACTGACCCTTGCTCCACAACCACAGGAGCGAGTGACCAAACTGTCAAAATAGCAACCAAAAGAGGAAGAGGCCCTCTATGTGCACCACTATCTGAGACACCATGACCAATATGTAATCATGAATGTAAAGAGCTGATTGGAACAATGTAACCTAATATTTAAGGAATTGATTGGAGAAGTGTGATCTAAATGTGTCAATAAGGGATGATGACAGTTGCATGTTGGATAGTTTTTACTTTTCCATTAGTGTGTCAAGTACCCTCAATTGTCAGGGAATTGATTGGCTGTATGTAAATGAGTACACAAACTAATTCCACTTTGTGAAACTGTATATTAAGCCAGCGTAAGCCCTGGCTCGAACTAAAAGGTGTTTCCACAGACCGCGGGGTCGAGGACTCTTCTCCCAGAGCTCTGTAACAATAAATTGCTTCTCTTGCTTATCAGAAAGGTCCATTCGTGAATATTTTCACACAACATCAGCCAGAAGAATGAAGTGTTCAGCTGTTCACATAAATATCTAAGTTAATCAACAACCTCCAAATGTCTAAATACTGTGTGTGAACTGTCATTGTAAATTGATCACAGAATTGAAATGCCAGAGAGGCCATTTGGCCCATCGTGTCTGCACCACATTCCAAATGAGGATCATGGCTTAGTGCTATTTTCCTGCACCCTTGCACACTGTTCCTTTTCAAATAATCATCTAAATGAAGGAAACCAATGGACAGTCACAACATAAAATATCCATTCAGATGCCAACTTGGCTCAGTGACAGCACTTTGCCCTGAGGTAGAAGGTCACGGATTCAAGTCGCACTCCATTCACATCCAGTCTGACACCTCAGTGCATCACTAAAGGAGCTCTGTTCTATTGCTGGTGCTGTCTTAGACCTGGCCTCAGGTAGATTTAAAAGATCCTGGAGTACTGCTGTTCAAAGATGGGCAGGGAGCTTCTCAGAGTGTCCTGGCCAACATTTATTCCTCAACGAACATCATTAAAATACTGATTACCCTATCATTACCTCGTTCCTGTTCCAGGCCCAAATTCATGCTGGGGTTCATTACAACAATAATCACACGAAAGGCGCGATCTACCGGCCACGTTGCATCCGAAAGGCAGGGCAGCATGACGCGGTTAGGAGATGGGATCCATCCGGCTTGCCAAGCCTCGCGAGATTGCGTTAGATCTCCCGGGATGTGGCGATATGAATGTGGTCGGATCACTTTTTGGCAAACCTGCATATTAGAGCGAGACAGTTGACTAGCTCACTCGAATATGCTCTCCCACAACCTACCCACGGTGATGGGATCTAACCCTCTTGCCTTAGAGACCCCGGGCAAGCGCCATTCAGTACTGGACTCCAAAAAACAGGGACAAGTTGGAACGGCACTTGTGGGGGTCTTCCAGGTGATCTGAGGCCCCTAGGTTCTTGCCCTCTGGGCAGGATGGCACCCTGGCACTGCTGATGCCACCTGGGCACTATGGCACAGCCAGCTGGCCAGGGACACTCCAGGGCGTCAGGCTGGCACTGCCAAGCTAGAATTTGTTCCGACGGGGATCAGCCAGTGGGGGGGGTCTGAGGACCCCCACGCAGGTGAGTTGGGGTTTTCGAGTTCGGATCGGGGAGGTAGAGAGATGTGGATGCCATTAAAAATAGCATCCTCATCTCCTTCTGCACTGAGTTCCAGCAAGCGGAGTTCCTCAGTGCAGGAAACAGGACTGAGTGCGGCCTCACAGGAGTTCCCCGAATCCACCCGAATGGTAATGGAGTCCCATTCAATAGCATGGATTTCTCGTTGCTCGAAGCGCTCGTTATGGGACTATTAGGGTAGATCGCATCCTATATTGGCTGTTAAGTGCTTCAGGAAGTCCTGGAGTACCCAGGAACAGAATGGGTAAAAATGAAAAAAAGCTCCTGCATGGGGACCTCCCTCTGAGCACTGGCCATGGCTGTGCTCCCATTCACCCAGCCAAATACTTGGGCAGCACGGTAGCACAGTGCTTAGCACAGTTGCTTCACAACTCCAGGGTCCCAGGTTCGATTCCCAGCTTGGGCCACTGACTGTGCGGAGTCTGCACGTTCTCCCCGTGGCTGCGTGGGTGTCCTCCGGTTTCCTTCCACAGTCCAAAGGTGTGCCGGTTAGGTGGATTGGCCATGCTAAATTACCCTTAGTGTCCAAAAAGGTTAGGTGGGGTTACTGGGTTACGGGGATGAGATGGAGGTGTGGGCTTAAGTAGGGTGCTCTTTCCAAGGGCCAGTGCAGACTCGATGGGCCAAATGGCCTCCTTCGGCACTGTAAATTCTATGACTCTATGATACTTGAAAACCACAGTGGTAGCGGCCACGCTCAAGAGCGTGGAACGAACTAGGGCAACACTATGAATTGGTAGCAATGTCCACCATGGCCTCATCTGTAAGAACCATAAATTCACCCCGGCGACACTGCACGCCTCTTTCCAAAGCTGGAAACAGGACATGGGGACACTGACATTTGGAGATCTGCACATAGATGGCAGGATAGCGACCCTGGGGGAACTGACCAACAAGCTACAGATCCTAACAGGGAATGAGTTGTGATACATGCAACTGAGGAACCTCCTTCGTAAGGAGACAGCAAAGTTTCCCCCAACGACCAGGACACTCCCTCATGGACAGACTCCTAACTGCAGGCAAGCTGGGGGACAGTAACTGTGCTGACATGTACTACTGGAAGAAACAAGGTTACCGCTGGATGTGACAAGGGAAAAATAGGAGGAAAAACTAGGCACGGATATAGGGGGGAGGACTCTGGATCGAGGCACCACACAGGACAAAAGTCACGTCGTCTTGCGCAGGGCTGAACCTAATGCAGCTAAAGGTAGTGCACAGGGCGCACTTGACAAGAACATGCATGAGCAGGTTCTTCCCGGAGATGGAGGACAAATGCAAACGGTGCCAGGGCGGCCCGGTCAACCACGGCCACATGTTCTGGTCATAGAACATAGAACAGTACAGCACAGAACAGGCCCTTCGGCCCTCGATGTTGTGCCGAGCAATGATAACCCTACTCAAACCCACGTATCCACCCTATACCCATAACCCAACAACCCTCCCCCCCCCTTAACCTTACTTTTTAGGACACTACGGGCAATTTAGCATGGCCAATCCACCTAACCCGCACATCTTTGGACTGTGGGAGGAAACCGGAGAACCCGGAGGAAACCCACGCACACACGGGGAGGACGTGCAGACTCCGCACAGACAGTGACCCAGCCGGGAACCGAACCTGGGACCCTGGAGCTGTGAAGCATTTATGCTAACCACCATGCTGCCCCCAGACTTGTTGAGTACTGGACCGCCTTTTGTGAGGCCATGCCAAGGTTTTGGTTAAGGGCGGAGCCATGCCCAAACGTGGTGGTCTTAAGGATATCAGAACAGCCAGAACTCTTCACAGGAGAGGGACAGACACCCTTGCCTTTGCCTCCCTAGTTGCCCGCCAGAGAACCGCCAGAGAATCCTGCTTGGCTGGGGATCATCAGCGCCACCCAAGCCCTAGCCAAATTCCTCAAATTGGAAAAAATAAAATTCACCGTCAGAGGATCAGAAGAGGACTTCTACAAAACATGAAAGCAATTTACCAATTTTCTTGAGGACCTGTTCGTAACCAGCAATCAATAAGGGAAGGAAGGTGGGGGGGGATGGAAATAGACAAAGAGGAGGCCGGGGGGGGGGGGGGGGGGGGGGCTAAGAAGGGGGGGATGGAGACACTACCCAGAACACAGGAGAAGTAGGGCAGAGGGGCCAAAAGGACATAGGGGAAGGGAGGACAGCCCAGGAAGGATGCACAGTAGAGCAAAAGGAAAGACACACCTGCATGCCCCTGGAATATTTCAATACCAGGGAGATACACATAAATAGTAGCACAGAGAGGTCAGGTACTTGACCACCGGGGACCTAAAGCAAACAGGACCTCCCAAACCTGCACGTATGTTCTCTGGGTATTGACAACGAACTATGTTAACTCCCAGCTAGCATTATACTGTGCATTAAACACTCTGAATAGATCGCTTGTTGCGCTAATGTAACAATGCTACTACCAGCCAAATGTAATTTACCAATAGAAAATAATCTGTAAAAAGGGTGGGGGGGGGGGGGAATTAGGTTATTTTTCAGGGGTTTATGTTTGTACAGGGGTTTTACTTCATCTTGTTGTTTTGTACTATTTTGTATTATATAAAATGAAAATCGGAATAAAAATATTTTAAAAGAAGGAAGTCCTTAAGTTGTGAAAAAGTCTATATAAATACTAGCAGTTTACTTTATATTTAAACACTTGAGGAAGAGTGTAAACACCATGAAACAGGCTTATTTTCTAGTTAGCATTAGTAACTTCCTTTGGTATTAGGGCAGCATGGTGGCACAGTGGTTAGCATTGTTGCCTGTGGCGCTGAGGACCTGGGTTCGAATCCCGGCCCTGGGTCATTGTCCGTGTGGAGTTTGCACATTCTCCCTGTGTTTGCGTGGGTTTCACCCCCACAACCCCAAAGATGTGCAGGATAGGTGGATTGGCCATGCTAAATTGCCCCTTAATTGGAAAAAATAATTGGGTACTCTAAATTTTTTTAAAAAACCTCCTTAGGTATTGATAAATAAAATAAATGTAACGCAATATGTAAATGTAATATTTAAGACTTGGCTTCAAGTAATCGGCATCTGCATAAAACTAGCAAAATTTTATTTTTGACCTTCCTCCATCCACAATTATTGCTTCGATACCTGCAAATAAACCAACTAGTGTTAAAACTGTCATACAGCTTACTTGAAGGGAAATAATATACAAATTCTAAACATTATGGGCGGAATTCTCCGCTCCCCACGCTGGGTGGGAGAATCGCGGGAGGGCCGGGCGAATAATGACACGCCCCCCCTGATTCTCCCACCCCCCCGCTCGGAAGAATCGCCGCTCGCCGGCTTTCACGGCGACCGGCGATTCTCCGACCCGGATGGGCCGAGCGGCCTGCCGTTCGCGACCGGTTCACGACGGCAGCAGCCACACCTGGTCGCTGCCGTCATGAACATGGCGCCAAAAGCTGTTTTGAAGCTTGTGGGGGACGGAGAGGGGAGTGAGCACCACGGCCGTGCTCGGGAGGGGACTGGCCCGCGATCGGTGCCCACCGATCGTCGGGCCGGCGTCTCAAAGGGACGTACTCTTTCCCCTCCGCCGCCCTGCAAGATCAAGCCGCCACGTCTTGCGGGGCAGCGGAGGGGAAGACGGCCACCGTGCATGCGCGGGTTTTAAGCCGTCAGCCGTCGTGACGTCAGCCGCGCATGCGTGGGTTGGAGCCGGCCAACCTGCGCATGCACGGCTGATGTCACTTAGGCGCGCCGGCCGCGTCATTCTCGGTGCGCCGCCTTGACGCAAGTGTCAAGGCCCGGCGGCCGAGAGTTACGGAGGGCCGCTCCTAGCCCCCTGGGTGGGGGTGAATAAGGTGAGAGGAGCGGCCTCTGAGGCCGTCGTGAAACTCGGCCGAGTTCACGACGGCCTTCCCGATTTTCGCGGGAGGGGAGAATTCCGCCCTTTGACTACAGTTTGAAAACTGGAGCAACTCAATGGTTAATACGGCTGCCTCACAGCGCCAGGGGCCTGGGTTTGGTTCCTGCCTTGGGAGACTGTATGGAGTCTGCACGTTCTCCTCGTGTCTGCGTGGGTTTTTTCCGGGTGCTCCGGTTTCCTTCCACAGTCCAAGATGTGCAGGTGAGGTGGATTGGCCATCAGCAATGCGTGCAGTTATGGCGACAGGGTGGGGGAGTGGGCCTACTAGGTAGAAAGCTCTTTCGGAGGCTCGGTGTACTCGATGGGCCGAATGTCCTCTTTCTGCTCTGTAGGGATTTAATCAGTGGACCAAAAAGAGACTAATTGGTCATTCATTTAGTTTAGATGGCACAGCACATCTTAATTTAAATTATATTGAAACACTTACGTATAGAGTAAGCTAGGAATGGTTTTCTCCTATGATCAGTATTGCTAGCTCATGATTTAATCCGGCTACATGCAGTCATACAGGAGCCAATAGTGCATGAAATACTACGAATGCCGCCCGATTGAGTCAACGGAATGTCATTTGAATTCAATACCAGAACAATAAACTACTCCAAGTTTTTTAACTGAATTGTCTGCAGTTCTCCAGTCATCACGCGCTTTGCTTAAGTTTATTCAGTAAGAAGTTGAGTCAGAGAGAGGGGTTTGATCCATGGTCTTATCTCAGCTGCAGTCATTTAAATGGCTTCTGCGTTAGAGATGGAACGTTGCGTGGGTAAAAGGATGGGGTAGGAAAAAGAAAATCAGATAACGAGGCTAAAGATTGCCCCCTATTGGAAATGTGCTGCAATTGAGACCATCATTTAAGTACAGAATGCGGAGCATCCGAAGTCAGGGGTGTGGGTCAGAGACATGGCAGGGTTACCTCGGCTAGAGAAGATTCAGTTCGCCTTAAGGGGTTCATTACAAGGGTTCGCTCGGAGGTGGCAGCCGTTTGTCGACTTCTTTAAGGAAAACTGACGGTGAGCGGGGGGGGGTGGGGGGAGGATGTTATTGTGCGGTTTTGCGTGTGTTGGACCGCTCGTTTAGAATGTTAAAATTATAAATGCTTCAATAAAATACTTTCTAAAAAATTAGGTAAGTACAGAATCAGCGTTGAGTTGTGATGCCACCTGTGGTTGAATAGATACCAAGACCAATTTATGAATAGCCACTTGAATGAAGTGCTGAGTGAGCCAAGAGAGATAGTGGGGAAAACAGGCTGTGTGTGAAAAATTGGCAGGAGAGGGAGAGAAAATACAGCCTTTGCTGAAAAACCTTTACTCACCCCATAAAAGATGGCACTTGACGGATTAGTTCACAGTCATCATGGGTAAGGTTCTGTACCCTGGTATTGGCTTCATCTGGTGCGGAGCACAAACAACTAAGAGGCTGGGAGTAGAAGTGCTCTAACAGAGATAGCTGGAGAAAACAAGGGGACATAAGAGAGGTGAAGAAAAATATATAAGGTATTGAAGAACCATAAATTTCAACTTTTGCCATCTGATCAGGTTTTAAATTCTTCAGCCATGCCATCTCGAACTTACCTGAAAACCTTTAACAAAATTCCTTACAGAAAAGTCATGGTACAAGAATATGCTGATCAGAACCTGAAGCACTTTTCCATTCAACTTAAATGGGAATTTAGTTGTCAGCACCAACTGTGAAAGGTACAAAGAAAGATCATTTTTTAATAAAGAGTTATTCATAAATGTATGCATAACTAGGTACAATGTACATGCACTAAATAAATTAAATTATGACAATTAGAAAATAGAAATAAATACCATACAGGTACTTGCGATCATGGCTCATCTGATTGTGGGGGCCATAAGCTTGGACTCCCTTGTCAAATAGAACTCGGTCTAACTCAGCCGTAAATATATAGAACATAGAACAGTACAGCACAGTACAGGCCCTTCAGCTGGGAGTGCGTTTCACGCCCCAACCACTTTCTGAGTAAAGAACCTACCTCTGACATCCCTCCTATATCTTCCACCATGAACCTTATAGTTATGCCTCCTTGTAACAGCTACATCCACCCGAGGAAAAAGTCGCTGAACGTCCACTCTATCTATCCCTCTGATCATCTTAGACACCTCAATTAAGTCACCTCTCATCCTCCTTCGCTTCAATGAGAAAAGCCCTAGCTCCCTCAACCTTTCCTCATTAGACCTACCCTCCAAACCAGGCAGCATCCTGGTAAATCTCCTTTGCACCCTTCCCAATGCTTCCACATCTTTCCTATAGTGAGGTGACCAGAACTTCACACAATACTCCAAATGTGGTCTAACCAAGGTCTTGTACAGTTGCAGCATAACCTCACGGCTCTTAAACACAATCCCCCTGTTAATAAATGCTAACACACTATAGACTTTCTTCACGACTCCATCCACTTGGGTGGCAACTTTCAGAGATCTATGGACATGAACTCCGAGATCTCTCTGCTCCTCCACATTCTTCAGAACCCTACCGTTAACCCTGTAACCCGCATTCAAATTGGTCTTATAATATAATAGTAAACAACCCAGCCTCCACTGTCCACTGTGGAAGCGAAATAACGATAATTTGAGGGGGGTAATTCCCCATCTCTGTGTTAAATGGGAGACCACCCATAGTTTTAAACTATGTCCCCTAATTCAATGAGTATAGGTCCAATTTGTGCAACCTGTCCGCATAAGAAAAACCTTTGTGCTAGGAATCACTCAGTGAACCTTCTCTGAACTACTTCAAATGTAAATGTATCCCTCCTGAAGTAAGGAGGCCAAATCTAACCGATGCCCTGTACAGTTGCAGCATGGCTTCCCCACTTTTCCATTCCATTCCCCATGCAATGAAGACCAACATTCCATTTCCCTTCCAAATCACATTCTGCAGTATCCTGCATGTAAATAATATTCTGCTTTTCTATTCTTCCTGCCATGATTTTTGTACCTTCCTCTCAACTTGCTTTCATGCCTAATCTTTGCATCATCTGCAAGCTTAGCTATAATACATTCAGTCCCTTCTTCCAAGTCATTACTGTAGGAGATGGTTTAGCATAGTGGGCTAAACAGCTGGCTTGAAATGCAGAACAAGGCCAGCTGCGTGGGTTCAATTCCTGTACCAGCCTCCCGAACAGCCGCCGGAATGTGGCAACTAGGGACTTTTCACAGTAACTTCCCTGAAGCCTACTTGTGACAATAAGCGATTATTATCATTAGATCATAAAAAGTTGACGTTCAAGCACTGATCCCTGTGGCACTCCACTAGTTAGTAAGCCATCCAGAAAATGACCCATTTATCCTGACTTTTGGTTTCCTGTTAGTTAACCAGTCAGTCCTCTATCCATGCTAATATATCATTCCCCAAAACCACAAGTACTTATTTTGTGCAGTAACTCTTTTATGGGGCACCTTGCCAAATGCCTTTTGGAACTCCAAATATACTATATCTACCGCTTCCCCTTTATTCGTCCTCTGTGTATCATTCTCAAAGAAGTTGAATATATTTGTCAAATAAAATATCCCTTTCACAAAACCATACTGACTCTGTCTGATGGCCTTGCGGTTTTCCAAATACTCTACTTTCCTTGATGATGGGTTCTAGTATTTATCCCAAAGGCAGATTTTAGCTGAACTGGCTAATAGTTTACTGCTTTCTGTCTCCCTCCTTTTTTGAATCTAGTGAATTTTGGAAGATTACATCCAATGCATCCACTATCTGTGCAGTCCCTTCCTTGGAGGTCCGAAGGATGAAGGCCATCAGATCCAGGGACTTGTCAGCCTCAGTCCCTTGAAAACGGAAGACTCTCATCTGCTATGTATTTTACTTTCCCTATTACAGATTAAGCATATTGTCGAAAAATCTTCTAAATCTGACACATCCATTACAACCAAAGCATCAGCTTAAACCAATTCAAGTGAATCATGTTCCAATATGATTGAACAGATGGGACACTTCACCAAAAACTGGGGACCAGCCTTATTTTCTCCAACAATTTGATCTGACCCATGGGGCAGTTTGCAGTGTAATAATGCAGTGCACCAGCTTGATATCAGTGAGGGGGGTTCATCTGCACTGAGTTGCACACAAATGTCCGTTATCCCCTATCTATTTCTTGTTCCAATTTTCTCTTGAGCTTCTTTATATTGAATGAGAAACCCTTTAAAGACTACCCTGATGCTTTAAATGGGATTCAGATTATGTTCCTGTCCAGTTCAGACAATGCCGGCTGCCAGCAGATGTACACGAGTGCATCCAGATGAATGAGAGAAAAACAGAGTTAATGGGTGCGATTTAACCACCGTGCTGCACCCAGCACAGAACCGGGTGTCCTGGTACCGAATCAGGCCCAAATATGGTGAGAATATCATTAACCAACACGCATTAATTTCCATCTCATTATTGAGATTTAAGTCGAATGCAACGACCTCCTGGGAATTAACCAGCTCCCCAGTGAGAAATCACATGGGCGTTGTTTAGTACTCCTTTTCAAAAACGTGAAGCTGCACAATGGCTGTTATGGGGAACTGAGGATTCATTTCCATTCTCCGACATTCGGCTCAAGGGCACTGGAACTGTTGGTCCAGTGCTCGGGGAGAGTGGGGGACCCTCAGGGGGTTGGGCTTGGTCGGGCGACCGTGGTGTTCCGAGCCTTGGGGGGGGGGGGGGGGGGGGGGGGGGGGGGGGGGTGCGTTTTTTCATCAGAGGCTTTCAGGCCATATTTAAATATTGTGGATATCCATAACAGGTGTAAATACAGTTGCTGCCTTTCTGTCCGACCAAATTCTTCCAGGTGAGAGCCCTGCTCTTGGTTCTGTGCTGAAGGTCACTTTAACTCCCTTTGATTGTGAGCAGCCTCTAGCTTCACAGCTGAAAGCTATTTCTAATAAGGAATTGGCCTCGTTAGTTTTGAGAGCACTTCACAGCTGCAGGTTGTGTGCGCTGCTTTCTCCTGCTGGTAGTTGCAGATGCCTGTAGGCTGCTGTTGCTGTTTCCTTCCTTTTCTGTAGCCGGGAAGAAGGACATTTTTTTCTAAGACACCTGGGTCCTGGAACACCGTGCTCAGGGGGACATACGAGTCCAGGAGGCAATCCGCGGGACCTGGTGCACGATAGTGATCCAAATGGGCCATCTGATGACACCTTTCAGAAATGCTTTCACAGATTGGTGATGCTTTTGTTGCTGATGTGGTAACTAGCACATCATCACGAGTTGAACACACTGGAAGTCAAGGATGTTCAACTGCACCTTGAGCGCCAGTGGAATATGTGGATGCCAGAATTTGGTTCCAGTGAAATTGGGCTGTGTGGCCTTGTGGGAGGGCCTGCACAGCAACTGTTCCTGGACGGAGAATGGCACTGATACGTGGAACAAATAACACATTGATGGACAGATCGCTTCTACGACAAAGATGTGGACAGGATAACACATTCGAGGGATTACCTCAGTTTCTGTTGCGGAAACTGCGATGGGGTGATACCGTGTGTTTGTTTTTTATTGTGAAAATAAGCTGATATGAATCGCCATCGGGAGCAGGCCGGGTCAATAGCAAACTGGCTCTCCGCCCGGCACGAATCTCGATTTTGGCCTTTCCCATTATTTACCCAGTGCGCCCAGATCCGTGCCGGGTGCAAAGTGGTGGTTAAATTCCTGTTAATTCTGTTCCTCTCTCCACCGGTGCTCTCTGACCTGCTGTGTAATTCCAGCATTCTTTATATTTATTTCAGATTTCTAGCATTCAAAGTAATTTGCTTTTGTTTTCTGCTCTGTGGCGAAATAGCAGGTCTATTTTCACTGGCTACCAGTGAAACGACAGAGCCAGTGAATTCAGCGGGAAAAACGAACACATAGCCTAGTACTCCAGTGTCTGTCTCCACATAATAAAAGTGAATACAGTAGATTTCTCCTCCCATGAGGAAATCAAAGGTTAGGGAAATATATGGCTGCATTTATACCAGAATGGCCAGTGAGAACAGAGGAATAGAAGTAGGCCATTCCACCAGTTAAAGAGAACAAAGAAAAAAGAAAAGTACAGCACAGGAACAGGCCCTTCGACCTTCCAAACCGGAGCCAACCATGATGTCCTAACTAAAAAAAAAAAACCTTCTGTCCTTGTCGTCTACCTCCTCCCTATTCATGTATCAATCCAGATGCCTCTTACATGTTGCTAATGTGCCTGCTTCCGCCACTCGTCTGGCAGCGTGTTCCAGGCACCCACCACTCTCTCCGTAAAAAACCTCCCCCACACATCCCCCTTGAACTTTCTCCCTCTCACCTTGAACCCCCTTGTAATTGACACTTCCACCCTTGGAAAAAGTGTTCCAACTATCCACTCTGTCTATGCCTCTAATAATTTTATAGACCTCTATCAGGTCTACCCTCAGCTGTCGTCCTTCCAGTGAAAACCATAAGACCATAAGACATAGGAGCAGAATTAGGCCATTTGGTCCATCGAGTCTGCTCCGTCATCCAATCATGGCTTATATTTTTCTCATCCCCATTCTCCTGCCTTCCCCCCATAACCTCTGATCCCCTTCTTAATCAAGAACCTATCTTTCTCTCTCTTAAAGACACTCAGTGATTTGGCCTCCACAGCCTACTGCGGCAAAGAGTTCCACAGATTCATCACCGTCTGGCTGAAAGAATTCCTCCTCATCTCTGTTGTGAAGGATTATCCCTTTAGTCTGAGATTGTGTCCTAGTTTATTCAACCTCTCCTCATGGCCAACACCCTGGAGACCAGGCAACATCCTGGTGAACCTTCTTTGCACTCTCTCCAAAGCTTCCGCATCCTTCTGATAATGTGGTGATCAGAACTGCACGCAATACTCCAAATGCAGCCCAATCTAGGTTTTATATAACTGCAACATGATTTTCCAACTCTAGTACTCAATGCCGCGGCTGAAGAAGGCAAGCATGCCATATGCCTTCTTAATCACCTTGGCCACCTGTGTTGCCACTTTTAGAGAACTAGTGGATCTGCACGCCCAGATCACTCTCTATGTTAATGTTCCTAAGGGTTCTGCCATTTACAGTATAATTCATACCTAGATTTGTTCCTCCAAAATGCCTCACCTTGCATTAGTCCGGATTAAACTCCATCTGTCATTTCTGTGCCCAAGTCTCTAATCTATCAATATCCTGTTATATCCTCTGACAATCCTAGGCACTATCAACAACTCCACCAATTTTCGTGTCATCCGCAAATTTACTAATCAAACCACCCATATTTTCTTCCAGATCATTATATATACTACAAACAAAGGTCCCTGCAGAACACCACTAGCTACAGATCTCCATTCTGAAAAATACCCTTCAGCTGTTACTCTGTGTCTTCCATAACCAAGCCAGTTCTCTATCCATCTAGCCAGCCCACCCCGAATCCCATGTGATTTTAATTTTGTATAAGTCTGCCATGTAAAACCTTGTCAAAAGCTTTACTAAAGTCCATATAAACTACATCCACAGCCCTTCCCTCATCAATTTTCTTTGTCACCTCTTCAAAAACTCAATCAAGTTGGTGAGGCATGACCTTCCCCGTAAAACAACATGCTACCCGTCACTAACTAGTCCATTTTCCTCCAAATGTGCACATATCCTGTCCCTCGATATCTTTTCCAAAAGCTTCCCCACCAGTGATGTCAGGCTCACCGGCCTATAATAATCTAATAATAATCTTTATTGTCACAAGTAGGCTTACATTAACACTGCAATGAAGTTACTGTGAAAAGCCCCTAGTTGCCACATTCTGGCGCCTGTTTGGGTACAGAGGGAGAATTCAGAATGTACAAATTACCTAACAGCACGTCTTTCGGGACTTGTGGGAGGAACCCGGAGCAGCTGGAGGAAACCCACGCAGACACGGGGAGAATGTGCAGTCTCCGCACAGACAGTGACCCAAGACGGGAATCAAACATGGGACCCTGGCGTTGTGATGCAACAGTGCTAATCACTGTGCTACCATGCCTCCCAATTTGCTGGATTATCCCTGCTTCCTTTCTTAAACAAGGGAACAACATTAGCTATTCTCCAGTCCTCTGTAACCTCGCCTATGGTCAGAAAAGGATGTGAAGATATCTGTTAAGGCAGCAGCTACCTCTCCCCTTGCCTCCTGCAGTAACCTGGGATACATCCCATCTGGCCCCTTCGCCACAATTCTATTATTTCAAAACTGTTCTCTACACTAATTCAGTCTGTCCACCTTGTTTGTGTATGTGAACTGTTCAGTTCTTGCCAGAATAGTTTTTCTAATCTTTCAGTAAATTCTTTCAATAAATATGGACCATTGCTGGTTGACATACAGTGTTTTCAACAGTCAGGGTTAGTGATTACCTTATCAATAACTGAAGTCAAATGCTCGGTGCTGGAAAGAGACTGAAACAATTCAATACAGAGCAACGAGGAAACCGCATGGGGTAGCATTCTGTGTATAGTGATTGGAGATGTGGCAATTCCAAAAACCAGCACAAGTGGCAGTTGTTGAATGTAGTTACTGAAACATTAATAAAAAGAAGCAGAATTAATGATGACTTGTTAGCAAATGGACCACCCTTGAAAATTCTCTCACATCATTCATCGACCTGAAGAGCCCTTTAAGCACACAATCTGTATTTCAACCTTTTTATTTGAACTACAAGAAATGTATTCACTTCCTTGTCTTTCCTTGACATTGAAAAGTATTACCACTGCTGATTCCTCCATCAATCTCCTGACGAGAAACCTCTGGACCAGCTATTTTAATACTGTGACTATAAGAGCAAGTCAGAGGCTGGGGATTCTGTTACAAGTGAGTCACTTCCTGACTCCCAAAGCCTGTCCAGCATCCACAAGGCACAAGTCGGAGCGTGACGGAATACTCTCCATTTGCCTGGATGAGTGCAGCTCCAACAGCACTCAAGAAGCTCAACAGCATTCAAGTCAAGACAGCCCGCTTAGTTGGCACCTCAACTACTACATTAAATATTCCTCCACCACCAACGCACAGTGGCAGCAGTATTGGCAACATGTATTGAAACAATTCGCCAAGAATCATATGACAACACCTTCCAAACCCGGAACCTATACCACCTAGAAGAACAAGGACAACAGACACATGGGCAGATGCCCCTCCAAGTCACACATAACTTGACTTGAAACTATACTGTCATTCCTTCCCTGTCACTATATCAAAATCTTGGAAGTTCCTTCCTAATTACATTGTGGGTGTACCTACACCACATGGACGGCAGTGGTTAAAGAAGGCAACTCACCACCACCACCTTCAGTAGGGCATTTAAGGATGGACATAAATACTGGCTTTGCCAGCAACTCCCCGACCTAAGAACGAATTTTAAAAAGTACACACACCCAAAAAGAAAAATCATGCATTAACGTTTTGATTGGACTTAGCACATCTTCATGCAGAGGTATAAGAAATCTGGAAGTCTCACAAGGTACTGAGTCAGTTGAAGCTTTCAAGATTGAGATTAATAGACTTCGTCAGGTAAGAGAGTTCGGAGGATAAATGAGGTTCACATATAGATCAGATAGGACGTAAATGTATGGTGGAATAGAGAAGAGAGGCTGAATGCCTTCTCCTGCTCCTATAATGCTGGTAGGCACAGTAAAGCAGCCTTTCCATTCTTTCAGATGGGCAGGCTGTTCATCCATTTACAGACCAATCTGAAGATGACTTCCGACAGGCCATGGGCATCAATGGTGTGAATGCAATGTCTCTGCCCTGCCCTGGTTTTCAGTTCCTACCACTGATCGCCAGGTGCAAGGGATGGTCAGGAGTCAAATTTCTCCCACTGGAAGTGCCTTGGCTCCTTCATTCTCTCTCATTGTGTTTTAACCTGTACATGAAGTAAATATTCCAGTTCATTTGGTCTCACCATTGCTCAATATCAAACCGTTGTACATTTAAGAGTAATTAACTTGAAGTACCCTTTTCCCTTCAAAAGTAACGTTTTCCGTGTTCTCAGTCGTATTTGTGCTAAACTAGTGTTAAGGAGCTTCTCTAATTCACGTAATAAAAAAAGAGGCTCCTGGTAATGTGCTATTACCTGCTGATTGTGATGAAGTCCTGCAACACTTTGGGTAGGAAGCTCTCAAGGTCTTTGAAGATGATGACAATGGGAGGAGACTGCTCTTGCCCAAGAGAAGGGGTTTTCGTCTTTTTAGATGGGCTGTCTGAGGTAGATTTCTGCATAATAATAATCATCATCATCTTTATTAGTGTCACAAGTACGCTTACATTAACACTGCAATGAAGTTACTGTGAAAATCCCCGAGGCGCCACATTCCGGCGCCTGTTTAGGTACAATGAGGGAGAATACAGAATGTCCAAATCACCTGACACCATGTCTTTCGGGACTTGTGGGAGGAAACCGGAGCACCTGGAGGAAACCCATGCAGACAAGGGGAGAACGTGCAGAATCCGTACAGTCAGTGACCCAAGCCGGGAATCAAACCTGGGTCCCTGCCGGAAAGTACATCTAAATTAATCCCATGTGGGCAGCACGGAGGCGCAGTGGTTAGCACGGCTGCCTCACGGCGCCGAGGTCCCAGGCTCAATCCCGGCTCTGGGCCACCGTCCGTGTGGAGTTTGCACATTCTCCCCGTGTTTGCATGGGTTTCGCCCCCACAACCCAAAAAGATGTGCAGGCTAGGTGGATTGGCCACGCTAAAATTGCCCCTTAAAGAATTAGTCCCGTGCAAGTAAACCCAAGCCCCTAACTGATATCCATGGAATGGGTTTTGTTTCTTTAAAAAGAAAATCACTGCAGGAACACTAATAAAATCTTGTTTCCCTACTTAATACAGAAAAATAAGGGCAGCACAGTGGCGCAGTGGGTTAGCCCTGTTGCCTCACGGCGCCGAGGTCCCAGGTTCAATCCTGGCTCTGGGTCACTGTCTGTGTGGAGTTTGCACATTCTCCCCGTGTTTGCGTGGATCTCACTCCCACAACCCAAAGATGTGCAAATAGGTGGATTGGCCACGCTAAATTGCCCCTTAATTGGAAAAAATGAACTGGGTACTCTAAACTTTAAATACAGAAAAATAATTCAAAGCTATGCCATGCCACCGAAGGACAACCCTGAATTCCCCCTCCTAGCTACACTGCTGTCAAGCAGAGGGCAACTATTACCCATGGAGCACGGGAGGGGATGTTTGTGTGTGAGGGAGAAGGGGGAGGGGGGGAGAGATAGATTGATAGGGAAGGGCAAAAGAGCAAGATCAGAAAGAATTCTCCCATGCAACCCCTGTGGCTGAGGAAGGCATGGGAGCTGGATAGCTGCAGTCCTTACCATTTGGGGTGGCATGGTAGCACCATGGTTAGCACTGCTGCCTCACAGCGCCAGAAACCCGGATTCAATACCGGCCTTGGATCACTGTCTGTGTGGAGTTTGTATGTTCTCCCTGTATCTGCGTGGGTGCTCCGGTTTCCTCCCACAGCCCAAAGAAGAATGAGGTAGGTGGATTAGCCATGCTAACTTGCCCCTTAGTGTCCAGGGATGTGAAGGATCAGTTATGGGGTTACAGGGATAGGGTGGAACATGGATCGGGGCAAAGGGCCAAATGGCCTCTTTCTGCACTGTCGGGATTCTATGATTACCCAATGCAAGGTCAGAACAAATAGGGAGAAATATTGAACATGACTAGAATTAATTTTGAAAATAAATAAAAATGAGAGGCAAGGACTTGCAGCTACATAGCTCTATTATAACCTCAGGCTATCCCAAAGCACTTTACAGCCAATGAAGTACTTTTGAAGTGTATCCATTGTTGAAATAAAAGCATCCTAAGTTACATACAGTTAGTTCTCACAAACAGCAGTGCGATAATGACTGGATTATCTGTTTTACTGACATTGGTTGATAAATATTGGCCTCGGACACGAGGGAAAACTTCCCTGCTCTTCATCAAATGGTGCTACTGGATTTTTTTTATATCTATCCGACAGGCCAGCTATTACTCAATTGAACATCTGATCTGAAAGAAAACACCTCAGGTTGGATAATGCACGTCCTTCTCTGCAATGCGGCTTGAACCCACTTTAACCTGGTATTGTAAGATCTCTTCCTGTGCCCACCCCAGTCCAACGCTGGCACCTTCACATCATGGCTACCATCCATCATGCAAACAGCCGACTCAAAGGGGAGAGGATCTCCAAAAGGATCCCGCATATGGACACCCAATCACCTGATGAAGGAGCTACGCTCCGAAAGCTAGTGATTCCAAACAAATCTGTTGGAATTTAACCTTGTTGGAATCATTTCAAAAAAGGTTGACGCCCTGGGCCAGCTTTGTAATAGGTGCCATATTGAATTCCAGATCTCAATCCCACACCCGAGCTGCATTGCTCTCATGATGCTATTTTCAAACCCAAACCAGCTTAATTGGCCAAGAGGTGAGTTTGGGGCCCAATTAGAAACACCAAATGCTTCCCAGAAATGGGAGCTTCCTGCCTAGCATCGGTGGCAAATGAAGGTAGCAACTATGTTGGGAGCTGCCACTGCCTTGCCATAGAGTGCCTTAAAGGGCCAGCAATGCTCATAGCACTCATGAGCTTACAAAGCAATGCTGGAACTTGAGCAAGGAGATCCAGGAGGGCAGTTATCAATCAATCAATCAGGAGAAAGTCTCTGGTGGCTCACAGTGATCTGGCAGTGAATTAGACACCAGATTGTTTGGAATTGCCAAACTGAGCTTTAACAAATGCCAATGGCAAACTGCCATTAGGGCGGCACGATGGCACAGTACCACGGCTGCCTGGCAGCGCCAGCGACCGGGTTCAATTCCGGCCTTGGGTGGCTGGCTGTGTGGAGTTTACAATTTCTCTCCATGTCTGTATGGGTTTCTCATAGAAACTTACAAAATTCTAACAGGATTAGACAGGGTAGATTCAGAAAGAATTTTCCTGATGCTTGGGGAGTCCAGAACTCGGGGTCATAGTTTGAGGACAAGGGGTAAATCTTTTTGGACTGAGTGAGGAGAAATTTCTTCAACCAGTGAGTGGTGAATTTGTGGAATTTGCTACCACCGAAAGTAGTTGAGGCCCAAACGTTGTGTCATTTCAAGAAGTGGAGATGCCGACGTTGGACTGGGGTGGCACAGTAAGAAGTTTTACAACACCAGGTTAAAGTCCAACAGGTTTATCTGGAATCACTAGCTTTTGGAGCACTGCTCCTTCATCAGGTGAGTGATTAGCTCCGAAAGCTAGTGATTCCAGATAAACCTGTTGGACTTTAACCTGGTGTTGTAAAACTTCTTGCTGTGCTCACCCCGGTCCAACGCTGGCATCTCCACATCATGGCTACCATCGACACCACAAACTGCCAGCTCAAAGTGAAGAGGATCTCCAAGAAGATCGCGCGTATGGACACCCACTGACCTGATGAAGGAGCTATGCTCTGAAAGCTAGTGATTCCAAACAAACCTGATTACTCTTAACTTGGTGTTGCAAGACTACTTACTAATTTCAAGAAGGAATTAGATATTTCTCTTGGGGCTAACGGCGGTATCAGGATATTGAACTTGACGATCAGCCATGATCATAATGAATGGCGGAGCAGGCTCGAAGGGCTGAATGGCCTCCTCCTGCTTCTATTTTCTATGTTTCCTCTGGGTGTTCCTGTTTCCTCCCACAGTCCAAAGATGTGCAGATTAGGTGGATTGGCCACTCTAAATTGCTGCTTGGTATCCAAAAGGTTAGGTGGGGTTACTGGGTGAGGGGCTTAGGATGGAGGTGTGACTTAAGTTGGGTGTTCTTTCCAAGGCCAGTGCAGACCTGATGGGCCGAATGGCCTCCTTCTACACTGTAAATTCTATGATTCTGTAAATTTGATGATTCACACATTTGATGATTACCACATTATAGGAAGGATGTGGAAGCTTTGGAAAGGGTTCAGAGGAGATTTACTAGGATGTTGCCTGGTATGGAGGGAAGGTCTTACGAGGAAAGGCTCAGGGACTTGAGGTTGTTTTCGTTAGAGAGGAGAAGGCTGAGAGGTGACTTAATAGAGACATATAAGATAGTCAGAGGGTTAGATAGGATGGACAGTGAGAGTCTTTTTCCTCGGATGGTGATGACCAACACGAGGGGACATAGCTTTAAATTGAGGGGTGATAGATATAGGACAGATATCAGAGGCAGTTTCTTTACTCAGAGAGTAGTAGGGGTGTGGAACGCCCTGCCTGCAACAGGGGGATGGGAACCTAAATTGTAGTCCCAGTGTACAGGATGTTGAGAGTAGTGAGGTCAGGGATAGGGTTAAAAGTTTGAAAGAGGGCACCGGCAAGCAGGACGCTGGTTTGAAGTGTGTCTACTTCAACGCCAGGAGCATCCGGAATAAGGTGGGTGAGCTTGCAGCATGGGTTGGTACCTGGGATCTCGATGTTGTGGCGATTTCGGAGACATGGGTAGAGCAGGGACAGGAATGGTTGTTGCAGGTTCCAGGATTTAGATGTTTCTGTAAGAACAGAGAAGATGGTAAAAGAGGGGGGGGTGTGGCATTGTTAATCAAGGAAAGTATTACGGCGGTAGAAAGGACGCTGGAGGACTCGTCTACTGAGGCAGTATGGGCCGAGGTTAGGAATAGTAGAGGAGAGGTCACCCTGTTGGGAGTTGTCTATAGACCTCCGAATAGTCCCAGAGATGTCGAGGAAAGGATTGCAAAGATGATTCTTGACAGGAGCGAGAGTAACAGGGTAGTTGTTATGGGGGACTTTAACTTTCCAAATATTGACTGGAAATACTATAGTTCGAGTACTATAGATGGGTCAGTTTTTGTGCAGTGTGTGCAGGAGGGTTTTCTGACACAGTATGTAGACAGACCAACAAGGGGCGAGGCCACATTGGATTTGGTACTGGGTAATGAACCCGGCCAGGTGTTAGATTTAGATGTAGGTGAGCACTTTGGTGATAGTGATCACAACTCGGTTATGTTTACTTTAGCAATGGGCAGGGATAGGTATATACCGCAAGGCAAGAATTATAGCTGGGGGAAAGGCAATTATGATGCTATTCGGCAAGATTTAGGAGGTATAGGATGGGGAAGGAAACTGCAGGGGATGGGTACAATCGAAATGTGGAGCTTTTTCAAGGAACAGCTACTGCGTGTCCTTGATAAGTATGTACCTGTCAGGCAGGGAGGAAGTTGTCGAGCAAGGGAGCCGTGGTTTACTAAGGAAGTTGAAGCACTTGTCAAGAGGAAGAAGAAGGCTTATGTTAGGATGAGACATGAAGGCTCAGTTAGGGCACTTGAGAGTTACAAGTTAGCCAGGAAGGACCTAAAGGGAGAGTTAAGAAGAGCGAGGAGAGGACACGAAAAGTCGTTGGCGGATAGGATCAAGGAAAACCCTAAGGCTTTCTATAGGTATATCAGGAACAAAAGAATGACTCGAGTAAGATTAGGGCCAATCAAGGATAGTAGTGGAAAGTTGTGTGTGGAATCAGAGGAGATAGGGGAAGCATTAAATGGATATTTTTCATCAGTGTTTACACTGGAGAAAGACAATGTTGTCGAGGAGAACACTCAGGTTCAGTCGACCAGGCTAGATGGAATTGAGGTTCAAAAGGAGGAGGTGTTAGCAATTTTAGAAAATGTCAAAATAGATAAGTCCCCTGGGCCAGATGGGATTTATCCTAGGATTCTGTGGGAAGCCAGGGAGGAGATTGCAGAGCCTTTGTCCTTGATATTTATGTCGTCTTTGTCGACAGGAATAGTGCCGGAAGACTGGAGGATAGCAAATGTTGTCCCCTTGTTCAAGAAGGGGAGTAGAGACAACCCTGGTAATTATAGACCTATGAGCCTTACTTCGGTTGTGGGTAAAATGTTGGAAAAGGTTATAAGAGATAGGGTTTATAATCATCTTGAAAAGAACAAGTTGATTAGCGATACTCAACACGGTTTTGTGAAGGGTAGGTCATGTCTCACAAACCTTATTGAGTTTTTTGAGAAGGTGACCAAACAGGTGGATCAGGGTAAAGCTGTTGATGTGGTGTATATGGATTTCAGTAAGGCGTTTGATAAGGTTCCCCACGGTAGGCTATTGCAGAAAATAAGGAAGTATGGAATTGAAGGTGATTTAGCGGTTTGGATCAGTAATTGGCTAGCTGAAAGAAGACAGAGGGTGGTGGTTGATGGCAAATGTTCATCCTGGAGTTCAGTTACTAGTGGTGTACCGCAAGGATCTGTTTTGGGGCCACTGCTGTTTGTCATTTATAAAAATGACCTGGAAGAGGGTGTAGAAGGATGGGTTAGTAAATTTGCAGATGACACGAAGGTCGGTGGAGTTGTGGATAGTGCTGAAGGATGTTATAGGATACAGAGGGACATAGATAAGCTGCAGAGCTGGGCTGAGAGGTGGCAGATGGAGTTTAATGCGGAAAAGTGTGAGGTGGTTCACTTTGGAAGGAGTAACAGGAATGCAGAGTACTGGGCTAATGGCAAGATTCTTGGTAGTGTAGATGAACAGAGAGATCTCGGCATCCAGGTACATAAATCCTTGAAAGTTGCCACCCAGGTTAATAGGGCTGTTAAGAAGGCATATGGTGTGCTAGCCTTTATAAGCAGGGGGATTGAGTTTCGGAACCACAGGGTCATGCTGCAGCTGTACATAACTCTGGTGCGGCCACACCTGGAGTACTGCGTGCAGTTCTGGTCACCACATTATAGGAAGGATGTGGAAGCTTTGGAAAGGGTTCAGAGGAGATTTACTAGGATGTTGCCTGGTATGGAGGGAAGGTCTTACGAGGAAAGGCTCAGGGAATTGAGGTTGTTTTCGTTAGAGAGGAGAAGGCTGAGAGGTGACTTAATAGAGACATATAAGATAGTCAGAGGGTTAGATAGGGTGGACAGTGAGAGTCTTTTTCCTCAGATGGTGATGACCAACACGAGGGGACATAGCTTTAAATTGAGGGGTGAGAGATATAGGACAGATGTCAGAGGCAGTTTCTTTACTCAGAGAGTAGTAGGGGTGTGGAACGCCCTGCCTGCAACAGTAGTAGACTCGCCAACTTTAAGGGCATTTAAGTGGTCACTGGATAGACATATGGATGAAAATGGAATAGTGTAGGTCAGATAGGCTTCAGATGGTTTCACAGGTCGGCGCAACATCGAGGGCCGAAGGGCCCGTACTGCGCTGTAGTGTTCTATGTTCTAGTAGTAGACTCGCCAACTTTAAGGGCATTTAAGTGGTCACTGGATAGACATATGGATGAAAATGGAATAGTGTAGGTCAGATAGGCTTCAGATGGTTTCACAGGTCGGTGCAACATCGAGGGCCGAAGGGCCCGTACTGCGCTGTCGTGTTCTATGTTCTAGAGGGCAGCTGAGATCTGGATGAACATCTGATTCTGGCAGTGCAGCACTCCCTCTTAACAGCACTGAAATGTCAGCTTAGACTGTACGCTCAAAGTCTCCAGAATGGGGCTTGGACCCATAACCTCCTGACTCCGTGGTGAGAGTGCTAAACACTCAGCCAAGGTGTATTTATTTTTGCCATGAGCCAAATCCTACTCGCGATTTACAAATCCAGAATAGGATCTTGTTTATCTCAGAACGCCCTTCTTGCTTTTTACACCTTGATTTATCTTTGGCAATTATGAGAATGCAGCATACGTATTTAGCCAACCGAAATCAAACATTCCAAAAATATGGATGACAAATATGGCAGCTGTCAGCCACTGAGACTTTACTGCGAGAATTTTGCTTGGGGTTGAAATGGCGAGATGGAAAATTCACCACTGCTCTTAAAAGTCAAACTGTCATTAGTTACTTAAGAAGGAAATACGTCAATAGTAATAAAGGTGGTTGCTGTCATTTACCGGTGTGGTAGCATTATACCATCCAGAGAGGGAGGCCATGGAGCAGTGCATTTTCCTCTGGGAGAAGTGAACAGAATGGTGTATATCCTCCTCATCTTCCTCTTTGTCATTCACAGTGCCACCCATGAGGTTCATCAGGACTTTCTGCAAAACCTGCTTCACCGCTAGTCAGAAAAATAAACAAACATCATCAGAAAGTAACTGACACAGCTCGGTCAGGCACAGCTAGATCAGGCCATCTTAAAGATCTCAATGGCATATTTGAGAGTGTGCTTCCAAATAAGGAGAACAAATTATTCCAAGGCTGTTTTCTTCCTTACACTTTTTCAGATTAAGTTGCCTTCAATAAGTGTCAGATAAACCAGTGAACCTGCACTGCCTTTTATCATGTTTGACAGTGTGAAACCAACTCCAATTTCAGTGGCTTATCACTCTTGACAGCTCCACATGGTGTAAATGTCAAAAGTAGCTCCTTGCTAGCAGTGGCATTTATAAGAAAAACATTAAATATGTGGAGCTGGGCAAATCAATCTTAGTGGAACTGATTAAAGTACCACTTGTAAGCCAACACTACAGCCAATTTGTAATAAAGTTGAATTAACTCAATCCATCATTCCATTATTGGGCGCCGTGCCTTCAACTGCCTAGATCCTAAACTCTAGAATTGTCCCCGTAAACCTTGCCAGTTCTCTCTCCTCCTTTAAGACGCTTCTTAAACCCGCATGGTCACTTGTTCTAATGTCTATATGTGATACAATGTCAAATATTGTCTGATGGTGTTCTGGTGAAGTGTCTTAGGACATCTTTACTACATTAAAAAGGACTAAATATGAAGTTGTTAACTGAATTTCATTCCCCACTTTCCTCTCAAAAATAACTTCTGAAAAATGGCTTGGTTTTCTAGCAGAGTTCTTCCCGCCCCACTAAAACCACCCGTTAAGCAGAATCTGAACAGACAAGAGAAACCCAAAATCTAATTACAGAATTTTTTAAAAAACGTTTTGCATTGCATCTTCTGGGAGTATGAGCCCGGGTCTGGATGAGGAAAGCAAACTCAAATGCAGAGCCTAGATCTCAGTGTGCATGCAGTCTGAACTGGAAATATGGGCACAGGTGCTGCAGAAAATCTAGAGTTACACTGGTATCAGATCATCTCTCACACAGAAAATATAAATTAGTTGTTGCATCAAAGTAGACCTGCCCTTACTTGTACATTCCTTGCCCTGCAGACAAACCACATGGGGGGTAAGCGACTTTTTCAGGAGGTCCGATAAGCTTTGAAATGTAATTTCGTGGTCAGGTACATTCACACCTGCAGGGTAAAGGGGTGAACAAGAGACAGATAATACATTTGCAAAAGAGAGAGGGAGATGCACCACACAGTTTGACAGAAATGGCCAAAAAATGTTTTACTCAGCCTTCTGACTAATCTACCCCATTCCACTAATCAAAAATAAATCCTTCCACTTCTCCTTCGAAAACAAAATCAGGAATTGATCCCTGTCACGTTACAAGTGCATCATTGAAAGGGCAATTTGAAAAAAATCCCCAATTTCTGAACAGTTCTTTCTGAGAGTATTTACTCATTCAGCAAAGGTGCTCAGTTTCACTTGGGCTAGGTTAGAACAGCCCGAGTGACAGGTTGCACCCAATTCAGCCACACGCCTCCAGTCTGTGCTTGATAGATGACAAAGGAATTCTCATAGGTTAGGAAAACATAGGTAGTTTTAACGGATCAGGTTTAAGGCAACCTGATAATGGAAAGCCTTATTGCAAGAGAAGGCTTTAAAATGTGTTTCAGTGAGTGGAGCTTGGAAACGCTCATGTGACAATCATCAAGAAGGATTCTGATGAAAAATCCGCAGACACTAACTTGAGTTCAGAGTGGAGTGTGTGTTTGACCACAGCCAATCTGTGTGTTTTATAAAAGAACTTTGTGTGCTAATGAGATCATTGTAGCTTCAAATGTACTGTGCCACCCGTGTTAATCTTAAACAAGGTATAGGGCAGCACGGTGGTGCAGTGGTTAGCACTGGGACTACGGCACTGAGGACCCGGCTTCGAATCCCGGCCCTAGGTCACTGTCCGTGTGGAGTTTGCACATTCTCTCCGTGTTTGCGTGGGTTTCACTCCCACAACCCAAAGATGTACAGGTTAGGTGGATTGGCCACGCTAAATTTCCCCTTAATTGGGGAAAAAAAAAATTGGGTACTCTAAATTTATATAAAAAAAACAAGGTATATTTGTATCGGTAAACATTAGAAATAAGGCATTGTTTTAGTGGGTTTAATTTAATGTTTCTGTGCCTGGAAGGACCTATAGTTAGATTCATGCTAGGCAAAGCTGTTTGTGCGTAGGGTTTGGTTAATTTCCAACTGTGATAGAAGGAGATACGGTGTGAAAAGTAAATATAAGTGCTTGACAACAAGAGGCCCTTGAAAGGGAAAAAGCTTTCCTTTGTCCTTATGTTTTAGCTGTATGTTGCAGCAGTTGGGATACAGGCGGCTTGAAAGGGAACATCTCTCTCAGATTTGCTAGAAGAAAAGCCACACAATGGAATACTGGTTAAGAAAGCCAGTGCTAAAGGACAGTTACTGAAGGAAACTAGAGAAATGAAGGCAAGCTTCCAGGGAGCTTCAAGTTCAAAGAACAAAGAGGAACTGGGAGTAAAACAGGATACTGTTCATTTCAAGTCATAGAGCTGTAATGGAGCTGGCTAGTGAGAAGTTGGAAAGATATCTAAAATAATTCTAAGATTTGTGATATCTTACTGCAGTTTGAGGGAAATTAATTGAAATAATTGTGGGCAATCGGTGGCTGGATATCGGAATTTGTGTGTGTAAAAGCAGTCAAGACAAAGAAATCCTAAAAGGGGTTGGTGTAAAACCTGGAGTGGATTCGCTAGTAGAAATGGAATGGAAGCTTTGTTCAAAAGAATCCTTTGGAAAAGGTGGAGTTGATCTCAGAGTGCAACCTGATAATTGACAGCCTTATTGCAAGAGAAGGCTTTAAAATGTGTTTCAGTGAGTGGAGCTTGGAAATGCTCATGTGACAATCATCTAGGGGGATTCCGATGAGAAATTCACAGACATTAACTTGTGTTCAGAGTGGAGTGTGTGTTTGACCACAGCCAATATGTGTGTTTTATAAAATAAGTTTGTGTATCAATGAGATAATTGTAGGTTCAAATGTACTGTGTCTTCCGTGTTAATCTTAAAACCGGTGTGCAATTGTTAACCTAAGGGAGGGGGGGGGGGGGGGGGGGGGGGAGGGAGAAAAGGATTATAATCCATTTTTTCATGTTTAATGAATATTTGCTTTCTTATTGTCAAAACTCCACTGCTCCGCTTCTGATGAAAAATAATAAAAGTTATGGTCTTTTGAGCCAGTGTTCCATGCTGGGATCTTCCTGCCCAGTTATACCATCAACTGCGATTGTAACATGTAACAATAAAAGAGATGTAGAACAGTTTGTTAATCAGCATGTTGGAACTGATAATTAGGGGGCCTCACGGTAGCATGGTGGTTAGCATCAATGCTTCACAGCTCCAGGGTCCCAGGTTCGATTCCCGGCTGGGTCACTGTCTGTGTGGAGTCTGCACGTCCTCCCCGTGTGTGCGTGGGTTTCCTCCGGGTGCTCCGGTTTCCTCCCACAGTCCAAAGATGTGCGGGTTAGGTGGATTGGCCATGCTAAATTGCCCATAGTGTAAGGTTAATGGGGGGATTGTTGGGTTACGGGTATACGGGTTACGTGGGTTTAAGTAGGGTGATCATTGCTCGGCACAACATCGAGGGCCGAAGGGCCTGTTCTGTGCTGTACTGTTCTATGTCTATGTCTATGATCACTGGGGATTACATTTTCATCCACGCTCTATTGTTAAGAAAGAAGTAGGCGTGAACTTGAAGTTCAGTTATTCACATCTTTCCACTAAAGTAGCGGACAAGACAATATACCCATATATTTATATTTCCGCTGTAGCCACCTTAGCATGAGAAAAGTTAAGACCAAAGTAAATCTTCACGGGTTCGCAATTTCCATTCTCAGAAATGGGAGCTATGGTTTATAGAAAGGAATAACGTTTCAAGTTTCTATTCACTGACAATGTCCTTAAAATATCATTTTGGCAAAGCTGCATTCGTAAACACAGCAGCAAAAGAAAAAAACAAATTCAAAATATCGTAAATGAGATCTGAAGTTTGATGTCTTCCAGGCTGGAACTAAAGTCCTGCAATTGTTCAACTAAAGAACACAATACAAGCGAACAAGAAAATATGGCAAATACTCAAGTATTGCTGAAAAGAGAGACATGTTTCTGAGACTTTTCATCTTGCACCCATTAGGACAAATGCAAGAATTCCCAATTTCAAATGATCACAACAATTTATACTGCAAGAGAAAAGGGTGCTGATTGGTTGACAAGTCCACTCTGATTGGCCAAGTTGTTGCCATGGAGTGAGCAATAAGGAACCATAAGCTTCCCAAGTTTCCTGGTAATTCAAAAAAGGCACATATTTCTTTTGTTGCAAAACAAAAATCAAAACGATTCCATGATTGGAATGCACTTGCTAAACAATCCTGAGTGCGTTAATATTTTATTTGTTCATGGGATGGGTGTTGCAGGCTGGGCCAGCATTTATTGCCCATCTCGAATTAAGAATCAACCACGTTGCTGTGGATTTGGAGTCACATGTGGGCCAGACCAGGTAAGGATAGATTTCATTCCCTAAAGGACATTAGAGAACCAGATGTGGTTTTATGACAATTGACAATGGTTTCATGGTCATCATTAGACTTTTAATTCCAGATTTTTATTGAACCGGGTCCCCAGAGCATTACCCTGGGTATCTGGCTTACGTCCGGTGACACTACTGCTATGCCACCGCCTTCCCTTCTAAGATAATCAGTTGAGCTTGTAACCCCTCCTAGAAGTGGATTTGGATTTAAAATAAATTAAGAGTACCCAATTTTTTTTCCCAATTGGGTGGGCAATTTAGCGTGTTTTGGGGGTGAGACCCACGCAAACACGGGGAGAATGTAAAAACTCCACACGGACAGTGAACTAGGTCATCAGCGCCATGAGGCAACAGTGCTAAACACTGCGCCTCCCTGATGCCCCAAAGTGGATTTGGATTTGATTTGTCCTGTGTTAGGATTACAGTTCAGACAGATCATTCCATACACAAAAACAATATTGGACACACATAAATACACAATGTAAATACATAGACACAGGCGTTGGGTGAAGAATCCGGAGTGTAGTACTACTCAGTAGGAAAGATGTGTGAAGAGATCAGTTCAGTGCGTAAGCGGGACATTCAGGAGTCCAGTAACAGCGGGGAAGAATCTGTTTTTGAATCATGTTCATGCTTGTTCTCAGACTTTTGTATATCCTGCCCGATGGAAGAGGTTGGAAGAGGGAATAACCTGGGTGGGAAGGGTCTTTGATTATGCTGTTCGCTTTCCCAAGGCAGTGGGAGATATAGATAGAATCCATGGATGGGAGGTGTTTTGAGTGACGAACTGGGCTGTGTTCATGACTCTCTGTTGTTTCTTACGGTCTTGGGCTGAGCAGTTGCCAAACCAGGCTGTGATGCAGCCAGATTGGATGCTTTCTATGGTGCATCTGTAAATGTTGGTGAGAGTCAAAGTGGACATGCTGAATTTCCTTTGTTTCCTGAGGAATTATAGGCGCTGTTGTGCTTTCTTGGTCGTAGCATTGACGTGGGTGGACCAGGAGAGATATTTGGTGATGTGGACCACTAGGAATTTTAAGCTGTCAACCATCTCCACGTCGGCACCATTGGTGCAGAGTTATGTACTTCGCTTCCTAAAGTCAATGACCAGCTCCTTAGTTTTGCTGACGTTGAGGGAGAGATTGTTGTCTTTACACCACGCCTCTGGGTTGTCTATCTCCCTCCTGTACTCTGACTCATCGTTGTTCGAGATCCGACCCACTACGGTCATGTCATCAGCAAACTTGTAGATGGAGTTGAGCCAAATTTTGCCACACAGTTGTGTGTGTATAGAGAGTATAGTAGGGGGCTCAGTACGCAGCGGTGCAGAGCCTCGGTATTGAGGACTATCGTGGAGGAAGTGTTGTTGTTTATCCTTAATGTTTGTGGTCTATGGGTCAGGAAGTTGAGGATCCAGTTGCAGAGGGAGGAGCCAAGTCCCAGGTTTTGGAGGTTTGATATGAGCTTGGCTGGGATTATGGTGTTGAAGACGAAGCTGTAGTCAATGAATAGGAGTCTGATGTAGGAATCCTTGTTGTTGAGATGCTCCAGGGATGAGTGTAGGGCCAGGGGGATAGCGTCTGCTGCGGATCGGTTTGGCAGTATGCGAACTGCAGTGGATCAAGGCATTCTGGGAGTATGGGGTTGATGTGTCTCATGACCAACCTCTCGAAGCACTTTATAATGATAGACGTCAAGGCCACAGGATGGTAGACATTGAGGCACGTTGCCTGGTTCTTTTTCGTCACCAGTATGATGGTGGTCTTCTTGAAGCAGGTGGGAACCTCGGAGCAGAGTTGGGAGAGGTTGAAGATGTTCACGAACAAACCCACCAGTTGGACTGCGCAGGATTTGGGTGCACAACCAGGGACACCTTCAGGACCCATCGCTTTCCGAGGGTTCACTTTCAAGACAGCCAATTTGACTTCGGAAGCTGTCACGGTGGGTATGGGTGTGTCCGAGGCTGCTGGGGCAGTCAACAACAGTTTCTGGTTTCTTGCTCTAAACGAGCATAGAATGCATTGATTTAAACGGGAGGGTGCGCTGCTGTTGGAGATTCTACTCGGCTTTACTTTGTAGTCCTTTATGTTGTTTAGGCCTTACCACATCCAACTGGAGTCCGGGCCATTGCTCTGTGACTCTAGCTTAGTCTGGTATGGTCTCTTGGCATCCCTGATGGCTGTGCGGAGGTCGTAACTGGATTTCTTGATTAGGTCAAGGTGGCCGGTCTTGAACACCTCAGACATGGGGCTGTTTAGCACAGAGCTAAATCGCTGGCTTTTAAAGCAGACCAAGGCAGGCCAGCAGCACGGTTCAATTCCCGTACCAGCCTCCCCGAACAGGCGCTGGAATGTGGCGACTAGGGGCTTTTCACAGTAACTTCATTGAAGCCTACTTGTGACAATAAGCGATTTTCATTTCATTTCATTTCAGTAGGAAGTGAATCTTCAGATTAAACAATAATTTCCAATTGGGAAACGTACCTACTACCTTCTTTGGCACAAAATCTTCTACATACTTGCTGATGAAGTGGTAAATATTCATACACAGGGAGCCATTCTCTGTAAACTAAAGGGATATGTCCAAATCTTGCGTTTTTTTTGAATAGCTTGGGGAAACCTCATATTCCCCATTAACCCCCTTTTCTATAGTTGTTGTGATCGTTTGAAATTTTGCATTCTTGTGCTTGTTTTGACACGTGAGAGATGAAAAGCTTTGGCGACATGTCTCCCTTCTCAGATAATATTCAGGTTCCGTATTGCAAATACACAAGTGAGCATGTTGAATCAAGGTTATAGAATGGCTATGGCATAGAAAGAACTTGCTGATACTGAGCCATCAAGTGCCATGTGAAGAAAATTGGATGCTGGGCGGTGAAAGGTTATTGCAGTGAAGCTGGTCCCAACACAAAATGGGAAGAGGAAGGGGTGACATAAATGGCTGTGGGCTCATAGTGTAAATGGTGGTAAAGCTACCTGGCAAATGCTGAAGCTGGTAAGATGTGAAACAAGGGGGAGTCTTATCTGTTTCTCTGCCTCTGTTTCCTGCTCTCATAATCCACTGGAGGAATTGGAATTGGAAGTAATATATGGAAATTTTGCAGGAAGCAGAGTGGAAAGAATCAAAATTTCAACAACGCTAGTTGAAATAATGAGCTTTCCACAGACATCTATTACAAGCCCGTAGACAGAGATATCGTGAAAGAACTTAAGGAAGGGAAGAGTTACACCGAATGCAGGGAAGCAAGGTTGAAAACTGGAAACATAATTAATGAAATTCGCAAGATCAAACTAAGAGCCAGCAGTAGCAGCGATGCAAGTTTTGATATAATGAGGAGCTGATGTTTGCGCAAGATTGGAAGACAATGCGCCACATATCCTACAAAAGGGCAGGCATTGATGGGCACTTATGCCTTGTAGTTCCGTAAGTGAGACCTTTCACCTAGAGGAAGCCAGTGGGCTAAAAATGTTATTGAAGCCAAGCCCAGATTGAAGCCAGAGAGATGAGGATGCTGAGAATGAAGTTTGGCTGGGCTATTGTTCGAGAATGAAAAAGGTAGCCCACACTATTTTTTTTTTTTTAAATGAGACAGCTCAAATTTAAGCATTTTTGATCAGACTGTCTCAAGCAAAACATTACCTGTGCATCTCTTTCAGGTGTTTTCTCGCCAGCTCAACACTTGCAGCACAGATTTTCAGCATTAGTGTTTTGTTATTTTTTTATCTTTAGTATATGAATTTAGTCCTGTCAGTTGATATCAGAAATCAATGTACTTACCCAAAACAACTGCTGCTGTGGGAATCTCACAGCACCGCATCCGATAGCTCCAATCATTTTGTTTTGAATGAAGTTGAATGTGGGATTTTTTAATAAATGATAATAAGCTATCAAATATCTTCTCGTTTAAATTCTCTTGCAATCTCTATAGTTAACAAAAAACATAAAATATAATGCCTAAAAACAACATCTCAAAAAAAAACCAAAGTGCTCGTATCAAACAATGAAGAAAATTACCCTGCAAACTGTACCCGCGAAGGTACTAACCATTGCAAATTCTCCGACAGACCCAGGTAGAGGCTAAGCTCAAACAGCAGAAGAACAGTACCAAACACCCTTCCTCCCGCCTCATCAGACACTACCTGCCCCACTGAGTGTGTGGATCCAGCACTCAACTTTATGTCACCTCAGGACTCACAACCCTGGAATGGTACAGTGGGGCAAATGGGAAAACTGCAGAAATTCTATCCCAAGATATTACTGAGAGAAAAATACGGCAGGTGCTTGACACCTGAAATAAAAACAGAAAATGTTGGAAAAACTCAGCAGGTCTGACAACATCTGTGGGGAGAAAAACAGAGTTAATGTTTTGAGTCCATATGACTTCTTCAGAGCTCTGAAAAAAATGGCATCATTCATGACAACAGCGTATGCCATGGTACTGGTCGGCAGCCAACCCAGGATATTTAAAGGGTCTGCTGGAAGCTGCCATCAGAAAGGCATGCTTGGATTTTTACCCTAAGTTTCAGACGGTCTCTGCAGACAAGATGGGTCGAATGGCCTTGACTACCTCCAACAAGAGAGAATCTAAGAATCTTCCCTTGATATTCAGTAGCATTACCATTGCTGAATCCCCGACCAACCACATCCTGGGGGTTACTATTGACCAGAAACTGAACTGGACCAGCCATATAAATACTGAGGCTAGAAGGTCAGCTGAGTGGCTGGGAATTCTGTGGCGAGTAACTTACGTCCTGACTCCCAACACCTGTCCACCATCTACAAGGCACAAGTTAGGAGTGTAATGAAATGCTCCCCACTTTGATGGGTGCAGCTCCAACAAAACTCAAGAAACTCAACACCATCCAGGCCAAAGCAGCACATTTGATTAGCAGTGCACTTTGACAGCAGTATGTATTATTTACAAGATGCACTGCAGTATCTCAACAAGGATTCTTTGACAACATTTTCTAAACCTGTAACCTCTACCATCTAGAAGGACAAGGGCAACAGATGCATGGGAACCCCACCACCTGCAAATTCCCTTCCAAGCCACACACCATCTTCCATCTTGACTTGGAAATATATCACTGACACTAGGTCAAAATCTTGGAAGCCCCTCCCTAACAGCACTGTGGATGAGCCGACAACACACTGACCGCAGTACAAGAAGGCAGCCTTCTCAAGGGCAATTAGGGATGTGCAATAAATGCTGGCCTAACCTCAGTAAATAAAAGAGGCATAAAAGCACAATATGTAAGATGTCACAAAGTGGCATCAAGTTATATTCCAATGCAATCATGTAAGAATGGTAGATTGCGGGTGTTGTTCCTTATTTTTGATGCCAGTAAAGTATCAAGTGTCTAGACACTAGCAGTGGAGTGCTACACTAAGCATCTATCAGCAGGTTGCCACTACTTGAAGTGCAAGTGACAGGCTAGTGGCATCACAAGGTACACAGCCCTTGCTCTAGGCACGACAAGATTATAAAGCTGTCTGATGTAGATTAGTTCCCTTTAATGACCAAGCTTCCCCTTTCATCTCTCTCTCTCTCTCTCCCCTTTATATCAAGAGCAAACTTAAAATTACGTAGATCCAATAAAACATACTGAAATTAGCTGATTAATCTGTACCAAACTGGATTGGCAGCACACTTAAATATAGTGAACTGAGACTGCATTTAATTGGACAGAAGCACAACAAAGATCCAGTGAAGTGGAGGAAGCTCAAATGGAGAGCACAATTTTGTGATTGACACAAACCAATGACACCTTCAGTTAAATTCATGCTGCCCAAAGCATTATTCAAGCCTAAGCCAGACTTCTATCAAAGAGCTTACCTCGGTTTCCGCTTTCATCTGTTGCCATAGTGACTCATAAGTACTGAACCGCAACCTGCCATTCTCGGAAACAGCTTTGCCTTTAATAAAGAGGTCAGCTGGAATATACAAAGCAGAGTGCGCACTCAGTCAGAATAAATAGCACTAGAATGTATTATAACTGAGCAATAAGCCACATTCTGACCAACTGTTCAACCACGCAAGGCTTAAGAAATAAATATTTTGGAAAACTTTAATAGCCAATGCATCCATCTCCACTTCCTTTGCATTATTCAGTGGACACCTTCTTTACACAATACAGACAAAAAGTTCCAATCGGCGCACTTACTGTGACGTGAACCAGGGTAGATTTCAGTCATGTTCAGTTTGACTTTACATGGGAAGGTTATAATTTATAAAGACAGAAGTGGATAAATGATTTCACTGCAATTCTTACTAAAATTCCAATCAGACAGCCTCCTTGTTAATCAAGAATCCACCTAGCTCTGCCTTAAATATATTCAAAGATTCTGCTTCCACTGCCTTTTGTGGAAAAGAGACTCGGGACCGAGAGAAAGACTTTCTCCTAATTTCCGTCTTAAATGATGAACCCTTATTTTTAAAAAGTAACCACTGGTTCTAGATTTTCCAACAAGAGGAAACATCCACCCTGCCAATACCCGTCAGGATCTTAACGGTTTCAATCACTTTGCCGCCTACTCTTCTAAACTCTAGTCAATTCAAACCTAACCTCTCCAACCTTTCCTCATAAAACGTGCCCATTTCTTTTTTTAAAAATATTTTTATTCACACTTTTCACTTTATAAATACAGAACAAGAATAAACACACTTCCACACATTAAAAACAAAAAAATATAAAATAATCCCTCACTTTCCTCCCACAGTCCAAAGAATTGCAGGTTAGGTGGATTGGCCATGCTAAACTGCCCTTAGTGTCCAAAAAGGTTAGGTGGGATTACTGGGATACAGGGATAGGGTGGAATTGTGGGCTTAAGTAGGGTGCTCTTTCCAAGGGCCGGTGCAGACTCAATGGACCGAATGGCCTCCTTCTGCACTGTAAATTCTATGATCGATGATCTTTCTAAAGACAACCCCCTCTCTCTTCTCCCCCATATCAACTAACGGTGACCATAGAACATAGAACAGTACAGCACAGAACAGGCCCTTCGGCCCTCGATGTTGTGCCGAGAAATGATCACCCTACTCAAACCCACGTATCCACCCTATACCCGTAACCCAACAACCCCCCCCTTAACCTTACTTTTTAGGACACTACGGGCAATTTAGCATGGCCAATCCACCTAACCCGCACATCTTTGGAATGTGGGAGGAAACCGGAGCACCCGGAGGAAACCCACGCACACACGGGGAGGACGTGCAGACTCCACACAGACAGTGACCCAGCCGGGAATCGAACTTGGGACCCTGGAGCTGTGAAGCATTTATGCTAACCACCATGCTACCGTGCTGCCCCTATTCCTTGAAATAAACACTAAAAGGCTGTCATCTCCGAGAGAACCCCTTGATTGCTCCCCTCATGGTATACTTGACTTTCTCGAGGTATAACAACTCCATCAGGTTTCCCAGTCACACCGAGGCATTGGGTGTAGATTGCGACCTCCACCTCAGCAGTACTCCCCTCTGGGTAATCAATGAGGCAAAGGCCAGAACATTGGCCCCCATGCCCGTATGCAGCTCCAGCGAGTCTCGACACCCCAGGTATGGCCACTAAAGAACAGGGCTCCGACTCAATCTTCAGAATCGCTGACATGGTGCTAAAGAAGGAGACCCAGAAACCCATAAGCTTGGCACAGACCAGAACATCTCGGTGTGGTTAGCCAGATCTCCTGAATAGCGAACCTGCCAAATTCTGACTGTAACTTAGTAAACCTTCTCTGAACTGCTTCTAATACATTTATATCTTTCCTTAAGTAAGACCAACACTGTACACAATACCCCAGACGTGGTCTCACCAAGGCCCTGTGTAACTAAAGAATAACATCGCTATTTTGTAATCAATTTGCCTCACAATAAACAATAACATTCTGTTAGCTTTCCTAATTACTTGCTGTTCTTGTTTACTAGCCTTTTGTGATTCATGCAATAGGACATCCAGGTCCCTCTCCACCTCAAAGCTTTGCCATCTCTCATCATTTAAGTAGTAAGCTTCTTTTTATTCTCCATGCCAAAATTGACAATTTCACATTATATTCCCATTGCCAAATTTTTGCTCACTCACTCAATGTCCCTTTGTAGCCTCCTCAAGATTTCTTCACGAGTTTAGAAGGATGAAAGGGGATCTTATTGAAACGTACAAGATACTGAGAGGCCTGAATAGAGTGGACGTGGACAGGATGTTTCCACTTGGAGGAAAAACTAGAACCAGAGGACACCATCTCAGATTAAAGGGACGATTCTTTAAAACAGAGATAAGGAGGCATTTCCTCAGCCTGAGGGTGGTGAATCTGTGGAACTCATTATCGCAGAAGGCTGTGGAATCCAATTCACTGAGTGTCTTTAAGACAAAGATAGATAGGTTCTTGATTAATAAGGGGATCAGGGGTTATGGGGAGAAGGCAGGAGAATGGGGATGAGAAAATATCAGCCATGATTGAATGGCGGAGCAGACTCGATGGGCCAAGTGGCCTAATTCTGCTCCTATGTCTTATGATCTTATGGTCTTCTTCACCGTGAGCTTTTATTTTTTACAATAACCTTTGATGTGACACCTTATCAAATGCCTTCTGCAAATCAGTACATTCACCGGTTCCCCTTTACCACAGCACCTGTGACTCCTTCAAAGAACTCCAATACATTAGGGGTTAAACATTATTTTCCTTTCACAAAACCATGTTGATTCTGCCCAATTGTCATGAATTTTTTTCAAGTATCCTGCTTTAACATCTTTAATAATGGATTCTAAAATTTTCCCTATGACAGATATTGTTCTATATTAAGCTAACTGGCCTGTAGTTTCCTGCTTTCCGTCTCCCTCTCTTTTTGAATAAAGGAGTTACATTTGCTATCTTTGCCATCTAATGGAACCATCCCGGAATCTAGGGAATTTTGGAAAATTAAACCAATGCTCAACCATCTCACTAGTCGCTTCTTTCAAGACCTTAGGGTGAAGTCCATCCGGACCAGGGGATTTGTCAGCCCGCAGACTGGTGACTGTAATTTTTCTGAGTTCCTCCTTCACTGCCATTTCCCGATTTACAGCTATTTCTGGGACATCACTTGTATCCTAGAGAACACTGATGCAAAATACCTAATTAATTGATCTGACATCATCAATTCCCCAGACGCACTTTCTATTGGACCAACGCTCACTTTAGGAACACTTTTCTTATTTAAATATCTATAGAAACTCTTTTGTCCATCATTATATTACTAACTATATTTCTCTCTTATTCTAATTTTTTCCTCCTCATCAATCTCTTTGTCAGTTTTTGTTGTTGTTTACATTTTTTCCAATCTTCGGACCTGCCACTTGTCCTTGTGCAAATACATATTTTTTCTTTAAGTTTTTTTACTGTCTTTAACTTTTTTAAGTTAACCACAGATGATGAGCCCGCCCCTTGGAATTTTTCTTTCTCATTACAGTATGTCAAATCTGTGTATTCTGAAATATCCCTTTAAATGTCTGCCCCTAATTTATCCCTTAAGCACATTTGCCAGTTCATTTCAGTCAGCTCCACTTTCATGGCTTCATAATTACCCTTATTTAAGTTTAAAATACTAGTCTTGGACGAACTCTTCTCTCCCTCAATCTGAATGGAAAATTCAATCATAATATGATCGTTGCCACCTAGGGGTGCCTTCACAATGGGTTTACTGCACAATACCATGCCTAGTATTCTGGTCGGTTGCAGAACATGCTGTTCTAAGAAACTATCTCAAAAAGATTCTATGAACTCCTCATCCAAGTTATCTTTGCCCATCTGATTTTCCAAGTCTATATGTAGATTAAAATTCCCCCATGATTATCACCGTACCATTCTCAGTTGAAACTATAAGCATCTGACATAAATACATTTTAATAAATGGGGCGTATGGATGGTCTCTCCAATGCCTGTAGCTTCTTCTCCCCGGCTATAAGCATCAAGACAACTGATGCCACCTCGGGTGGCTTGTAAATTCTGCAACTTGAGTCCGCAGTGACAGGCAATTTGTCGCTTGATGCAGGACTTGGCAGATGCAGAGAAAGCAGCAACCACCTCTGACCAACTCACGAAATGTGCATGGAGAAGCAATGTCGATAATACATAACATAAGAACATAAGAACTAGGAGCAGGAGTAGGCCATCTGGCCCCTCGAGCCTGCTCCGCCATTCAATTAGATCATGGCTGATCTTTTGTGGACTCAGCTCCACTTTCCGGCCCGAACACCATAACCCTTAATCCCTTTATTCTTCAAATAGGTGGCTGATAGACTACTCCTATCAGTGACTTTTTTGCCTTACTATTCCTGATTTCCACCCAAATGGATTCAACCTTATCCTCCATAGCACCGATGTCATCCCTTACTATTGCCCGGATGTCATCCTTAAATAACAGAGCAACACCACCTCCCTTACCATCCACTCTGTCCTTCCGAATAGTTTGATACCCTCGGATATTTAACTCCCAGTCGTGACCATCCTTTAACCATGTTTCAGTAATGGCCACTAAATCATAGTCATATGGCAACATATGGCAACACCACATGCTGGTGCAAAAGGTACCGCAGAGTTCTCAAGAAAATATCCCAGTTGTCGTTTGCATCTTTCCATCTACGTACAATAATGATGTATGGCAAATCAAGTCCAATCGGGATGGGGTAGCACCGTATATTGCACTTTTGCTGATGGTCTGAGGCAGTTTCTGCCACATGTGAAGTGGTTATCAGGTGTTGTTGTCTTGGTTGTTGATGCACGTTGCCTCGCTGCTGCAGTCACAGATGATAATTTCCCCATCGTCAACGATTGTCTCCCAGGTGCGAGAATTGATGATTACGGCCTTCACGCCATACTTGCAAGCACCCTGGAAGTTGCACTTTGGGTGTCACCATACGGAAAATCTTTGGGTATACATCCTTCTACCTTCCTAGAAGTCAATCATGTTCCCGGACATCACTGCAGGAGTTCTTCAGGGTAGTGGAACAAAGGGAAGATCAAGATGAGGGGGGAAGATAAAGAAGGGGGGAAGATAAAGAAGGGGGGGGAGATAAAGAAGGGGCAGAAGATAAAGGGGGGAAGGTAAATAAGGGTAGGGAGGAAGAATAAGATGGGGTGGGGGGGGAGATTAAGGTGGAGGGTATAAAAGTTCAGGAGACCCGAGAAGGTGAATCCAAAAGAAAGTTTATTTCCAACCTAAAGAAATGAGCGCAACAGACCACAGGTCCCAACCGGGACTACCGGTCCCAATCTAGGCCGGCTCTTATGGCTTGGTTCTAATAGCCCCACCTGATAGGCCCCTGCCCATCAGGGGGGAGCTCGTATTCCATAAGCCTGACAGGAGATCAATCAGGTCATCCCCGTAGGTCTAGAGATAGTTATTACATCCCTCCCCTCTGCAGTCCATCTGTTACTGGATGCAGGGGAGATCCTCCTTTGCTGTTTTGCCTGTGGTTGTGCTTCCAACAGCTGTGGGGATGGGTTGGGGGGGGGGGGGGGGGGGGGTTAACACCTTGGGGAAATGTCATTTTTGCATCGTCCGTCAGAGGAGTCCTGTCGGAGATCTATCTCAGACCATTCGGAAAGTATTGAGGATTCTGTACCAAAAGCTGATGGAGAGTTTTTCATCTGGGCCCTGGAGAGTTGTGCCACCTGGTTTACAGATGGTAAGATGAGGGATGGATTTGTCTGGTGGGGTTACCTCTGTTGCAGGCATCCTGCCTTTGAAGTGATCCACATGCTTGGATTGGTCCTGTTTTCTCCACTATGATCCCTGGTATCCATCGGACGGCAGTCCCAAAATTCCAGACATATACTGTGTCCCCTGGCTTGAATGGCCTCCTTCTGCACTGTAGGCATTCTATGTTCTACGATTGTGAAGGGGGTGCGGTAATTGGTGACAAGCACCTCTGGAATACTGTGAATGGTTAATGATTGGCGTAGCTTCGATATGGTGGTTCATGAGGTGGTGGAAAGCATCCAGCATTCATTCATTCACTTTGAGTGGGCATCAACCAACATCAGAAACATTCACCCTAGGAAGGGCCTGGCCAAGTCGGCGTGCAAACGCACCCAGGAGTGCGTGGCCAGTCCCATGGGTGGAGCGAGGCTGCTGGCGTGGGGTTTGGATGTTTCAGGCATGCCGCACACTGCTGCACAACCTCGCGATAACACCATCAAACGCTGCCCACCACACGTAGCTCCTGGCAAACACCTTTATTTTGGAAACACCTGGATGTCCACTGTGCAAGTCCAGCAAAATAGTTTTTTGGCAAAGTGGATGCCCAAGGGGAGAAACTGGAAGCCCAGGAGGCAACCATTAAAGAGCTGGAGAAAGCAGCGACCGACATGAGCGACCGGGGCACGGCCCTGGAGAGGGAAGTGGCGAGACTGGGCGCAACACAGGGGAGCCTGAAGGGCAGGGCAGATGACCAGGAAAACAGCTCGAGAAGGCAAAATGTTAGGATAGTGGACCTGCCAGAGGGGACCGAGGGTAGAAACCCCACAGCATACGTGGCTGCGATACTGGGCAACTTAGTGGGGAGGAACACTTTCCCCATCCCACCGGAAATGGACAGAGCACATCGGTCGCTGCGCTCGAAGCCCAAGGCAGGGGAACAACCGAGAGCAGTCATAGCCAAACTGCACTGGTACCGGGATAGGGAGACAATCCTGCGCTGGGCCAAGGAAAATAGAGCCTGCAAATGGGAAGGGCACGCCATCCGAATCTATGAGGATCTTGGAGCGGACATAGCTAAGAGACGGGCTGAGTTCAACAGAGCGAAAGCAGCTCTCTACAGGAGCAGAGTGCGTTTTGGTATGCTGTACCCAGCAAAACTCTGGGTCACATACCAAAACAAGGAATATTTCTTTACAGCCCCTGCTGAGGCGAATAGGTTCGTCGAGGAGCACGGGCTGGAAAAATACTAGGGGGGGTAGAACGAGGGGCCCCTGGCAAGGGGCAACGACACGCCGACGGGGGGGTGGGGAGGGGCGAGGCAAAGCCAGCCCCCCCCCGGCAGGAACACCCAGAACAAAAAACAACCCACTGCCCAAGGGACCGCTCCAGGTGGGAGGCCAGGCCCCAGCACGAGGGAACGAGAGTATTGGAGAAGGGAGAGCAGGCGAGAGGGGTGCAGGGTAGGATGGGGGAAGAGCGGGCAGAAAACCGTAGAGGCCAGGCAGAGGAGAAGCGAGACAACAACCCCCGAGAGGGGAGCCACCGTACTAGCAGGAAAGCTAGCGCCGGGGGCACGCAACAAAGCAGGGCCACAGCGCACCCCCAACAGGGGGGAAGGCGCCAGACAGTGGAGGGGGGGATCACCCATCAAAGTCGGGAGAGCAAACGGGGACAGGAATAGGGGATAGAGGGGCAAAGGAGGGGTATACAGGGGAGGAGGGAAAAGGGAGAGACCAAGGGCTCGAAACAAGGAACCGCTGCAAGCATCCACCCAGTACGGTCTGTGGGCGAAGGGGGCCCCCAGAGTGCAGGGGACTACCCGCGTGGCGGACACACAGTGGACAGCCATGGCGGGTGCCACCGGGACAAGGGGAAACCCCGGAGCGCAGAGACCCGACCGCATGGGGAGAGCAGTGATAGCAGCCATCCTGGACGGCCCCCTAATAAAGGGAAACCCCGGAGGGCAGGGGCGCGTCCACCAGATAAATATGGTTAATCCCACAGGAACGAGGGGGCAGAAGCCCCCCACCAGGATAGTCACCTGGAACGTAAGGGGACTTAACGGCCCAGTGAAGAGATCTAGAGTCCTCACCCACCTCAGAAACATGAGGGCCGACATAGTCTTCCTCCAAGAGACGCACCTGAGGGAGCAGGACCAACTGCGGGTAAGAAAGGGCTGGGTGGGACAAACCTGCCATTCCTGCTATGGGACAAGGGCCAGGGGGGTGGCGATCCTGATCGGCAAGAGGACAATGTTTAGGGCGACAAAGACGGTTACAGGCCCAGGGGGGCGGTATGTCATGGTCAGCGGGGCCCTGGATGGGGCACCGGTAGTTCTAGTCAACGTGTACGCGCCCATCTGGGACGACACGAGTTTCATCAAAAAGAACATGGCAGAAATCCCGGACATAGCGACACATCGACTAATCATGGGGGGGACTTCAACTGTGTACAGGATCCAATGACGGACAGATGAAGGGGCAGCAGGGTAGCATGGTGGTTAGCATAAATGCTTCACAGCTCCAGGGTCCCAGGTTCGATTCCCGGCTGGGTCACTGTCTGTGTGGAGTCTGCACGTCCTCCCCCTGTGTGCGTGGGTTTCCTCCGGGTGCTCCGGTTTCCTCCCACAGTCCAAAGATGTGCGGGTTAGGTGGATTGGCCATGCTAAATTGCCCGTAGTGTCCTAATAAAAGTGGGGTTGGGTTACGGGTATAGGGTGGATACGTGGGTTTGAGTAGGGTGATCATGGCTCGGCACAACATTGAAGGCCGAAGGGCCTGTTCTGTGCTGTACTGTTCTATGTTCTGGATCAAACCCCAAAACGGGGAAAACCTCAAGCATGGCAAGGGAACTCAGTCACTTTATGGAGCAGATGGGAGCTGTGGACCCCTGGAGGTTCGTCCACCCGGGGGAGAAGGAATTCTCCTTCTTCTCCCCAGTACACAACGTATACACCAGAATTGACTTCTTTGTGGTGGGGAAAACGGTGCTTCCAGGGATAGACAAAGTGGAATACTCCGCAATTGTGATATCAGACCACGCTCCACACTACATGGACGTGCGGCTAGAGACGGGAAGGGCCCAGCGCCCCACATGGAGGTTGGACGGTGCCTTACTAGCTGACAAGGCCTTCAGCGAAAGGATAGCGCGGGTCATAGCAGAGTACACGGAGAACAACCAAAACGGGGAGGTCTCACCCTCCACGTTCTGGGAAGCGCTTAAGGCCGTACTAAGAGGGGAAATCATTGCCTTCAAAGCGCAAAGAGATAGGGAGGAAAGGGTGGCTAGGCAGAAGCTGGTCAACTCCATACTGGAGGTAGACCGTAAATACTCCGAGGCCCAACCGTAGAGCTCCTGGCGGAGAGAAAAGAACTACAAAGGAACTTTGACCTGCTCTCCACCAGGAAAGCAGTGCACCAACTCCGCCAGGCGCGCGGGACCCTGTACGAACACGGAGACAAAGCCAGCCACCTGTTGGCACACCAGCTGAGAAAGCAGGCAGCCACCAGAGAAACTGCGCAAATCAGGGGTACCAGAGGCACGTTGGAAACAGAACCAGAGAGGATTAACAAAACCTTCAAGGCCTTCTACCAAGAGCTAAACACCTCAGAGCCCCCAACGGGGAAGGCTGGGATGAACCGGTTCCTTGATGGACTGGACATACCAGTCTTGGGAGAGGGCAGAAAACAGGACCTGGAAGCACCACTAGCACTGGGAGAGATCATGGACAGCATTAGCTCCATGCAGACGGGGAAGGCGCCGGGACCGGACGGATTCCCGGCGGACTTCTACAAAAAAATTCACGACAGCGCTGGCCCCGCACCTGCGGGAGATGTTCACAGACTCGCTAGCTAGGGGCACACTGCCACCCACGTTAGCGCAGACCTCAATCTCGCTGATACCTAAGAAAGACAAAGACCCAACGGAATGTGGGTCATACAGACCCATATCACTGCTGAACGCAGACGCCAAAATACTGCCACAATCCTAGCCAAAAGGCTGGAAGACTGTGTACCTGAGGTGGTCACAGAGGACCAGACGGGCTTCGTCAAAGGTAGACAGCTTACCTCGAACATCAGGCGCCTGCTGAACGTGATAATGATCCCTCCGGGGAGAGAACACAAGAGGTGATCGTCTCCCTGGACGCAGAAAAGGCCTTCGACAGAGTCGAATGGAAATACCTCATAGAGGTACTGGAGCGGTTCGGGCTTGGAACAGGGTTCACCACTTGGGTAAAGCTCCTATACAACGCTCCCATGGCGAGTGTACGGACCAACAATACCAACTCCCAATACTTCCAGCTGCACAGGGGCACCAGACAAGGATGCCCACTGTCCCCGCTGCTGTTCGCACTAGCAATCGAACCGCTAGCAATCGTGCTCAGGGCAGCAAAAAATTGGAGGGGGATCTGAAGGGGAGGCCGTTCAAACAAGCCCGACACAAATTCCGCTACCTGGGGATCCAAATAGCCCATGACTGGAAAGGGATCCACAAATGGAACCTCACCAGCCTGACGGAGGAAGTAAAAAAGGACCTGCAAAGATGGAACACGCTCCCACTCTCCCTCGCAGGGAGAGTCCAGACGATCAAAATGAACGTACTGCCCAGGTTCCTCTTCCTGTTTAGGTCCATTCCGATCTACATCCCCAAGGCCTTTTTCAAAGTGCTGGACAAACTTATCATGGCGTTCGTATGGGGGGGGGGTAAAAATGCTAGGATCCCAAAGAAGGTCCTACAAAAAAAAAAATCCAGGGGGGGGCTAGCCCTCCCGAATCTACAATTCTACCACTGGGCAGCAACAGCCGAGCGAGTAAGGGGATGGATCCAGGAGCCAGAAGCTGAGTGGGTGCGTGCGGAGGAGGCCTCCTGCATGGGGAACTCCCTCCGGGCCCTCGCCACGGCAGCACTCCCATCCCCACCCAAAAAACACTCCAGCAGCCCAGTGGTGACAGCCACCCTCCAATCCTGGAACCAACTGTGGCAGCAATTTGGCCTGACCAAAATGTCGGACAAGGCTCCCATCTGCAACAACCATAGGTTCACACCAGCACTGACTGACGCCACCTTCAAAAGGTGGAGACAGGACGGGGGGACACTGACAGTCATGGACCTATACACGGACGACAGGATCGCAACACTGGACGAACTGACAGAGAAATTTCGGCTAGCCGGGGCGAACGAGCTACGGTACCTGCAGCTCAAAAACTTCTTACGAAAGGAGACAAGGACGTACCCAACAACCGCCACGACAGACACTACTGGAAGACCTACTGGACGCAAGTATCCTAGAGAAAGGGAACTGTAGCGACATGTATGACCGACTGGTAGAAAGGGAGGACACCGTACTGGACGCAACAAGAATGAAATGGGAGGACGACCTGGGGATTGAGATAGGGTGGGGACTCTGGAGCGAAGCACTGCATAGGGTCAACTCCACCTCCACGTGCGCAAGGCTCAGCCTGACGCAACTAAAAGTGGTACATAGAGCCCACTTAACAAGAAACCGTATGAGTAGGTTCTTCCCGGAGGTGGAAGACAGATGTGAACGGTGCCAAAAAGGCCCGGCCAACCACGCCCTCATGTTCTGGTCTTGCCCCAGACTTGTGGAGTACTGGACAGCCTTCTTCGAGGCTATATCCAAAGTGGTGGGGGTGAGGGTGGAGCCATATAGTGGCGGTCTTCGGGGTTTCAGACCAGCCAGATCAATTCCTGGGGAGGAGGGCGGACGCCCTTGCCTTTGCCTCCCTGATCGCCCGCCGTAGAATCCTGTTTGGCTGGCGGTCAGCAGCACCGCCCAGAGCTGCAGACTGGCTGTCCGACCTCTCGGAATCTCTCCAAATGGAGAAATTCAAATTCGCCATCCGAGGGTCGGACGACGGCTTCCACAGAATGTGGGAGCCATTCATGCAATTGTTCCGGGACCTGTTTGTGGCCAACGAACAAGAGAAAGAATAGTCGGGTGTCCAAGAATCAGGGGAAAATGGACGGGAATCGGGGGAAGGTAGCCGGGGGGGGGGGGCTACGGGTTCGTTATGGGGGTTTGATGGCAAGCCAAGGCCCAAAACCAAACTGTAAATAAATGCCTATAAACATGTGCCTCGGCCATATTGGGGAATGTAAAATATGTATGCCAGCTAAAGGGGGCGGCCACGGTTGTTATTATGAAGATGCTTACCTGTAAATATACATGTTAATTTTTGCGTGTTTTTTTTCTAATAATTTGTTGGATATAAAATATGAAAATTCAATAAAAACCATTTATTAAAAAAAAATAGTTTTTTGGCCTTGCCTCGGGACTACCATGCAGGCTCTCCACAGGAGAATGCCGTCCTCTACGCTAAGCTCCTGTTGTTTAGTTGCAAATGTTAACAGTTCTTCTGGAAGTTCCCCTTTTGGGGGGGGGGTCGTCTGCTACAACATCAGCCTATACGTGCGCCCCCTGTAGGCAGTGGGATTCGGCTAAGGGCATCCCGTGCACTATGTGCCAGGTGTTCCTCAGAAGTATATTCATATGCTGCCAACAGTAATGCCCATAGCTGGATCCTGGCTGAACTATTGGCGGTATCACTTTAACTTCTTTGAAAAGGCCAAATAAAAGGCTTGTGGTCCGTGATTATTGTGAAACGACATCCAAAGATGTATTGGTGAAAAAAAGCAAATTGCTGCGGATACTGAAACCAAAAAGAAAATGCTGGAAAATCTCAGCAGATCTGGCAGCATCTGTAGGGAGAGTAAAGAGCTAATGTTTTGAGTCCAGATGACCCTTTGTCAAAGCTAAAGTCAGAGAAAGTGGGAAATATTTACACTGTGGAGTGAGAATGAAAGATGAGTCATAGCCACAGAAACCCAGGGAATCCGGGTGCTAATAGCCACAGAAACCAAGGGGAAAGAGTGTTAATGGCAGTCCCCAGAGAGGACAAAAGGTGTAAAAGGTATTGGTGAAAACTTTTAACCGCAAAGGTCATGGACTGTACTTCCTTTTAATTTTGAACATAACAGCGCTCTGCGTCAGCCAAGGTTCGTGATGAGTAGCGTATCGGCTGCTCTGTTCCATTGTCCTACTGATGGGACAGCACTGCCCAATGCCATATGGGGAGGCATCGCAGCAAGTAATAGCAGTTTTGATGGGTTTTCACGTGCATCAGTAGCGTGGAGGACAGAACTGGCACTTTACTTTGGCAAATGCCTTCTTGTGACACCTTCCATGCCATTTATGGTGCATCTTTAAGAGCTCATGTAGAGGCACAAGTATGGATGCTGGGTTTGGTATAAATTTTCCGTAGTAGTTAACAAGCCCGAGGAATGGTCGCATTTTCTGGCGCTGGAGCTCGATTGATGGCTCAGACTCTCTCTGCTACCAGGTGAAACCCATCTTTGTCAGGTATATGACTTATCTTGCGTGGAAGACACACTTTCCTCTTTTCAGGCAGGTATCTACTTCTGAGAATCGACAGAGGACTTCTAGGTTGGCTGGGTGTTCCTTCGCGGAGTCTCCTATAGTCAACACATCATCCAAGTAGACAGCCACCCTGGGAAGCCCTTGAAAAATGCCTTCCAGAACTCAATGGAAATTTGCACATGCGGACAATGCCCCAAATGGGAGCCTGGTGTACTGATACAATCGCCTGTGGGTGTTAAGGGTTACATATTTTCTGGACACTGTGTCCAACTCCAGCTGGAGGTATGCATGCAGCTTCGTAAAATAATGGCCCACAGCCAACTTTGCATATAAAGAACAAAGAAGAAAGAAAAGTACAGCACAGGAACAGACCCTTCGGTCCTCCAAGCCCATGCTGCCCGTCTAAACTAAAATCTTCTACACTTCCTGGATCCGTATCCCTCTATTCCCACCCTATTCATGTATTTGTCAAGATGCCCCTTAAATGTCACTATTGTCCCTGCTTCCACCACCTCCTCTGGCAGCGGGTTCCAGGCACCCACTACTCACTGTGTAAAAAAACTTGCCTCGTACATCTCCTCTAAACCTTGCCCCTCGCACCTTAAAACTATGCCCCCTAGTAATTGACCCCTCTACCCTGGGGAAAAGATCTTCCACGCGTGGCATGGGGTACCTGCCCAAGCGGGAGGCCTTGTTGACCATCACTTTATGGTTGCCACAAATACGGACGGTCTTGTCTAGCTTCAGGACCGGGACTGCTGGTGCTGTTCATTCTGCCAATTGGACTGGGCAAATAATCCCCCAGTTCTCCAGCCCGTCCAGCTTGTCTTCCACCTTTGACAGCAGGTCATATGGGATTGGGCAGGCCATGAAATACTAGGGTTGGGCATCCGGGTCAATTTTAGCTATGGCCCTTTATCTTCCCATGGCTGTCCTGGAAGACTTCTGGGTATTTTCCCACGACCTCATTCAATCTGCCTGTACCCATTATAAAGTTCTGTTATCAATCTAGGTGAAGCCTCGGGAACCAGTCACAGCCCAGAAGACAGGGTCCAGGCCCCTGCACCACGACCAGTGGCATTCAAACAGATTGTTGTCCGTGGGTAATTGGGGTCATTGTTGTCCCAAGAATCATTAATGGTACGCCGGTATATATTGCCAGCCATGGCTTAGTGTCCTTGAGGCTCAGGTGTTGGATCCCAAAATGAATTTTCCAGAACGTCTGCTGTGCAATGACCGAGCGAGCAGCCCATGTATCTATTTCCATATCCAAGGGGTGGCCAGTTACTTGGGTGGTGATCTTTATTGGGGCTACCTTTGGTGCTTTGATGCAATTTAGTTGCAGGCAAGTCTGGGCTGGGCAATATATAGAGCCCTGGCTTGGGGTACTTGTGTCACCAACCAGGGTAACGCATTCGCTGTCGATAATGACGCGCCCAGCTGCCATGGTATGTGTGACCGCACGTACAGCACCATTGAGAGTCTTCCTCCTGGACCTGCGACTGATTTCCCCAGGGTTCACCCGGCCGTGTTGTACTGGTACCTCTGCATGATTACTGATGGTTTAAGGTCATAATAGAGTGTGACAAGCTCTCCGAGTTCATTAAAGCTCCAAATCTGGGGCTGCTGGTAAGGCTTTTAATCACAATTAAAGTTGGGACTCCACAAGTGGTCAGGGGTATTACCATTTTTTAATTTGATTTGATTTATTATTGTCACATGTATTAGTATACAGTGAAAAGTATTGTTTCTTGCATGCTGCACAAACAATGCATACCGTACATAAGGAAGGAGAGACTGCAGAATATAATGTTACAGTTATAGCAAGGTGTAGAGAAAAGATCAACTTAATACGAGGTAGGTCCATTCAAAAGTCTGATGGCAGCAGGGAAGAAGCTGTTCTCGAGTCGGTTCGTACGTGACCTCAAACTTTGGTGTCTTTTTCCTGACGGAAGAAGATGGAAGAGAGTATGTCCAGGGTGCGTGTGGTCCTTAATTATGCTGGCTGCCTTTCCGAAGCAGCGGGAATTATGGATCGAGCCAAGGATGGGAGGCAGGTTTGCGTGATGGACTGGGCTACAGTCACGACCTTTTGTAGTTTCTTGCGGTCTTGGGCAGAGCAGGCTCCATACCAAGCTGTGGTACAACCAGAAAGAATGCTTTCTATGGTGCATCTGTAGAAGTTGGTGAGAGTCGTAGCTGACATGCCAAATTTCCTTAGTCTTCTGAGAAAGTAGAGTCGTTGGTGGGCTTTTGCCGTCTCCCACAACTGGGCCCAATTCTCCACGCCTGCATCAAAGGCCTCCCAAAAGCATCATTTTAAAAATCTCTCAAAGACCTTGCTTCCTTGAGGAAGTCCAGTGCAGTCTGGACGTCCAGAATCACAGCTTTAGTTTCTCCTCATCACCAGTATGAAAGATCAGCACACCCGAGAAGGTGAACCTAAAAGGAGGTTTATTTACAACTGGGCTGGCTTTTAAGGGTTGATTCTAGGAGCCCCAGCTGATGGGACTCCACCTATCAGCAGGGAAGCTTGTATTCCACAAGCTTCACGAGGAGATCAATCAGGTTAACTCTGCGGGTCACGTGAGGGTTATTATAGAGGGGGGGGGTAGATTAAGATGGGGTGAGGGATTGTATTATTCAAAGAGGAAGCGGTAGGGACAGAGATGAGTATGTGATAGGGAGGGCAACAGGCAGTGGAAAGATGAATGGGTGGGGTTTAATAAAGGTGACAGAAAGCTTGAATGATTGGGAAAGAAGATGGAAAGGTAGCCACGGAGGGCCCTATTTCCTCCACAACCCTCACCCTAAATACAGTCTGCATTCATTGGCAGATGCTTTCCATATCACATGGTATCATGCTCACTCGCATTCAAGAGGGGAGAGACAGTGGGATCAAAAGGAGAGTGAAAATGGAGAAAAGGAGCAAAGAAAGAGGCAGAAAAGGATGAGGAGGCAGAATCAACAATGCAGATTCAGGCAAGAGAGTGATCATATTCGCCAAAACCATAGAAGAGCAGCTATAAATCAGACTATCTTAAAGTGTAAGATTAAACCATGTTTCAAAATGGGCAGCTGGGCAAAGTTGCAATACTGTTAGTAATGAAAAGAGAGTAACTGCTTGCACTTTGATCATAAACTGTGTAAATCAAATCTTAAATTCTGCTTATTTAAAAAAGGACTTTGCTGGACCGAAAAACATCACTGCTACAGGTCACATGATTCGCAAGTTGGCTACAGTTTTGGAAAAATCCAATAGTAATTACTGGACAAAACTCAACCCTCATTCTTGTGGAATCTCACACCTATAATTGTGTGGACCCGTTGCAATCTACAAAGGAAGGGAGTAGCAGACAGTCCGTCTCCCCAAGGGCAGACAATTTTAAATGGTGGCAGTTCTACAATATGAAAGACTTCAAATAAATTGTACATTTCCTTGCTTCAATTTCTTAATCTTCATTCCCCCCCAAACACTTCACAAACTTCTTCCTCCTGTGGAAAAAACCATTTCCGGTAAGAGGATGCCCACCTCGACCCGCATAGCTTAGCTTCCAAACAATTTCAGGCAAAGCCTGGATGCAGGATGTCTTCAAATAGTTCGGGCAGACTTGAGGGGGAGGGGACATATTTTCACTTTTTACAGAATATAATTTTAAATTACTGCTATTATTGGTTTTGCTTCCAGTTTTAACCCACACGCCCAGTGAAAGATAAAAAGGATCTTCTGAGTTAACGGCTACTCAGTGCAAAGGTTATGGTCGTCTAATTTAGCTCTGCTGTTATTTGCAACAATGTGACTGTTACAGAATTTTGGAACATGAAAGGTATTTTACAAATTCAACTACTTCTTTCTTTTCCTTGTGCACATGGGCACAATGGGCAACTACATCTACAATGGGCAAAATTAATTGTTCTGAATAACAATATAGAGTGGGATTTATAATTTTACAATCAATTGCCCTGTAAGTGGGAAGAGGTAGAGTGGAGGAGGGAACGTGTGTCTCCTTACATCAAGCACCCTCCCCTATTCGGGTCCTCGTTGTCAGTGCCCCCCACCCCCCCTCCCCCAATCCAACACTGCCACCCCTCAACTCCCAACCCGCCTTGGGCTTCACTTCCCCAGAGACCCTCAACTCACCACATTTGCCTGGTCCTGAAATCCCAGACTTAGAATCTGGAGACTGCAAGTAGTCAAAGTCCTGGCAACTGCGCTACTGGAGGGGGCGCGCATCTGGAAAGAAATCATCCCTACAGCCTCATGCGCACAATTCCTATTGCCCAGCTGTTAAGTTCCCACCTCTAATTTGTTATCCGAGTTAGTTTGGACTAGCAGCGAGTCAGGAAAAATCAGCACTACATCTCCCAGAACTCACTTCAAACGTGTTTAGGTAAATTCACCACAGTCTCAGATGACCACAGGCTGTTTTCCCGTTTGAGGGGGAGAGCTGACCGGTGGTGGTTTAATCTGAGGATCACCCCACCTCAGGCGAGGGGCAAGGTTGAGAAGGCGGGGTCTTCGTGAATAATTTATTTTATTAAAATGAGCATTTATTGCATATTATTGTGGAAGGGTAACTGTTTGTGGGTGGGGTGGGGAGGACAAAGTTTGTGGACAACAACAGAAACAAATAAGTGATAGAAACAAAATATGGAATGTCACTGAACGTATCAGCGCACCTTGTTATAAAACACAGTACTCATTTACCCGATGCTGTACACATGAACTGCACACAAATCTGTCGAATTAAACAGTGTGTACGAACCTGTGACAGGTCTCTGCCTCTTTCTGGAGTCTTTCGACTTGAAAACAAAACAACCCTGTATGGGTAAAAGGAGAGAAAAAAATCAAACCATTTGCAGACACACAGTATAAAAGCAAATTACTGCGGGCGCTGGGATCAGAAACAAAAACAGAAAATGCTGGAAACTATCATCAGGCCTGACAGCATCTGTGGGGCGAGAACAGAGCTAACATTTCCACTCTCCTCAGGACCTTGTATGTTTCAATCAAGTTGCCTCTTCCTCCTTTAAACTCCAGCAGATACAAGTCGAACCTGTCCAACCATTTCTCAGAGGACAGCTCACCCATTCCAGATATTAACCTACTGAACTTTCTTGGAACTGCTTCCAATGCATTCACATCCTTCCTTCCATAAATAAGGAGACCAATACTGTATACAATAACTCAGATGTGTTCTCAGCTGTGTATAACTGAGGCATAACCTCCGCACTCCTGTATTCAATTCCCTCACAATTAGCTTCCCTAATTACTTGCAGCACCTGCAGACTAGCCACTTGTGATTCATGCACTAGGACATCCAAATCCCTTTGCATCTGAGAGCTCTGCAATCTCTCACCATTTAGATAAAAATATGTCCACTCACCTAACCTACCTATATTCTTTTGCAACCTCCTATGCCCTCTTCACAACTTACTTTCCTATCTATCTATGTGTTATCAGCAAATTTAGTAACCATATCATCAGCCCCTTCATCCAAATCATCTATATGAATTGTAAAGAGCTCAGCACCTAGCACTGATCCCCGTGGTACGCCACTGATTGAATTCTGCCAACCAGAAAATGACCTATTTATGCCTACTGTTTCCTGTAGGCTATCCAATTTTCAATCCGTGCCAATGTTACCCCCACACCACGGGCTTTTAATTTCTGCAAAAGCCTTCGATGAGGCACTTTTTCAAATGTCTTTTGGAAATCAAAGTACTGTACATCCACCGGTTCCCCTCTACCCACAGCATGTTACTCCTTCAAAGAACTACAATAAATCGGTTAAACATGATTTCCCGTTCACAAAACCATGCTGACTCTTCCTGATTGCTTTGAATGTATGCAAGTGCCCTGTTAAAAGGGCTTTAATAATTAATGACAAATGTTAAGCTAACTAGCCTGTGGTTTCCTGCTGTGTCTCTCCCTTTTTGAATAAAGGAGTTCTGTTTGTTCTTTTCCAAACAAATCTAGTGAATTTTGGAAAATTAGAACCAGAGCATCAACTATCTCATGAGCCACTTCTTTTAAGACACTAGGATGCAATTCATTAGATTTCAAGGACTTGTGAAACTGCAGTTCCAATGATTTGCTAAGTGCCATGTTCCTGGTGATTGTAATTATGAGTTGCTCCCTGCCCTCCATTTCCTGATTTACAGCTATTTCTGGGATTTTACCTACCCTCTATAGTGAAGACCGATGCAAAATACCTGCTCAATTCATCTGCCATCTCCTTATTTGTAACTCCCCAGGCTCACTTTCTATAGGACCAATGCTCATTGTGTAACCTTTCTTTATAAATATTTGGAGGGACTCTATCTGTGTTTGTTTCTAGCCAGCTTTCTCTTTGACTCTAATTTTTCTCTCCTTCGCCAATGTTTAACATCCATCTCTCTCCTCTCTCTCTCTTTCTCTTGCTTCTCCCTCTCTCTCTCTAGCGCACGATTGGAGAGGCAAAGGCAAGGGCATCGACGCTCCTCCCCATGAATACATCTGGCTGTTCTGATACCTTGAATACTGCCACTCTCGGGACCGGCTCCACCTTCATCCCCACAACTTTGGACATTGACTCTCCAGTACCCGATTAGTGTGGGGCAACACCAGACCATGTGGGCATGGTTGGCCAGGTCTCCTTGGCACCATTCCCATTTGACCTCCACCTCCGGGAAGAACCTGCTCATTCAGGTTCTTGTCAGTGGGTTCAGTGCACCACCTTCAGCTGCATTAGGCTTAGCCTTGTTTGTGTGGGAGTGGAGTTGACCCTGTGCAGTGCTTTGCTCCAGAGTCCCAACCATATTTCATACCCTAGATCTTCCTCCCACTTTTCACTTGTCTCGTCCAGTGGTGTGCATGCCAGTCCCAGTAGTCGCCCATACAGCTCACCGCAGTTCCCCCTCCCCAAGATGTTCGCATCCAGCAGGTCCTCTTAACAGCAATTGTCACGGTGGTCGTGGCTATGTCTTTGTTTCTCTATGTAAGATGTTTTTGACCTACATGTATCTTAGCTTGTTTTGCCTCCGTCAGCTGCAACTTCTCTGTCAGTTCCTCTAGTGTTGTCAGTCTGTTGTCAGTGTAGATCGGTATGGATCTGAACAGGAAGAGGAACCTGGGCAGAACGTTCATCTTGATCGTCTGCACCCTCCCCGCCAGGCAGAATGGAGTGTATCCCACCTCTGCAGGTCCTTTTTATCTTCCTCCACCAGCGTTAGATTCCATTTGTGGATCCGTGTCCAGTCATGGGCGTTTTGGATCCTCAGCTAGCGGAATTTATGTTGGGCCTGTTTAAATGACAGTCCCTCGCCCTTGACTCAGCTCATTTGGTTTTCTCCTACCACCTCTGGTATGCAGTCCTCCAGTCTCCTGGATCTTGGCCAGTATTTTTGCGTCCACATTTAGCAGTGAAATGGGTCTTTAGGACCCACATTCTGTTGGGTCTTTGTCTTTCTTGGGTATCAGCGAGATTGAGGCTTGTGCTGTCGACAGTGTGCCCCTTGCCAGCGAGTCTGTGAACATTCCCACAAGTGTGGGGCCAGTGATGTCAACAGTGATGTCAATGTTGATACCTGTATTAGCAGATCTACCCACATTAGTGCTTCTGGTGAATGGAGACAGTGGTTATGCCAATATCAACATTGTGGTACCGGGCTGTATATAGGGATGGAAAGTTGTTAGTAAAAGTGAGCCACTGAGTTGAACAAATAGTTGTAACTCATGTGTTGTATAGTGAAATAGCAATAGTGCTTGGAAAATGATAGCGAGAGTACACATAAACTGCTACCTAACCAAGATGTTCCAATAGAGCCAGGAATCTTTATCTACTCCAGTGTGCAAGATTGTCCAGGTGTGTTGTATCCTCAGGAAAACAGGATCAATCTAACTTTTTCAAATAACATTGAATTAGCATCCTCACAAATGTCAGCAAAGTAACAGAAGAAATACTCAATAACTTCATCAAGCAACACCAAGAGACTTGCAAAAATAAAACATTTGGTCACTCCTACTTTATACTTGGCCTGGTATAACATTGGATCCTGTGAAGCTCTCCCCAGAAGATTCAGTTATGAGATTCCGGCCTGTTTGCCTCTCTGGCCCTCTCTTGTTTATTACAAAATGACCCATCTGCATCAGTTCTTCACACAGTCCTGTTGCTTGCTTGCTGCCGTTGGACGCTTCTACCGCGAGCGGGAATGATCACTCCGCGACCCTCCCGACACCCACTCAGAACACACCCCTGAGTTTGAAAAACCCTGGTATATACCACCATCACCCCCTAAGAAACTTGCAAAAACAAAACATTTGGTCACTCCTACTTTTTACTTGGCCCGATATAACATTGGATCGGTTGCTGGGCATAAGTATTAAATACATACTTTTTTACACGTTAACTAGCCTCCAGCATAAAAACAGTTAAAGTTGGAAAGCATGCATGGAGTCTTCATCCATCTGCAACTTTTACTGCAATTCATCAACCACGACAATTCCCAGCCCCCAGCTGGAAAATGTCAAGATTGTGGGCTACCGATTCAGAGTTTCAATGCACAGATGACTGACATGCTCCCCTCTGAACAACCACCCATCGGTACTGATAGGCGAGCATCAGCCGATTGTTCAGTCGGGTTTGCAGCAACCCCTGAGTTTGCGCCTGTCTCGCGCGGAAGTCAGCGAGCGGAGCCTTTACCTTGGATACAGAACAAGTTGCCATTGTCCCCACCGGGGCCGAACGCCGTCCAGCCACTCTCGCGCGCGCGTGGGCGCCCTCGAGCTCCACTGGTAGCCAATCGGAACGCCGCAGCCTTCCCCCGGCCTCCGCCATTGGCTGACCTTGCGCCCGGTTCACAGTTCGGAGGTCAGAGGGGCGGGACCTGCGGCACGCATGCGCACCTGTCTGCTCCTGCTCGGAGAGGTGGGGGGCAGCTGCCGGCAGAAGTGAATTTGCGGCGGGTCGGTGCAGCCGAAGAACGCAGGGCTCTGGTCTAAGACGGGGAATTAATTGATTGTGGGTTCCTGAACTTTAGCTCTGAGGCAAACGATGGTATGGCTTGTCTTTTCCGCAGGTCTATAGCAGCCCAGGTAGGTAGCAGCAAGCAACTTCTAATTCAGGGGTTCCATATTGCCTGACCTTCAGTTGAGTTTGTTAAATCCCCTGGTGCAAATGCGCCAGTTCTGTCAGTTTGATAACAGCGGGTTATGATAATAATATTTCGGGGGAAAATTGAAGCCATTTGATAAAGGGAGAAACATTGGACCAAATGTTTGTCATCTAAATTGACACTAGCTAAAGGGGTTATTTTTTTCCTTTTAATGTTAAATGAATGTTTCCAAGTTGGAAATAATGTGTTGTTGATTAGAAGTTTATAATGTTTAGTTTGATTAAACTATGCCAGATCAACTAATTGCCATTACCATGAACAGTGAAATAAAGCAGATAATTTGGCAGCATCATTTACTTTCTGCTTTCTGACCATCAATTCTTTTAAAGCAGTAAAGTTAACAGTAGTTTAATGCATTTTTCCTCCATTGCAAGCTCTGTCTACAAGATTGAAATTGTGAATTGATGCCCTTGTATGTCCCCTAATCTAGGCTGGCATTTCAGTGCAGCATTCGAGAAGTTCTGCATTGTGGAAGGTGACATTTTTGGTGTGAGGTTTAGACCACAGCCACATTTGCTTATTCAAGAAGAGCGATTAAGTTGTCCTTGTGAGCTGCCAAACAATGATTTTCACCCCACCGAAAAAACAGTTAGTTGGTCAAGAAATAAAAATGCAAGAGATACTGGATATCTGAAATTACAACAGGAAATGCTGGAAACATTCAGCAGTATATGTGAAGAGAAGAAGGTAGGGTTAACGTTTAAGGTCGTAGATTTCTGGTGGCGGCCATGGAATGAGTGGTCGCGCATTTGGTGGCACCTGCTCAAGGTGGATTTTTTTCAATTCTTCCCCACCCAAATTCATTGGAGTTTGAGGGCAAAAGATGCATGAGTGCAAAGGGAATGTAATACTCCTCTGGTGGGACTGGTATATGGCTCCTTGAATAAAGAGTGCCATGTGCCCCAAGGAAGAGAGAAGCTGGAGCAAGGAAGTTTTTGTGGTGTGACACATGAGAAGATGGCAGAGAGCAAGGGGGTGGCGTTGACCTCTCAGTGGTGACTGAGCAGTTTGTGGAATTTCTCAATAGCAAATTTCAGAATCATAAGGAGGCCTTAGAGGATTTGGGCACAGTGGTGGATCCGCTTAGGACAGCAATTGAAGGGGTGGAGTAGAGGCAGGAGGCTCAAGACCTGGTGATCCAGAAGGTGGAAGAGTCGGTGGTGGAGCATGACGGTCGGTTGACCTCGCTGGAGCCGGAGATGGGGATGGTGTTGAGCAGCCAGAAAAGGCTGAGGGAGAAGTTGATGAATCTTGTGAACTGCTCCAGGAGGAAGAATCTGCAGATTGTGGGGATGCCCAGAGGTATTGAAGATGTGAAGACAGCCAAGTATGTGTCAAGCATGTTGGAGAAGCTGATGGGGGAGGGGGTCTTTGACTGGCTCTTTGAGGTGGAGGAGCTCACAGGGCATTGAGGAGGATGCCGCAGATGGGGGAGCTGTCAAGGGCAATGGTGGTGAGGCTATATCGGTCTTGGATAAGGAGAAGATCCTGAGGTGGGTGAGGCAGACCAAGAAGTGTACCTGGGAGAGGAGTGAGCTGCAGATTTACCAGGACCTGGGTGCTGAACTGGCCATGGTATAATTGAATGAAGGCTGCCCTCTACAAGAAAGGGGTGAAGTTTGGGGTTTTGTACACCACCCGCTTGTGGGTGATGCCCAAAAGCAAGAATTTTATTTTGACTCATCGGAGGAGGCAGTAGACTTCGAGAGACCATGGACTGGGAAGAGTGCATTGAATTTTGGAGAGGAGTTCTGTGTAAAGTGTGGGGCACGTTGGGTGGATGGATTGGGGCAGGTTACGACTGACATGGGTGCAGTTGGTGCGGCACAGTTTGGAAAGGAGAGATGGCGGTGGACATCTTGCGGTGGGCCTGGAAGAGTGTGTGGCACGGGGGGCTGGCTAAAAAAGGGATATGGCTGATCAGGGGAGGGGGTGGGGATCCCCCCTTACCAGGCTGATTATTTGGAATGTCCCGGGGTTGTATAGCCCAGTTAAACGGTCGCATGTTTTCTCACACTTGAGGAGTTTGAAGGCGGAAGTTGTGTTTTTGCAGGAAAGGCCCCTGAAGTTGGGGGACCAGACGAGGCTGAGGAAGGGATAGGTGGGGCAGGTTTTCCCACTCTGGCTTGGACACGAAGACGAGGGGGGCTAACGGTGCTGGTTAACAGGAAAGTGGCGTTTGAGTTGGGAGCATTGTGGTCAAGCAGAAGGGGATACCGGTAGTCCTGGCGGATGTTTATGCCCCGAGTTGGTACGATGAGGCAGGTGTTAGGGAGGATCCCGGAGCTGGACACACACCAGCTGATTTAACACAGTTCTGGATCCGAGGATGGACCGGTCGTGTCCTAAGTCGTCGAAGGTGTCGGAGTGGCTCAGGAGCTGTGGGGGTTCATGGATCGTATGGGGGGGGGGGGGGGGGGGGGGGGGTACGTGTGGAGGTTTGAGAGCCGAGGGCGTTCATGGATCGTATTGGGGAGGGGGAAGAGAGGGGAAAGAACCTGTGGAGGTTTGCGAGCCTGTGGGCGAAGGAGTTTTCGTACTCTTCACATGTGCATCGAGTGTCGTCCCGGATCGATTTCTTTGTGTGGGTAAAGCCAACTTGGAGTACTTGGGCGATCGTGGTTTCCAACCACGCGCCTCACTTGGGTGGATTTGCGGGTCGCTAACGGCCTCAGTGAAAGTTGGATGTGGGATTGTTGGTGGATAAGAGCCATCCAGGGCTATGTGCAGCTGAATGACACAGAGGAGGTCACAGCCTCCACATTGTGAGAGTCACTTAAGCAGGAGTTAGGGTGATTTTATTTCAATCCAGGCGCATTTGTGAGAGGTGCAATGAGAGGCGAGAACAAGACTCTTAGATGAGATTCTGAGGGTGGACCGGAAGTACTCTGCCAGAGGAGAGGATGGTGACGGAGAGACAGAGGCCCCAGATGGAGTTCGGGTTAGTGTCCATGGGGAAGGCAGTAGGACAATTGCAGAGGGCCAGGGGAGTATGGGGAGAGGGAGAGCAGGATGCTGACCCACCAGCTGAGGAAGCAGGCAGTGGCGAGGGAGATTGGTAGGGTGAAGGATGAGGGTGAAGGATGAGAAGGGCAAGGTGGTATCGGACCCAGAGGGGGTAAATAGGGTATTTGAGGTATTCTACAGAAGGCTGTACTTGTTGGAGCTTCTGCCTGGGGAGGATGGGTTGAGACAGTTCCTGTATGGGTTGGCGTTCCTTGGGTGCAGGAGGCGAGGTGCAGAGATAGGGGGCGCCGATTGGGCTGAGGGATGTGATGGACAGCGTGATTCAGGTAGGGAAGGTCCCGGGGGTAGATGGGTTGACAGTGGAGTTGTACAAGAAACTCGATGCAGAGCTGGGCCTTTGCTAGTGTGGATGTGCAATGAGGTGAGGGGTAGGGGGGAGCACCCCCCACACGGTCACAGGGTCCATTTCCCTGATTTTGAAGAAAGATTAGGCCACAGAGCAGGGTGGGTCGTACCGCCCAATATCATTGCTTCATGTTGATGCAAAGGTAGTAGAGTCATGGATGCCGTGGGTCATAGGGGTGGACCAGACAGGATTTGTGAAGAGGTGGCATTTGATTGTTGATCTTAAACTGGAGTTCTGACACGTCTTTGACTTGAAACATTAATCATGTGGTTGTGTTTTAATTGATTCTACCTGACCTTAGTGCTTAGTCATTCATCTCATGCGCTGTTTACCTTCTGCAAACTAGTTATTTGGTCTGCCTTCATACCAACAGTATTTTCATAAATACGTTGTTTGTTGAACTCTTTGGGATGTTCTAAGGATGTGAAGTGCTAAATAAATATTTTTGCCCTGAGGAAATTGTTAATATCTTTGTTTTACATTTTATACCATTTCAAGTAAACTTTGTAAGACAGGACTAGCCAGTCAAATAGAATAATATAAATTTACAGCATAGAAGGAGTCCATTCAGCCCATTGTGTCCATGTTGGCTGACTAGAAGCCATCTAGCCTAATTCCACTTCTCAACACTTAGTCTATGATCTTTTGACCAACTAAATAACCTTTTGGTGATTTTTGGGTGGAAGCAGGTGAGGAATTAATGTTTGCCTTTTAGGCTACGGCACCACAAGTACCTTTGTAATGTTGAGGGTTTCTGCCTTTACCACCGTTTCAGACATTGAGTTCCAGATGCACTCCCAAGGTTTCTCTACACTTCTCAATATCCTACCACATTCCGTTAATGAATATAAAAAAAAATACGGTGTAATTTTTGCGAGTCGTAAACTGAAAGGTTGGAATGATCAACTATGCTGCTTCGGTGACTTAGTTTAAAGTATTTGACACTGAGAAAAGGTGAATAGGTGCAGCAAAGTATATTCAAATGCCTTATACTTAAGGTTCTTTTTCTTCCTCTCCTTGCATTTCAGGTATTCTGAGAATTTACTGCACTGTTTCATTTGATTTTCTTAATTCTGTGTAACTATAAAAATAAACAATTGAACTTTTGATAAGAATGTAGCGTCAAATATGATACATCATAAATATTGTGTACAACTTATTGAAACAAACTTACAACCACGGGATTTCCTTGTAATTGGCTGCGAGTTGTGCAGTCAGAAACTAATATGAAGGCCCTTATTTAAATGTGAACAGGCACTGTTAGCATACAAAACAAATTCAAAGGTAGATTTAAATGAGGAATCATTATGAGGCATAAGTGTAACCTTGAAGTTAAAATGATTATACAAGCTTCACTCATTCATTCAGTTTGCCATTTTGATACCTTGTGATGAGATTACTGCCTCATCCCGATGCCCATTCTGTTTGAGTATTGAAATTAAACTTTTGAACTTGAAATTTACATGATCTGGGGCTTCCAGCTTGTTATTTAAGATGTTTGTTTTTCAGAAACTTATTTTCTTTACTAACAATATTTTAATTTCATTGTTTTTCTCAGCTTTCCAGAATTCTGGGGACACCTACAGAGAAGCTTATTCCCATGGTGTCGGCTGTTCCTGTCTCCAAAAAACAGTAATTTAACAGTTTTGTATATTTCATACGTGCCATTGATTTAGATTGCTTTGTAAAACTTAGTCTTATTAAAGTCTTACTAGCCAGTTGATTACTCTGTGGCCCCAGTGTCTGTAGTAGGCTAACTGGCTTGGCTGTTAATGCAGCTGCAATAACGTGATTATCAGGAATGTATCCTGCCTTCTGTTCCTCTGTTGCCTCCCTACCTGTTTCAGCCATTCCACTCCCATTGAATTGTGGCCCGCGCTATCCTCCATGCTTTGGTCATCATACCTATAGTTATCTTTCCTCGGTTATTTGCTGAGCACAATGCACCTAGCACTCTGCTCCTGGGCACGATCAAGATTGGGAAACAAATTAATGGTGTATGAGCTAACTGACTATAAAATAGATATTTTGCAGAAATCGGACATTTTAAAAACTAAGAAAGGGAAATTATACAGTATGAGGAAATGAGTGCTGCTGTTCTTTTTACTGAAGAAATTATGCTAACCATATAGTGTTCATGGTATTAATTCAGAGGCATCTTTTCCCATTAGTGAAAATTGACAGTGTAATTTTTTCGTAGTCCCTTGACCACTTTTGAATCCAGAGATCAGGAAAAGGACCTAACTGCACGGCTTTGCCAAGACTGAAAAGCGTGGGACAGGACTCTTCAGTAAATCCAGGAGTAGTGATTTTCTCATGCCATTCTTTGGCCTGAAAGTCTGAAGATGGTTAGATGAAGAGAAAATTAATGGAAGCATTGAGATTTTGAGGAAATAAGTCACAGATTGTAAATATAATGTAGCTATGTTTGACATATGAATATACAGAGAAGCTCTTCTAGGTATGTTGTACGTGTCATTATAATGAATCACTTGCATATTAGGGAAAATAGATTATCCTTCTGTATTTTCTATTTTATTATACATTGGCTCTCATCACAGATAGATACAAATTTCCTGTCCAATCCAATCTTTATCTCTGTCTGTGAAAGTAATTGGTCTTGTTACAAGAGAGCATTTTGAGTATGACCTCTGTTCAGGAGAGCAAAGATTATGGTGAACATGAATAATGGTTTTGGTCTTCCCGAGGCTGACCTGAAAGAAGTTGCCATCACTTAGTCAAAATCTGATGACAGGTTGTACAGTACAGTATGAGTGTACATGAAATGGAGTGAACGCAAAAGATGTAATGGTGTGGCAGTTCATGGAAGCTGGTCCCATGCTTGTGGCTGATGCAGACAATTAACCTCCTGCAGCCCTCCAACCCTCCAACTTGTAATTGCCAAGACCTGAAGCTGTGGAATTTCACTCCTTAAACCACATATTTATCTCCCATTTCTCAGATGCTAACTTTCAGTCATCTCCCCAAGCATGTGGCTTAGTGTCACATTTTGTCTGATAATGCTTGCAACATTTTAAGATGTTAAAGACACTGCGCAGAAATGCAACTTAATGCAGCTGAGGGCAATATGTAGATAAATATATTGGGGGGGGGGGGGGGGGGGGGGGGGGGGGGGGGGGGAGTTGGGTGACCATGGAACTCTGGAGAAAGGGGACGTAGCAGAATCAACATGGCCTGGAATTTTCTATAGGAATGACTGTGAACTGTCAGTGCTGTCGTAACTCCACTGAAACTGACAGAAATTTCTGAAGCCTGAACATGCGCCTATAGACATTCGGAAATTGCTGTCAGTCAATCTATGCTGCCTAAGACGGTGCACAGTTGAGATCCCCTTAAGATGCAATCAATTAGAGATCATTGAACTGACGACAACTTCATTCTTACATTCGTGGTCTTGCTGTAAAACACCTTGAAATCATTACAGCTTGCTATATGAGGCGTAACTGAGTTTTTAGATGACATCCTAAGTTCACAGTTACTGCTAAATAGCCTCCAGTGCTGGAAGAGTAGGAAACCCATATTATCCGTTATGATAAGGAACCATACATGTAAAAAACATTAAAATTTGTATTTGAAATTTCATCTTTTTCATCCCATGGAAAGTCACAATCGTTTATTTTGCAATCTGTAACACTCAAATTAAAAATGAAGAGTAGTAATACGCTTTCTTGTTTACTATTCATGGGAATACTTCAATGAAATTGGCCGCTTAGCCTGTTTGTTGACATCAATATTGCTGGGCACCTGAAGATCGCCTCAAGCTGGACCTCACCTGCCATTGGAAAGACAGGTTTTGTGCTATAGAAATTTCTGGATCTTTGTGGGTAACATTTTTCAAGGTCAATGGCGAGCGGCTTTGAACACACAAATTAGAATTTGGAGCTGGTCTTTCGCGCCTGCTCCCGCCATTTATTAAGGTCAAAGCAGATCTGATTATCGTCTTAACTCCAGCTACCCATCTGCCCACCATAACCTTTGTCTATCAAAAATCTATCTATTCAGTGGTCCAGCCTCCACTGCTTTCTGGGGAAGAAAATACCACAACTGAACAACCTTGTGAGGAGGGAAAAGAATTCTCCTCCATCTGGGGGCAGCACGGTAGCACACGTGGCTAGCACTGTGGCTTCACAGCGCCAGGGTCCCAGGTTCGATTCCCCGCTGGATCACTGTCTGTGCGGAGTCTGCACATTCTCCCTGTGTCTGCGTGGGTTTCCTCCGGGTGCTCCGGTTTCCTCCAACAGTCCAAAGACGTGCAGGTTGGGTGGATTCATGCTAAATTGCCCTTAGTGTCCAAAAAAGACTAGGAGGGGTTATTGGGTTATGGGAATAGGGTGGAAGTGAGGGCTTAAGTAGGTCGGTGAAGACTCGATGGGCCGAATGGCCTCCTGCACTGTATGTACTACCTCAGTCTTAAATAGACGACCCCTTATTTTTAAACTGTGTACCCCAGTATTAGGGTCCCCCACAAGGGAAACATCCCCTCAACGTCCATCCTATCAAGTCCTCTCAGGGTCTTTATATGCTTCAATAAGATTACCCCCTAGCAATGATTAACGGCCCAACCTGCTCAATTGCCTCACAAGCTAATCCCTTCACACCAGGAATCGGTTCAGTTAATCTTCTCTGAACTGCTTCAGGCTGCTGTGGAAGGTTTGATCACCTGGAATCCATCTGTAGTGGCGGGATTTGAACCTGGGTCCCCAGAGCATTACTCTGGGTGTCTGGTTTTCTAGTCCAGTGACAATAGCACTGCGTCTCCGCCTTCTCTTGACCAGCTATATAAATACCGTGGTTACAAGAGCTGGTTAAAGGCTGAGAATTCTATAATAAAATCGAAGCTCACCATCTTTGTTTCTGTTTGGTGTGACATGTTTATCTTTAAATGATGAATGCTCAGTACTTTCTCAGAAGAGCAGGGGCTGACTAGTAAAAGTCATGGAGATCAGTGATATGATGAATCAAAATGAATGCAATAATTAAAAGCTGGAGGGAATTTTAAAGGCTGAAATAATCCATAAGTTTTTCAAATTCCATTCCTTATGTTAACAATATTCACTTTAAGCAGCAACACATCTTACGTGCATTAATTAGCTTTGTTGAAGACAGTTGTGGGGAGGCGGTGGCATAGTGGTATTGTCACTGGACTAGTAAATCAGAGACCCAGGATATTGCTCTGGGGACCCAGGTTCAAATCCTGCTGCTGTAGATGGTGAAATTTTGAATTTAATAATAATCTCGAAGGAAATCAGCCATTCTTGCCTGGTCTGGCCTACATGTGACTGCAGACTCACAGCAATGTGGTTGACTCTGAACTGCCCCATAGGTGTGGGCGGCACAGTGGGTAGCACTGTTGTTTCACAGCACCAGGGTTCCAGGTTCGATTCCTGGCTTGGGTCACTGTCTGTGGAGTTGGCAGGTCCGCCACATGTCTACGTGGGTTTCCTCCGGGTGCTCCGGTTTCCTCCCACAAGTCCCAAAAGGCGAGCTGTTCAGTAATTTGGACATCCTGAATTCTCCCTCTGTGTACCCGAACAGGTGCAGGAATATGGCGACATAGGGCTTTTCATAGTAACTTCATTGCAGAGTTAATGTAAGCCTACTTGTGACAATAAAGCCTACTTATTAAGGGCAATTAGGGATGGGCAATAAATCCTGGCATTTATTAAAAGCCTGCGATGCCCACATCCCATGAACAAAGACAGTCACATCTGCAGTTTGCCAGCAGTTTGATCACCTGGAATCCTTGTTGCTATTTCGGTTAAGCAGACTAGAGCTACATGCAGCACCAGGGTCCCATCCTTTAAGTTCCTCATTAGGTGCCATAATAATATGTCACCAGAAGAGCTGCAAGGAGAAGCATTGATCTGACCCAGGAGGTTGCCACCAGTGAGACAAATGGACTGGCATATCTGTGGGCAAGTTACATATTTCCCACAGCTTTGGACATGCTAGGATCAGTAGGTGAAGTTAATTCTGTTACTGTTTTTGTGTCTGATTCTGTCTCTTTAGGCAATAACATGGGATAGGGTTACGATTGCCATTGATGCTCTACCTGTCCTGGAGTCTGGCAGAGGAAGGTGGGCACAACTGGACAAGAGGCACGTTAGTGCATCAATCTATTCATAAAACTGCAGCCATCTTCATCTGTCCAGAAACACCATTACAACACGCAGTTGCTTCTGAAAATGACACCAGGAGTTTTATTTTTATCTCCACTATATCCAGGCATTAATTCCATGTGTTGATGACTGTGTGTAAAAAATCATTACCACATTCTGCCTTTTACTAACTTTAATCTCCTTATCCAGGCCTTGCAGATTAATTTGAAGAATTAATCAAGATTTGTCTCAGTTATCCTGTATGTGTCCTATAAGGACACTTCCCAGATACTTCCTTTCAAAGTTTTAGAAAAACCCAGGCCAGGATTTTCCAGCCCCGTCGTGATGGGACCCGCTGCAGGAGAATTGACGGCCCAACCAAACGTCCATTAACAAAGAACAGTACAGCACAGGAACAGGCCCTTCGGTTCTCCAAACCTGTACCGCTCATGGTACCAACCTTTGCCATAACCCTCAGCACTTCCTTGTGCTGTATCCCTCTAAACCTATCTTTTCCATGTGTTTGTCAAGATGCCTTTTGAACACTGCTAATGTATCTGCTTACACAACCTCCCCTGGCAACGCGTTCCAGGCACTCAACACCCTCTGCGTAAAAAAAACTGCCTCCCACATCTCCTCTAAACCTTGCCTCATGGACCTTAAACCTATGCCCTGGTGACTGACCCCTCCACCCTGAGAAAGAGTGCCTGCCCATCTACTCTATCCATGTCCCTCATCATCTTGGAGACCTCTATCAGGTCACCTCTCAAACTCCGTCGTTCTAATGAAAACAGTCCGAGTCTATTCAGCCTCTCCCCATAGCTAACACCCTCCAGACCAGGCAACATCCTGGTAAACCTCCTCTGCATCTTCTCCAAAGCCTCCACATCCTTCTGGTAGTGTGGCGACCAGAATTGATGTGGCCTTACCAAGGTTCTGTACAACTGTAGCATGACCTGCCAGTTTTTAGCTTTTGTCGGGACTAGATGACCAGAGTGGTGGGCGGGGTTGGAAAATCCCACCGCCCAAATTTAAGAATATGCCTGAACTTTTATATCAGCCCTACGATCCAGCAGAGGGCAGCAGAGCAGAGCTACTGATCAGCTGTTCTGGGGAAATTTGCATACGTGCAGTGCGGTCAGCCTAATTTGAAGGTGGTTTGTGGAGGGGCTGTTGTCAAGTGACAGTTAAACCCGAAACACTTTGTCAGTGTTTCCCACCCTACCTCCTCCTCTAACCAAACACCCCCCCCCCCCCCCACCCCACGGTCGTTGGGAAGCGGGAGCAGGGGCCTGTCCTGAAGGTGAGGGAGTGCCTTTAAATTTGCTTACCTTTCAGCGGGAGCAGGGTTTGAGGGAATATCAGGTAAGCTGTTCCTTTATTTTTCTTTTTCTTGTTTTTTTTTAATCTAGAGGTGATGTCAGGGAAGGCAGTACAATGCTCCTCCTGCAGAATGTTTGAGGTGAGGGACACCGCCAGTGTCCCTGCTGATTTCATCTGTGGGAAGTGCACCCAACTCCAGCTCCTCAAAAACTGTGTTAGGGACCTGGAGCTTGAGCTGGATGAACTTCGGATCATTCGGGAGGCAGAGGGGGTCATAGATAGGAGCTTCAGGGAAGTAGTTACACCAAAGACTGGAGATAGATGGGTAACTGTAAGAGGGACTGGGAAGAAGCAGTCAGTGCAGGGACCCCCTGCGGTCGTTCCCCTGAGTAACAAGTATACCGTTTTGGATACTTGTGGGGGGGGCGACTTACCAGGGGTAAGCCATGGGGTACGGGCCTCTGGCACGGGGTCTGTCCCTGTTGCTCAGAAGGGAAGGGGGGAAAGGAGTAGAACATTAGTAATTGGGGACTCAATAGTCAGGGGAACAGATAGGAGATTTTGTGGGAGCGAGAGAGACTCACGTTTGGTATGTTGCCTCCCAGGTGCAAGGGTACGTGATATCTCGGATCGTGTTTTCCGGGTCCTTAAGGGGGAGGGGGAGCAGCCCCAAATCGTAGTCCCAAGTCGTAGTCCACATTGGCACTAACGACAGAGGTAGGAAAGGGGACAAGGATGTCAGGCAGGCCTTTAGGGAGCTAGGATGGAAGCTCAGAGCGAGAACAAACAGAGTTCTTATCTCTGGGTTGTTGCCCGTGCCACGTGATAGTGAGATGAGGAATAGGGAGAGAGAGCAATTAAACACGTGGCTACAGGGATGGTGCAGGCGGGGGGGATTCAGATTTCTGGATAACTGGGGCTCTTTCTGGGGAAGGTGGGACCTCTATAGACAGGATGGTCTACATCTGAACCTGAGGGGCACCAATATCCTGGGGGGGAGATTTGTTAGTGCTCTTTGGGGGGGTTTAAACTAATTCAGCAGTGGCATGGGAATCTGGATTGTAGTTTGGGGTACAGGAGATTGAGAGTATAGAGGTCAGGAGCACAGATTTGACTTCGCAGGAGTGTGCCAGTGTTCAGGTAGGTGGTTTGAAGTGTGTCTACTTCAATGCCAGGAATATACAAAATAAGGTAGGGGAACTGGCAGCATGGGTTGGTACCTGGGACTTTGATGATGTGGCCATTTCAGAGACATGGATAGAGCAGGGACAGGAATGGTTGTTGCAGGTTCCGGGGTTTAGATGTTTTAGTAAGCTCAGAGAAGGGGGCAAAAGAGGGGGAGGTGTGGCGCTGCTAGTCAAGGACAGTATTACGGTGGCGGAAAGGATGCTAGATGGTGACTCTTCTTCCGAGGTAGTATGGGCTGAGGTTAGAAACAGGAAAGGAGAGGTCACCCTGTTGGGAGTTTTCTATAGGCCACCTAATAGTTCTAGGGATGTAGAGGAAAGGATGGCGAAGATGATTCTGGAAAAGAGCGAAAGTAACAGGGTAGTTGTTATGGGAGACTTTAACTTTCCAAATATTGACTGGAAAAGATATGGTTCGAGTACATTAGATGGGTCGTTCTTTGTACAATGTGTGCAGGAGGGTTTCCTGACACAATATGTTGACAGGCCAACAAGAGGCGAGGCCACATTGGATTTGGTTTTGGGTAATGAACCAGGCCAGGTGTTAGATCTGGAGGTAGGTGAACACTTTGGAGACAGTGACCACAATTCGGTGACCTTTACGTTAGTGATGGAAAGGGATAAGTATACCCCGCAGGGCAAGAGTTATAGCTGGGGGAAGGGCAATTATGATGCCATTAGACATGACTTAGGATGTGTAGGTTGGAGAAGTAGGCTGCAAGGGTTGGGCACATTGGATATGTGGAGCTTGTTCAAGGAACAGCTATTGCATGTTCTTGATAAGTACGTACCAGTCAGGCAGGGAGGAAGGGGTCGAGCAAGGGAACCGTGGTTTACCAAAGAAGTGGAATCTCTTGTTAAGAGGAAGAAGGAGGCCTATGTGAAGATGAGGTGTGAAGTTTCAGTTGGGGCGCTTGATAGTTACAAGGAAGCGAGGAAGGATCTAAAGAGAGAGCTGAGACGAGCAAGGAGGGGACATGAGAAGTCTTTGGCAGGTAGGATCATGGAAAACCCAAAAGCTTTCTATAGGTATGTCAGGAATAAAAGAATGACTAGGGTAAGAGTAGGGCCAGTCAAGGACAGTGGTGGGAAGTTGTGTGTGGAGGCTGAGGAGATAAGCGAGATACTAAATGAATACTTTTCGTCAGTATTCACTCAGGAAAAAGATAATGTTGTGGAGGAGAATGCTGAGACCCAGGCTATTAGAATAGATGGCATTGAGGTGCGTAGGGAAGAAGTGTTGGCAATTCTGGACAAGGTGAAAATAGATAAGTCCCCGGGGCCTGATGGGATTTATCCTAGGATTCTCTGGGAAGCCAGGGAAGAGATTGCTGAACCTTTGGCTTTGATTTTTATGTCATCATTGGCTACAGGAATAGTGCCAGAGGACTGGAGGATAGCAAATGTGGTCCCTTTGTTCAAGAAGGGGAGTAGAGATAACCCCGGTAACTATAGGCCGGTGAGCCTCACGTCTGTTGTGGGTAAAGTCTTGGAGAGGATTATAAGAGATACGATTTATAATCATCTAGATAGGAATAATATGATTAGGGATAGTCAGCATGGTTTTGTGAAGGGTAGGTCATGCCTCACAAACCTTATCGAGTTCTTTGAGAAGGTGACTGAACAGGTAGACGAGGGTAGAGCAGTTGATGTGGTGTATATGGATTTCAGTAAAGCGTTTGATAAGGTTCCCCACGGTCGTCTATTGCAGAAAATACGGAGACTGGGGATTGAGGGTGATTTAGAGATGTGGATCAGAAATTGGCTAGTTGAAAGAAGACAGAGGGTGGTGGTTGATGGCAAATGTTCAGAATGGAGTTCAGTTACGAGTGGCGTACCACAAGGATCTGTTCTGGGGCCGTTGCTGTTTGTCATTTTTATAAATGACCTAGAGGAGGGCGCAGAAGGATGGGTGAGTAAATTTGCAGACGACACAAAAGTCGGTGGAGTTGTAGACAGTGCGGAAGGATGTTGCAGGTTACAGAGGGACATAGATAAGCTGCAGAGCTGGGCTGAGAGGTGGCAAATGGAGTTTAATGTGGAGAAGTGTGAGGTGATTCACTTTGGAAAGAATAACAGAAATGCGGAATATTTGGCTAATGGTAAAATTCTTGGTAGTGTGGATGAGCAGAGGGATCTCGGTGTCCATGTACATAGATCCCTGAAAGTTGCCACCCAGGTTGATAGGGTTGTGAAGAAGGCCTATGGTGTGTTGGCCTTTATTGGTAGAGGGATTGAGTTCCGGAGCCATGAGGTCATGTTGCAGTTGTACAAAACTCTAGTACGGCCACATTTGGAGTATTGCGTACAGTTCTGGTCGCCTCATTATAGGAAGGACGTGGAAGCTTTGGAACGGGTGCAGAGGAGATTTACCAGGATGTTGCCTGGTATGGAGGGAAAATCTTATGAGGAAAGGCTGATGGACTTGAGGTTGTTTTCGTTAGAGAGAAGAAGGTTAAGAGGTGACTTAATAGAGGCATACAAAATGATCAGAGGGTTAGATAGGGTGGACAGCGAGAGCCTTCTCCCGCGGATGGAGGTGGCTAGCACGAGGGGACATAGCCTTAAATTGAGGGGTAATAGATATAGGACAGAGGTCAGAGGTGGGTTTTTTACGCAAAGAGTGGTGAGGCCGTGGAATGCCCTACCTGCAACAGTAGTGAACACGCCAACATTGAGGGCATTTAAAAATTTATTGAATAAGCATATGGATGATAAGGGCATAGTGTAGGTTAGATGGCCTTTAGATTTTTTCCATGTCAGTGCAACATCGAGGGCCGAAGGGCCTGTACTGCGCTGTATCGTTCTATGTTCTATGTAAATAGAAGTCGGATCTCAATTTTACTGCCGTTCTTGTACATGGATACTACACTGACCTCTTTCCAATGTATTGGTACCTCACCTGGTAAAGCCCTCACAAATCTTCTCCCTGGTATCACGCAGCATTCATAAATCCATCTGCCAGTATGATATTAGGGAATGAATTCTCCGCTTTGCAGGAAACACAAACCATGATTGGGTGGAGAATCCCAGGTACTCCTAAAATCGAGATTTGCATCTGCCGCTGACGATCTGATGCAATGCTCCAAGTCCCTCGCTGGTGACGATATTGATGTTTGTGCCCTGTGCTGGCGGATCCATGCAAAACCATCATTTGCATGGATATCAATGTCATTAGCATCTTGGACACAGTATGCTCCACCCTTCATAGAATTGATAGTATCATTGAATTTACAGTGCAGAAGGTCATTCGGCCCATCGAGTCTGCACTGGCTCTTGGAAAGAGCACTCTACCCAAGGTCAACACCACCCTATCCCCATAACCCCGTAACCCCACTCAACACCAAGGGCAATTTTGGACAGTAAGGGCAATTTATCATGGCCAAGCCACCTAACCTGCACATCTTTGGACTGTGGGAGGAAACCGGAGCACCCGGAGGAATCCCACGCACACAGGGAAGGATGTGCTGACTCCGCACAGACTCATGACGGAGGTCTTGTGCGTGCGATTTAGTGTAAGTATTGACAAGCGAGGCCTGGGTGCCATGGCTGCGGAGGGAGAGCAGGAGGCTAAAAAGTCACTGAAAAAACCCTCCAGTTGGCTTGCTAGGGGGCTACCTAGGCATGGGAACAACTTGATGCCAAGTCCTTGTCCAAGGCATGTCCCACTCTGGGTCGGTTTGGCCTGACTCTGACCACCTTTGCAGCAATCCTTTGGTGCTCCTTACAGGCCCCAGCTGCTCACACTGTTGAGTGCTGCCTTTGAATGCTCAGGGAGCCTCCGGTGATCTGGGAGCCCTCTGGACATCCTCACACCCCAGCTGTTTCATCCATGCGATGGGGGCGGCCAAACTCAATCAGGGGCCCACAGGTGTTGCCACTCTGAAGTGCTGCCACACTGCAGAGGAAGCTGGGAATCAGCAGAGCTCACTCCAACCAGAGGACCACCTGCACCATGGCCCTTGGAGCCCACCCTAGTTCTCTGCCCCTCTCGAAGCAGAGGACTTATTAGTGATCCTCACCCTGGTGAGGCTGGCAGCGCTGACTGCCACAGCCACCACCTCCCAAGTATTGTTCAGGAGGGCAGGCTTTAGTCTGCAGCCCACCCAGGTGAAGAGAATGTCTCTTCGCCCCTCACCGGCATGGAGCTGTGGGTCAACCCAGAATCCAAATACGTGGGTCAGGTCTTCTCTGATTCAACTTGGTGACTACAGTGAGTATTTCCCAAGTTAAAAACAGCTCCAGCTGACAAGCTCTTCAATGCTAATTCCATCCCCAGCGGTTAGAATGCCCGCTGGGCCGCGAATTGCTCTTCATTCACGTCAGCAGAGTGCTCGTTTATTTGCATGTCCTGACTCGCTTTTTGAATTGTCCCCCAACTGGAACACAAATCGCTCGCTATTCAGTCCCGGCAGCATCAAATAGGGCACGATTCACCAATTTGAAAGGGTTCGAAACGAGCTTGAGGTTCCCCCACTCATAGACAATGCCACCACCCACTTGTAGACATGGGCATTTACACCCCCCCCCCCCCCCGGCAAAATGAGGACGGGGTCGCTGAGGAAACCCCCCACTCCCTCCATCCAACCTTCATGAAGCCCCCCCCTCCCCCTGCATACCCTGCCTTTCTTGGGCATGGCCCCCCTCAAGCCTCGACCCTGGGAATTGTCAGCCTGGTGCCTGGGCAGAGCCAGTGTAGTGCTCTGCCCTTGACCACCCAAGGGGCTCCAATTCCCTGTGAAACTCCCGGATTGGCTATCATGCCTGGTCTCCACTTGTGGAGAGACCAGTACTAATCGAACGCCCGGGTATGACCTTGCTGGTGCGACCGGTGACTCCCGGGCACCAAGAGAATGTGGCCTACACATATTTAAATCAGCTTACTGTCTCATTTAAATAAGATTATCTGGATCATACCCAGCGAAGGCGCGATTGAGACCGCACCGGGTCACTATCGTGAGGTTTCACGCATGTGCGTAGCCCGATTTGAGCCTCTCCCGTGATGCACCACGTGCACCTGGGTCAACGCCAGGCACAACCTGGAAGTAGAATTTGTGCCCTTAGTCTCCCAAATGGACAATCCTGCCCTAACTTAGAGCATGTTTAAACTGGCTCAGAAACCCATCTCGTTTAACACGCATTCACTGATTTTTATTTTTATCTGGTTACTGGTTGGGAAGGGTATGTTACTCCTACCTTCCCTTGTGAATATTTAAAGGAAGTGATCATTCAGAGTTGCACATGTTCACATTCAAGTTTGATTCCACTTGCATGTTTTATGATTTTACTTCTTCTCTGACTGTTATCTTGCTGTAATAGTGAAATAATTCTTTACCATCCTGCTTGGATTTTACTGTTGTGTCTCTTTTGAATCTCTGATCACCATTTTCTTGCGTTCACCCAGTGAAACCTTTCCTCATTCTCCCCGCAGGATTTGTAGAGGTATATTTTTTTGCATTTTAGTTTGTGTTAATCGTGACCATCATCTATTTACATGTGTATCTGTTTCCCCGGCTAATGGTCTTTCTTCAACTTACCTCTACAACCTTTCACAAACAACAACAGTTAATCCATAATTTGTGAGCCATTTCTACTCTATACCATGTTCCATTACCCATCCTACTCCCAATCTCCATTGGTTCCCGGTCCCTTCAGTGTATGCACTTCAAAGTATTTGCTTTAAAATCCCTCTTTATTTGGTTAATCTTTCCCAAGCATTTTTTCCCACAGTGGTTAGCATGGCAGTCCCACAGCTTCAGGGACCCGGGTTCAATTCCTGCCTTGGATCACTGTCTAGTGTGGAGTTTGCACATTCTCCTCCTGTGTCTGTGTGGGTTTCCTCCGGGTGCTCCAGTTTCCTCCACAGTCCAAAAATGTGCAGGTTAGATGGATTGGCCAGGCTAAATTGTCCAAAGATTAGATATCATAGATATCATAGAATTTACAGTGCAGAAGGAGGCCATTCGGCCCATCGAGTCTGCACCGGCTCTTGGAAAGAGCACCCTACCCAAGGTCAACACCTCCACCTTATCCCCATAACCCAGTAACCCCACCCAACACTAAGGGCAATTTTGGACACTAAGGGCAATTTATCATGGCCAATCCACCTAACCTGCACATCTTTGGACTGTGGGAGGAAACCGGAGCACCCGTAAGAAACCCACGCACACACTGGGAGGATGTGCAGACTCCACACAGACAGTGACCCAAGCCGGAATCGAACCTGGGACCCTGGAGCTGTGAAGCAATTGTGCTATCCACAAGGCTACCGTGTTGCCCTTAGAGTTAGGTGCCCTTAGGTGGGGTTACAGGGATAGGGTGGGGGATTGGGTCTTTTGGGGGTTCTGTGCAGACTCGATGGGCCAAATGGCCTCCTTCTGCACTGTAGGGACTGTATGAATCTATGATTGTTCTTGCTGAAAACCTCATTTCTTCCAATTCTTTTCTATTCCAACCTTAACTCTGTTATTCCACAATTGGAGGTACTAGTTGGAGGTCAGTCATTTAGCCATTCCACCTCTGACTGTTGGAGGATTTCACTCATGATTTCTGTACTACTTCTGTGCTCAATTTGAAAGCATCTTTAAAAATTGTGACCTCTGTCTGTGTGGAGTTTGCACATTTACACTGTTTCTGCGTCGATCTCACTCCCCCGAACCCAAAGATGTGCAGGGTAGGTAGATTGGCCATGCTAAATTGCCTCTTAATTGGAGAAAATATGATTGGGTACTCTAATTTTTTTTAAACTGTGATCTTAATCTGTGTTCGGCTTTGCCACTTTCTAACTGATTTCTGACTCCATTGCAGTGGAGCCTTGTTTGAGTAAAATGCAAGTTACGTTTAATACTCTTGCAAATGTTTTTCAGGCAGACCCTAGATTTTCGGGTATCGGTGAACTCTCTGCTAGCGGATGACTGTTTAAAATCGGGATCAAATGTCCAGAGTCGAGCAAAGACATTGTCTGAACAGGTATCAAGTTAGACATGTTCTTGTGTTGGGAGGATGGAGGAGAGAAGAGGGTGCTGGGTTATGATTGAGTTTGACTCTGCATCCAAGTGCACAACATTGGTTAAGCACAGTGAATATTGGCGAATCGCATCAGATGGAATTTTGGTTTGAACGGGAGGAAAATCAGGCGGGTTCTTTTTACAAGTAGAGGGTTCTAATTTGTAAGGTTTTCCAATTCTCATTGCAGCCAAGCCATCTGGTGTACTTGGGTGGAGACCCCTTGAATCTTATCCCTGCAGGTAAAAGAAGAGAGAATGTAGTCTCAGCACTGCATGTATATTTGAAATATGTGCTTCTCATTACCAAATGTGTCAGTCAGCAAAAATGTCTCAGGTTCCGCGGTTCCAGTTTGGTACCATCCGTGGCAGGGCATAAACACTTGCGTTGGCTGGAACATGGTCCTGAAAAAAATAGACTAAATATCATTCGTGCCATTTTACCACTTTTCCAGAGTGTTTGTTCAGCTCTTCTGCCTTCCACCCACTAAAGTTACGGTGGGCATGCCGCAAAATTCACTCCTATTTTCGGACACAGAGCAAAAGGGAGGCAGTGGTGCAGTGGCATTGTCACTGGACTAGTAATTCAGACACCCAGAATAATTTGAATTCCATTAAAAAAAAATATGGAATTTAAAATCAAACGATGACCATGTAACGATTGTCAAAAAAAACCCATCTGGTTCACTAGTGTCCTTTAGGAAAGGAAATCTGCCGTTCTCGCCTGGTCTGGCCTATATATGTGCCAGATCCAAAGCAATGTGGTTGACTCTAAAATGCCCTCTGAAATGGCCTAGCAAAGCCACTCAGTTAAAGGGCATTTAGGGATGGGCAGTAAATGCTGGCTCTTCCACATCCTATGAATTTCAGAATAGTGAGTAAATGGATTTGAAATCCATGATCTAATTGAGGGACAATAGAATCAAAGCACTAAAATAGCCAAATAAAGAAGACGAAAAAGCCATGCCATCTTCAAGTAGCTCATTGAAACACAACTTTTTTGCTCTTGGAAAGCAGTCAGTTTAAATGCAATAAATTGATTTCTGTTATGTTTACTATCAACAAAATTAAATATCTCTTGGAAATTCCATTCTAGTTTCACCCTTAATGGACAAAGTAGCCTTTAAAGCATGCAGTTTCTTCTCTTATTGCCTTTTTGCAGTACTTGTTTTCTTTGCTGACAGAGCAGGCATCTCTAATTACTCTTGTTTTTTTAATAAATCTTTTTATTGGCATTTCCCATATTTATAAGCAGTTGTATCACATCACGTATCACATTTTTCTCACCCGCGCTAATTTCCTTTATTATACAGAGAGGTTTAGTTTGTCCTTTGTTTAACTGACCCTGTGTGCATTTCGTTGTCCTCTGGATCGGTCTATGGTTCCTCCCCCCCGGGTTGATCTCTAATTACTCTTGAGGTAATGGTGGACCATCTTGTACTGAAGCTATTTCCACGATTCTGGAAGAGCATGATTTATGTAATTAAAATAAAAGCAAATTACTGCAGATGCTGGAATCTGAAACAAAAACAGAATGCTGGACAATCACAGCCGTCCTGACAGCATCTATGGAGAGAAAAGGGAGATAACGTTTCAAGTCTGGATAATACTTTGTCAATGTGTGTTCAGTAGAATTTTTGCAAACAATCCATATGCTACTATGACTGGGATCAGATCACCTCCTCATAAGAGTGAGAAGAAATGTCTCAGAATCCTGCTTTTGTTGGCAGTTGTCCGGAAACATACATTTTTTGCCAGGTCATAAAGATTACCCAGCACATTTCAATAAAAGGATAACCCAAACGATGTTCAAACGAGCCACACATGTAAATCTGATCAGCACTGTGCTGATATGCCTATGAGCTCTATCACAGATGGATGATGTGCGACATCCAACCGGCAGGTGGCGGTACAGATACATCATGCGGTCTGTGGACCAAGGTCATGTGACCTGTGGGTTCTATATAAAGGGGGACACATCCCGCCATCTCCAGAAGAAGGTTTTTTTTTAAAAAAATAATTTTTATAAAGATTTTCACAAAATATGAACAACAAAACAATATTAACCAAACAACCATAGTAAAAACCAAAGAACAAACCCCCCCCCCCCCAGCAACCACAAAAACAAACAAAAGAAAACAACAAAAAGGAGAGAGAGAACCTCCGCCACATCCAACAAACCCCTGTACACAGTTCTCCCACCGAACCAACCCCCCCCCCCCCCCCCCCCCCCCCCCCCCCCCCGGGTTGCTGCTGCTGCCGGCCTATTTCCCTACCGTTCCGCCAGGAAGTCCAGGAAAGGCTGCCACCGCCTAAAGAACCCTTGCACAGACCCTCTCAGGGCGAATTTCACCCTCTCCAACTTAATGAACCCCGCCATGTCATTGATCCAGGCCTCCACGCTTGGGGGCCTCGCATCCTTCCACTGAAGCAAAATCCTACGCCGGGCTACTAGGGACGAAAAACGGCCAGAACACCGGCCTCTTTTGCCTCCTGCACTCCCGGCTCCGCTGCTACCCCAAATATCGCGAGTCCCCAGCCAGGCTCAACCCTGGATCCTACCACCCTCGACACCGTGGTTGCTACCCCCTTCCAAAAGTCCCCTAACTCTGGGCCTGCCCAGAACATATGGACATGGTTCGCTGGTCCCTCTCCTCTCCCAGCCCGAGGTCCACCCAGTGCGGGGCATGATCCGAAATGGCTATGGCAGAGTATTCAACATCCTCCACCCTCGAAACCAGCCCCCTGCTCAGGACAAAAAAATCGATCCTGGAATAGGCCTTATGCACGTGGGAGAAAAACAAGTACTCCCTGGCCCTTGGCCTCGCAAACCTCCAGGGATCCACTCCTCCCATCTGATCCATAAACCCCCTCAACACCTTAGCCGCCGCCTGCCTCCTACCCGTCCGGGACCTGGATCGATTCAATGGGGGATCAAGCACCGTGTTGAAGTCCCCTCCCCCCCCATGATCAGGCCCCCCGCCTCCAGATCCAGAATGCGGCCCAGCATACGCCGCATAAACCCCGCATCATCCCAGTTCAGGGCGTAGACATTCACCAGCACCACCCGCTCCCCCTGCAGCTTACCATTCACTATCACATACCTCCCGCCACTGTCAGCCACCACCTTTGATGCCTCAAATGACACCCTCTTTCCCACCAGGATCGCCACCCCCCGATTCTTCGCATCCAGCCCTGAATGAAATACTTGGCCCACCCATCCCTTCCTCAGTCGAACCTGGTCCACCACCTTCAGGTGCGTCTCCTGGAGCATGGCCACATCCGCCTTCAGCCCCTTCAAATGCGTAAACACCCGGGCCCACTTGACCGGCCCGTTCAGCCCCCTCACATTCCAAGTTAACAGCCGGATCAGAGGGCTCCCTGCCCCCCTCTCCTGCCGAATAGCCATAACCCATCCCCTGCCCGCCATTGGCCAGCGCCCCCGCTCGGCCTGTTCCCCACGCCCCCCCCCCCCCAGACTAGGACCCCTCCTAGCCGCGCGCGCCCCCCCCCCCCCCCCCTCCATAGCACTCCCGTAAGCCAGCTAACTTCTGCTGACCCCGGCGACTCCCGCCACACCTCCGATCCCTCCCCACGTGGGACTACTCCTCCTCCTCCGTGCCCATCACCCCCCCCCCCCCCCCCCCCCCCCGCTCTTGCGCGGGAAAATAAAAACACGCAAAGGCCCACGCTTCTCAGCCCCGACCCCACCCCCATCACCCCGCAGCGCGGGAAACGAGGAAAGCCCGCGCTTTCGCCCTCCCAACCCCGCCTCCTCTTGGGCAGCTTCCATTGCCGGTCCCCACCACCAGCTCCCCGCACTCCCAGTTTACCTCCCCGCCCGAACCCGTCCACCAGACCCATACAAAAAGACATCGCCGCACCCACCCTGAAGCCAACACACATCTTGCATGAAACAGAGAACCCCCCCCTCCAAAAAATAGACACAGTTACATTTACATACAAAACCCCTATCCCTGACCCTCAGTTTGAGTCCAATTTCTCGGCCTGCACAAAGGTCCACGCCTCCTCCAGGGACTCGAAATAATGGTGACGGTCCTTGTAGGTGACCCACAGATGCGCCGGCTGCAACATGCCAAACTTCACACACTGTCTGTGGAGCACCGCCTTCGTCCGGTTGTACCCGGCCCTCCGCTTAGCCACCTCCGCACTCCAGTCCTGCACCACTGTGTTCTCCCACCTGCTGCTCCGCTCCTTCTTGGCCCACCTGAGCACACACTCCCGGTCAACGAACCGGTGGAACCGCACCAGCACTGCCCGCGGCGGCTCATTCGGCTTGGGCCTCCTGGCCAGTATTCTGTGGGCCCCCTCCAGCTCCAGGGGCCCCTGGAAGGACCCAGCTCCCATCAGCGAGTTCAACAAAACGACCACATAGGCTGCCATGTCCGACCCCTCCAGCCCCTCTGTGAGGCCCAGGATCCGTAAATTCTTCCGCCTCGACCGGTTCTCCATCTCCTCGAACCGCTCCTGCCACTATTTATGGAGCACCTCGTGCATCTCCACCTTACCCGCGAGGGCCGTGGCCTCATCCTCTCTTTCGGAGGCCTGCTGCTGCAGCTTCCGGATTGCGGCCCCCTATGCTGTCTGAGTCTCCAGCAGCTTACGGGTGGTAGTCTTCAGCGACTCCAGCAGCTCCACTTTAAGCTCCTGAAAGCAGCGCTGAAGAGTCTCCTGCTGCTCCTGCGCCCACTGCCTCCACTCCTCGAGGGCTCCGGCGGCCGCCATTTTGTTTTCCTTCCCCCGCTTTTCCAGAGGCGCTGCCACCGCTTTTCTGCTCGCCCCACTCCTGGTCCGGACCATAGAACCCTGGGGATCTACTGCAGACCCCTTCCCATGTCGGGAATCGACGATCAAGCACCACTGGGGGCCCTAAAAAGAGCCCAAAAGTCCGTTTTTAGCGGGAGCTGCCGAACATGCGGCTTAGCTCCGCATAGCCGCAACCGGAAGTCCTCCAGAAGAAGGTTGAGAGGGTAGTAAGACATACATGTGAATGGCCAGTGCTAGGTGCAAGTTCCAGAGGAGTAGTTAGCAGACTCCATGATGTCAGATTGCTATCTTAACACACAAGACTCAATAAAAGATTCTGGTTTGGGCAAGTCAAAGTGTTTGGTAGATTCCTTCGTAATGTACAAAGGACCAAACATAACAAGCACTAAATGCCTAAGAGTGTTATCATAGGGCAGCACGGTGGCGCAGTGAGTTAGCCCTGCTGTCTCATGGCGCCGAGGTCCCAGGTTCGATCCCGGCTCTGGGTTACTGTCCGTGTGGAGTTTGCACATTCTCCCCGTGTTTGCGTGGGTTTCGCCCCCACAACCCAAAAAAATGTGCAGGCTAGGTGGATTGGCCACACTAAATTGCCCCTTAATTGGAAAAAATGAATTGGGTACTCTAAATGTTTTATTTTTTTTAAAGTGTTATCATGTTGAACGTGCAAAAAAAATAGATTTTAGTTGTGTTGACATTTTTGGTATTGTATGCTCAAGTGGTCGCTGCAGCCAAGAAAAGGCTGTACCAGTAAGGGTCAGGTAAAGACATGCAGCAAAACAAAGTGATAATTCTATGGGTACAACCTTAACGTGAATGTTGTAGTACAGCAAGGGTATGGTAGCATGAGATTCCAAGTAAGTCCTTGGTGGCACAGTGATTAGCACTGCTGCCTCACAGTGCCAGGGACCCGGGTTCAATTCCGGCCATGGTGACTGTCTGTGTGGCGTCTGCACTTTCTCCCTGTGTCTGCGTGGGTTTGCGCTGGGTTCCTCCCAGCCAAGGATGCACAGGTTAGGTAGATTGTCCATGCTAAAATTGCCCATTAGTATCCAAAGATTTGTAGATTAGATGGGGTTACGGGGATAGGGCGGGGGAGTGGGTCTAAGAGGGTCGGTGCAGTGTCGATGGGCCAAATGGCCTCCTCCACTGTAGCAATTCTATTCTCTTAAGCTTCTTTCAATTATTTAACAAGTCATCAAAAATGAAGCTAAAATACTTCATTGCATTTTAAAAATAAGAATATTTTGGTCAGGTCTAATTTTTTTACATTCGTATTTTAGTTAACTTGTGATGACGTGGTTACTGAGATTGCAGTTGGGCAAGGAACCATTAATTTCAAGGTGAACCGATCTTTACTTGCTGAGGTGAGTTCATAACTTTTGTTTGTTTGGCTGTGTGCTCTTTCACTTTCAGTAGAGATCCAGGTTTTTCTCACTCTTTCTGGAAATGTAACTGCGCGTGATAATGAGCACTGTCCCTCCTTTTTTTCCTTAAATGTATTTTATTCGAAAAATACAAAAACAGAAATAATCCAGGGAACAAACTCCCCAACTCACAGTTTTACAGTCTGTACAAATTTTTCCCCGTTTTCAACCCACCCCCACGATGAACAACCCCTTAAACATTGCCTCGAACAGTCCCCACCATGCCTCAAAGCCCTTCCGCCTAACCCCTCAGTTCAAACTTCATTTTCTCCAACCGGAGGAAGTCGTATAGATCTCCTAGCCAGGCTGCCACCACCGGCGATGTATTCGACCACCACTCCAATAAAATTCTTTGCAGGGTAATCAGAGAGGCGAAGGCCACGACATCGGCCTTACACCCCTTCGTCAGCTCCATCTTTTCCGTGATCCCAAAAATTGCCACCATTGGGTCCAGACCGATCTCCACCCCCACAATCTTTGCGAACACTTCCCGCCAGTATCTCTCTGGCTTCTCGCAGCCCCAAAACATAGGCGCATGGTTCGCTGGTCCCCGCCCACACTTCTCACATTTGTCTGCCACCCCCTGGAAGAACCCACTCATCCACGCCCGAGTCATGTGCACCCTGTGTACCACCTTAAACTGTATCAAACCCAACCTCGCACGCGAGGTAGTCAAATTCACTCTACGCAGTGCCTTACTCCACACTCCCCAACATATCTCACCCCCAACACCTCCTCCCATTTCTCCTTGATCCACACCGCTCGCATACCCCCCTGCTTTCCCAGCCACCATATATGTCCCCAATCTTACCCTCCTCTTCCACATCCGGAAGCAGTAACCGTTCCTAAAGGGCATATTTCGGCAGCCTGGGAAACCCTTTCCACACCTTCCGTGCAAAGTGCCTTACTTGAAAATACCTAAATTTGGTTCTCTTCGGGAGCTCTCGCCTCTCCCTCAGCTCCTTTTTGCTGGTGACCCTCTCTTCCAGATAAAAACCCGTCGCCCTCACTAGCCCCACCTCTCTCCACTTCCCGTACAAACCATCTGTCTCCACACAATGGCGTCAACACCGGCATCCCCTGCATCCTGAAATGTCCCCTCGGCTGGTTCCACACCTTTATTGTGGACTGTACCACCGTGCTCTCAGTATATCTCCTTGGTGCCAGCGGCAGTGCCATGATCACCATTGCCCTCGGGCTGGACCCTCTACAGCACTCTTCCTCCATCCTAACCCCTCTCCTTCCCACCACCGCCTCACTTTCTCCACAATCGCTGCCCAATAGTAGTGCAGCAGGTTAAGTAATGTCAACCCCCCCCCCCCCTTTCTGCCTCTGCAGCAGGGCCCCCTTCACTTTCTGCACCTTCCCCACCCATATAAACCCCAAAATGACTCTATCCAACTTCTGAAAAAACGTCCGGATAAAAATTGGACATTCATTTTCACGACTTGAACCCTTCCCACCAGCGTCAGGTGCAGTGAATCTCCCCTCCTAAAGTCCTCCTTTATCTCCTCCACTAACTTTGTTAAGTTCCACTTATGCAGTGCCGCTGACTCTCCCATCACCTGGATCCCCAAGTACCTAAACCTATCCCTGGCTACCCTAAATGGCAACCCCCATAAATTAGCTCTCCAACCTGACTCATTCACTGGGAACACGTCACTTTTCCCCACATTCAATTTATAACCCGAGAAAGCACCAAACCTCTCTAATAGGCTCATAATCCTCCCCATACTCTCCAGCAAGTCTAACACCCATCGCCCGTGTACGGCGACACCCGGAGCTTCCTACTCTTCTTCCTAATTCCCTGCCACTCTGCTGACCCCCAAGGGCTCTGTCACCAGCTTAAACATTAGCGGCGACAGTGGACACCCCTGCCTCGTTCCCCTATGCAACCCAAAACTCTGAGCTCATTTCATTGGTCCGTATATTCACAACAGACACACCTATGCCACAAACTTTGGCCCAAACCTAAACCTTCCAGGACCTCGGCTAGTACCGCCGCTCCACCCGACCAAATACCTTCTCCGTGTCCATAGACACCACCATCTCCGTTACCCTTCCTCTCAACTGGGTCATGATCACATTCAGCAATCGCCTTATATTGCTCGAAAATTGCCTGCCCTTTATGAAGCCTATTTGGTCTTCTGCAACCACCCCCGGATCGCATTCTTCCATCCTCCCCGCCAATAACATTGTCAGCATTTTCATGTCCGTATTTAACAGCAATATGGGCCTGTACGACCCACGTTCTAACGGGTCCTTTCTTTTGTATAAGCGTAATCGTCGCCTGTGCCATTGTCTCCAGCAGCTCCCCCTTCTCCAGCGCCTCGCTAAATTCCCCCGAAGGTGTGGTGCCAGTTCCGCCACAAACTCCACATAAAATTCTGCCAAGTAACCATCTGACCCCGGGGCCTTCCCCGACTCCATCTCTCTTATACACTCCATTACCTCCCTCAGCCCTAAAGGCTCCTCTAGTGCCTGCCTCCTCTCCTTATCTAGCCACGGACATTTCTGCCCAAATAAAAGCCAACCCATATCCCCATCCTCACCCCACACGTCCTGTACAATTCCTCATAATATCCCTGATGTGGAGATGCCCGCGTTGAACTCTCATTTATCTTCCCCGGTTCTGACACTCCTCCCCTTCCCTTTCTGTACCCTCAAGATTTCCATGGACGTGGCCTGCCTCCGTAGCTGATGGGCTAACATGCGGCTTGCCTTCACTCTATATTCATGCTGCACTCCCCTCGCCCTCCGTAGCTGCCCAACCACCCTTCCCATCGTCAACCTGTCGAACTGTCCCTGTAACCTCTTACTTTTCGCCAATCCCTCCGCAGTGGGGGCCCTCAAATACGCCCTATATCTCGCCCAATAGTAGTTCATACTCCTCCCTCCTTTTCCTGTCTTCATGAGACTTGACGAGATAACTCTTTCCCCCAACCCCCCCCCACCCCTGAACTGCCGCCTTCGAAGCCTCCCAGAGTGTGGCCGCCGATACCTCCCGTTTTGGTTCAACTCCACGTAGACCTTAATCACCAACCACACCTTATCGCAAAACCCTCTGTCTGCTAACAGCCCCGAGTTAACGTCCAACGACACCGCACCCCCACCCACCCACCCAAGTGTTCTTAAATTTCCACGGATCCACCATACCCATCCTTTCCATAAACCCTCCCAACTCCTTCGCCATTCGCAGCCTTTCCATTGAACTAAGGCTCTGTCTATCCACCGTCGGTTCCAGCACACAGTTTAAGTGTCCTCCCATAATCAACTGATGCATGGCCAAGTCTGGAATCGTTCCCAGCAACCCCCTCACGAGCCCCACATCCCAGTTCAGTGCATATGCATTCACCGGCATCCCCTCCCAACACCCCGCTCGCCATCACGTACCTCCCACCTGGGTCCCTCACTTGCCTTGGACTCACAAACACCATCTTTTTACTCAGCAAAATGGCCACCCCTCCACAACTTTGAGACAAACCCCGAGTGAACTACCTGACCCACGCATCCCTTTCTCAGCCTAACCTGATCCCTTGCACAGAAGTGCATCTCCTGCAGAAAAGACCACCCCCGCCTTCAGACTCCTTGGGTGCGCACGTTCCACTCCAATGCCCTGTTATATTCGGACCTTATAGAACATAGAACAGTACAGCACAGAACAGGCCCTTCGGCCCTCGATGTTGTGCCGAGCAATGATCACCCTACTTAAACCCACGTAACCCGTATCCCAACAATCCCCCCATTAACCTTACACTACGGGCAATTTAGCATGGCCCTTGTCCCCCTCCCATTCACAGTTCTGTTTCCCCCTGGCCCACCGCAGGATCTTTTCCTGCTCCATAAACTTTTTTATTTAAATTTAGAGTACCCAATTATTTTTTTTCCAATTTACCTAACCTGTACATCTTTGGCCTGCTCCACAAACTTGTGGAGCCTTACAATCACTGCCCGCGACGGCTCCCCTGCATTTGGTTTCTGCCGTAGAGACCTTGTGCTCTATCCACCTCTGGGGCCTTGTCCAGCACCCCCTCCGCCACCAGTCCCACCAGCATCCTCGACTTCCTCATGGCAATCGTGCCTTCCACACCTTCAGACAGGCTAGTGATGCACAGGCTCTGCCTTCTAGACCTGTTCTCCTATGCAGTAAGAAGTTTTGCAACACCAGCTTAAAGTCCAACAGGTTTATTTCAAACACTAGCTTTCGGAGCACTGCTCCTTCCTCATTCACTTGAGGAAGGAGCAGTGCTCCGAAAGCTAGTGTTTGAAACAAACCTGTTGGACTTTAACCTGGTGTTGTCAGACTTCTTACTGTGCTCACCCGAGTCCAACGCCGGCATCTCCACATGTTCTCCTGTAGTTCCACCTTTGCTCTTAACGACTTGCATAAGTCCCCCAGGAGCCCCACCTCCGCCTCCAATGCCACCACCTGATCACTGTGATCTGACGTCACCCTTTCCATCTCCCGGATCTGCGACCCCTGTGCCTCCAAACATTTCTCAGCCCTTTCCCTCGAGCCTCTCAGGGGTGCAACCGCTCCTTCGATGGATTTTGATCTGTCCTCCTGCATTTCCTTTCTTTGTTGGTAAAATTTCTCTCTAATACAAGCCATCAACCTGCTCCATTTGGGGTTTTCCAGCCTGCGCTCGCCCTTGTCCCTCCGCCATCTGTCCAATTGCGTCAGCGCCACAGGTCTCCTCCAGTTCCTTGGCCAGGTCTTTCACCTTCTGCCGGGTCTGATAACCAGCAGACATGCCACTCCCGGGGGGAACTTCTCCACCACCCCTTCAACTAAACTTTCCCATCAAAATTCCCCCGTTTTCAGGTAAAAAAAGCACAGATCTACACTTTCAAGCCAGAGTTGCCCTGTGTGCGACCACTCACTCCAAGGCCACCACCAGAAATGAGTCGCACTGTCCCTCCTGAATACTTGATTATGGCTGATGCACTCCCATTTATTATTTCTGTTACATGATTTATCTTTTTACTTTACAGGTTGTGATGCAAGCAATTTCTAAGAAGGGTTCAAAGTATGGAATAGACAGCGAACTCTTTCGCGATTACCCCTGTGGGAGAGTTATAGTGGAATTTAGGTATGTTTTGGGCTCGCAGGTGAAAGACTAGTAATTACTAGTGAAGTTTACTTGCTTTTTATCTCCAGTTGGTCCCATTAAGTGTTTTCATTGAAATTATATTTGGGTATGAACATTAAAGATACTTTTGCCTGATTGCTTGTTTTTAATAATAACATAGGACACCATGGATAGTGTTGAAATAGATAAGAGCTGCTGATCAGGTGATAACAAGCTTGGGTTTTAAGAAGCGATAGATTGTACAAGGGAGGTGAGATATTCCAAGAATTAATAATGTTCTATGAAGAAAATTATGCAATATGTATTAATATGTAATTAAGATCACGTAGGATAACTTATTTGGAGCCGAGGGTTGTTTTCGTGAGGTTGATGTTGAGCTGCTTAAAGGTTGTTGCAAGTGCACTTGTTAGGCCAAATGGGGAATACTCCATCAAGCGCATCATTTGTGCTTCATAGCCGGTGGAGAGGCATTGAGGTGTTGAGAAGTAAACCACTCACTGCTCCATAGTATTTATTTAGCTTGTCCAGTTATAATAATAATCTTTATTAGTGTCACTGCAATGAAGTTACTGTGAAAATCCCCTAGTCGTCACATTCTGGCGCCTGTTCGGATACACTGAGGGAGAATTCAGAATGTCCAATTCACCTAACAAGCATGTCTTTCGGGACTTGTGGGAGGAAACCGGAGCACCCGGAGGAAACCCATGCAGACACGGGAAGAACATGCAGACTCCGCACAGACAGTGACCCAAGCCAGGAATTGAACCCGGGTCCCTGGTGCTATGAAGCAACAGTGCTAACCACTGTGCTACCGTGCAAGTTGAGATTCTGGTCGGTGGTGACTTGTCAGGCTGTTGATGGTGACGGTGGGGGGCCTGTCAGAAAACAGCCTCACTTCTGACCTTCTGATTGGAGGGAAGGTCATTGATTAAGCAGCTGAAGATGGTTGGGCCTAGAATATTACCGTGGCTGAGAGCTGCAGTGATACCCTGGGACTCCAAAGATGAGCCCATACAATCATTCGGGCATGACTCCAGCCACTCCACTTGAGCTGGACCAGTGTAGAGAGGATCACATTGAGTTCAGACATGTCTTGTATTGTTTGGGATAGATATTCAAATTTTAAGGAAAAGTTGAACAATGTTAACTTCTTGTTCCTTCTTTCTGCACAGCTCACCAAATATTGCAAAAAAATTTCATGCAGGACATTTGCGTTCAACAATTATAGGTAAACATTTCCTGTTGTTTGCTGCAAATAATGGTTGTATTCTTCCGAGATTATTTCTGCCAGTTAAATAATTCTAATCTAATAATGCAGAATCTCAGATCACTTGAACTCTGATTACGTTAATGGCCCAACCCTATTTGTTCAAATAAAATTGCTGAAATACAAGTTAAATCCTGTATTCCAATCACAAAGGGAAATTTAAAACCGACAGTGGACCATCTGATCACTAAGCAGGAGTTTAACTTGCAATATATTTTAATAACACATGCTGATCTGGACTTTCCCGCTGCTTGGCTAGAACATATCAATTTCTTATAAAAACCCTAAACCTAAATACAACTTAACAGAAGAGCAGACGAGAGGGACAGTCCTCGACATAATTTTAGGTAATGAAGTCTGGCAAGTGGTTGAAGTGTCAGTGTGGGAGCATTTTGCAGACAGTGATCATAACTGGGTTAGATTCAAGATTGTTATGGAAAAGGACAAGGATGGACCTGAAATCAAAGTTTTAAAATTTTCAATTCCTCTCTGGCCACAGGGAAGGTGCCGGAGGAAAGGTGCCGGAGGACTGGAGGATAGCCAATGTGGTGGGGAAACTATTGGAAGCAATTCTGAGAGACAGAATTAATGTGCATTTGGAGGGGCAAGGATTAATCAAGAAAAGTCAGAATGGTTTTGTTAAGGGGAAGTCATGTCTGACCAACTTGATTGTATTTTTTGAAGACATGAACAGGTGGGTAGATGAGGGCAATGCATTTGACGGGGTATACTTGGACTTCAGCAAGGCTTTTGACCACGTCCCATAGGGGAGAAAGATAGCGAAGATAAGAGCCCATTGGACCCAAAGGAATTTGGCAGATTGGATCCAGAATTGGCTGAGAGGCAGAGGGTGATACTCGAGGGGTGCTCTTCTGACTGGAAGCCTGTGTTCATTGGCGTCCCACAGGGATTAGTTTTGGGCCCTTGCTGTTTGTGGTTTATACAAATGATTTCGACTTGAATGTAGGATGGTTGATCAGTAAATTCACGATTTATATGAAAATTGGGGTAAAAAGATTTAAAAAGGAGGATAGCTTTAAATTACAGGAGGGTATAGACGGGCTGGTCAGATGGGCTGATCAGTGGTAAATAGATTTCAATCTGGATAAGTGTGGGATGATGCACTTGGCAGGAAAAACAAGGCAAGGGAATACATGATAAACGGCAGGATTCTGGGAAGCACCAAGGATCAGAGGAATGTTGGTGTGTGTGCACCCATCCCTTAAGGTAGCAGAGCAGGGGATACAGTGGTTAAGAAGGCATATGGTATACTTGTCTTTATTAGCTGAGGCATAGAGTTTAAGAGCAGGGAAGGTATGCTGGAACTGTATAAAACGTTGGTTCGGCCACAGCTAAGAGTATTGTGTGCAATTCTGGAATCCACATTATAGGAGGGATGTGATTGCACTGGAAAGGGTACAGAGATTTAACTGGATGTTGGATCGACTAGGGTTATTTTCCTTGGAGCAAAAGAGACTGGGGGGGGGGGGGGGCGGAGCAGAGCAGAGGAGAATGAGTGGGGAGTGGGGGGACATGATTGAGATGTATAAAATTATGACGGGCATTGATAGAGTAGACAGGAAGTAAATGTTCCCCTTGGTGGAGGATTCAGTGACCAGGGGTCGTAGATTTAAGGTAAGGCAGGAGGTTTAGAGGGGATGTGAGGAAAAACCTTTTCACCCAGAGGGTGGTTGGAGTCTGTAAATCACTGCCTGGAAGGGAGGTGGAGGCAGAGATCTGTATAACATTTAAGAGATATTTTGATGCACACTTGCGACGCCAAGACTATGGGCCAAGTGCTGGAAAATGGGATCAGAATACTTAGGTGGTTGTACTTGACCGATGTAGACGTGATGGGCTGCTGTAAACATCTATGACTCTGAGAAGGTTTTCCAAGCTGGGGTTCTACACCCCAATTCCCTATAAACAGTCCACATTACAGCAGCAAACTATTTGCCTCCTGCTTTTCTGTTGCATATTAGATTGAGACGCCTTGTGACCAGATAAAGAGAAACTCTACTCGAGCGGTAGTTATCAACAGTCTCAGACAGATGGAAGTTCAAGATATGTGTAGGTTTGGCTGTCCATCACATTAGAGTATGCTTTGTGTGATAATAATTCAAAGTAACTTCGAGAAAGTATCTTCCCAAAAAATAAAATGTTTTTGTATTGATGGTGCAAAAATATAGTTGCAAAAAGAGTGAAACCACATTTATTGGGTGCCTTTCATGTCCTCCGCACAGTAACATACTTTGGAAGCACTATTGCTACATAGATAAATGCAGCAATTGCAAACAGCAGTGAAATAAACCATGAAATCATAGTTTAATGTAACACGAGGGGCATTTGGTGGATTGAGTCTGCATTGGTTCTTTCAAAGAGTCATCCACTTGGTCCACTTCTCCATTCTTTACCTACGTCCCTTCAAATGTTTTCTCTACTTTGGTTTAGCACGGTGGGCTAAACAGCTGGCTTGTAATGAAGAACAAGGCGAGCAGCACGAGTTCAATTCTCGTACCGGCCTCCCCGAAGAGGCGCCGGAATGTGGCGGCTAGGGGCTTTCCACAGTAACTTCATTGAAGCCTACTTGTGACAATAAGTTATTATTATTATTATTATTATTATTATTATTATTATTATTACTACTTCAAGACTTTATCCAATTTCCATTTGAAGACTACTATATATACACTATATATGTCCAGCACTATCAGACATTGCTTCTCAAACCCTGACCACCCATTGCATTTAAAACATTCCCTCATTTAACCCCTGGTTATTTTGCCATTCAAGTCGAGTCTGTGCTGTGTGGTTATTGATCCTTTAGCCATCAAAAACAGTTTCTCTTCACTTGATGTTTCTGAACCCTTAGTGATTTTAAACATTTCTACCAAATATCCTCAATAGCCCTCTCTGCTCAAAGGTGTGCATGCCCAGATTCTCCATATGTACACAATTGTAATTCCTGAGCCCTGGAACCATTCTGTTAAATGTGTTCTGTACCTTCTCCAAAGCCATCAAGTCCTTCTTAAAGTGTCGTGCCCAAAATTTGGTTTGTTTGTAATTACCAAATTATTTATTTTATAGCTGTTGGTTGAATGGTAAATGTTGGCTAGGATACTTGGAGAACTCTCCTGGCCGTTAATTAGTGCCATGGGATCTTTTGCAATATCACCTTGGTTTAATGTATCACTATAATGTGGCACCTCGGAGGGGGCAACACTTGTTTTATTCTGCACTGGAGCCGCAGCCTAGTTATGTACTTGATCCAGAGTTCAGGGTCTGAACCCGTTTTTACTCTGATGTGAGCATTCCCAGCGAACCATGGCTGATTATATTATGAAACTATATTTTCTACTGCATGGGTGGGGAGTAGAATGTTTCAAAAGATAAACACCGAAATAGTTCTACAAATGGCAGCTGTAAAGCAATTGTTCAGTATTAATTTAGGAAAAAAGGGTGGCGCGGTGGTGTAGTGGTTAGCACTGCTGACTCACGGCGCTGAGGACCTGGGTTCGATCCTGGCCCCGGGTCACTGTCCGTGTGGAGTTTGTGCATTCTCCCCGTGTCTGCGTGGGTCTAACCCAAAAATGCAGGGTAGGTGAATTGGCCACACTAAATTGCCCCTTAATTGGAATAAAACAGAATTGGGTATTGTAAAAAAAAATTTTTTTTAAACATTTAAAAATAATTTAGGAAAAAAAGACCCTGTCTTATATTTATGTTCTGCTATTTTGTTAGGTAACTTCATAGCTAACCTAAAGCAAGCTTTGGGGAATGATGTGACCCGGATCAACTATCTTGGAGATTGGGGCATGCAGTTTGGTAAGTTTTTAGGTGTGGAGACTTTTTCTGTATCACATGGCATTAAGTATTATTTGAACTCCGTGAGGTGATGTTTGTAGATGTATTTGACCTACTAATTTGAGATTAGTCAGGGAACTGTAGAAATTCTGGTTTGTTACAATACCCTATAGTTTTTCTTCAGCTTCCTCTTGTTATTTGTGGTAATTGACTTGTGTAACGAACCCCAAGGAACTTGCCTTAAGTCGAAGTTGGAGATCGGGAGTTTGGAAGCCAAGAACCACAATTCCCAGCAGCCACCAAGACCTTTACACATATTAATGGAACCATCAATTCTACGGACACGTGCTTGTAGGATTAGAATAGCGGTTTTAATATACTTACAACAGAGCCAGCCTGTTCGCCGTTGAACTTTCGATGAGCTGGCCGGCTGGCTCTGTGGCACGGATCTTTATACAGCAGCTCCAGGGGGAGGAGTTCTGGGCGGAGCCAAGGGGGGAGCCCAGTACAAACTCTCGAGTACTTCCAGAGCTACTCCCCCTGGTGGTCAGGTAGTGCAACTGCACTTACAATATCGGTACATATATACAATGGGAACAGAGTGACATTGGTAACTTATAATACCGTGTAAATCTCATTCACCACACATATGTGGGCCGAAAACTGCCCACACATGTGCAATTGGTGTCTTCCATGTCTTCAGGCCGAGAATCAACCTTGTACACGTGTAGTTGTTTTTTTCAGCTCTTTGGGCCATGAGCCACTTTTCCGCATATTCGCAGGAGAAAAGGAGGGGAAAAATGTGAAACAGCACCAAATTGCAGATCAGTCAACCTGAAGAGGTGTCCCACAGAGCAGGACGCAGGGAGAGGAAGAGGACCATGGACAATGGACCAAGACAGGGATCAGAAGCATACCCCAGAAGATGGTCTTCAGTAAAGGACAAGGACAGAGATCGGGAATTTAAATTCTCCGTTTGAAAAGTGTTGACACCGGGACTGAATTTAAGAAAAATAAATAGAGTACCCAATTCTTTTTTTCCAATTAGACGGCAATTTAGCGTGGCCAATTCACCTATCCTGCACATCTTTGGGTTGCGGGGGGGGTGAGACCCATGCAGACGGGGAGAATGTGCAAACTCCACACCAGGGGCTGGGATCGAACCCGGGTCCCCAGTGCTGTGAGGCATCAGTGCTAACCACTGCATCAGCGTGCCGTGCCCAACGCCGGGTCTGATTTGCGTGCCGTTCGCATTCCATTTGATGCGCTATTTGTGGAGCAATTCAGGACATGCTGATAGGCCAACACTCTTCTGGCGCAATGCTGAGCAATTCCCGGTCCATTAGGTGTTCTAACCGCTGGGGCCGGAGTTAGCGCCAAAGAGCCTGGCAGCTGGAGCTGTTTCTAAATGCTCCCAATTACCCCACACTCACTGCAGCCACCAAGATGACTCAGAGAAGACCTTCCCCCGAGGTGAGGAGTTCGAGGTGGACCCACAACTCCATGCCACTTGAGGAGCAGAGGGACACCCTCTTCCCCAGGGTGGGCTGCAGACTCGATGCTGCCCTCCTGAACACTACCTGGGGGGGTGGTGGCAGAGGCAATCAGTGCTGCCAGTTTCACCGGGAGGAGATAGATAATGATCTGGAGGAATGGGATCATTGAGTCCTCTACCCTGAGAGGGTCGGCGAAGGAGGTGCAGGTGTCCTCTGGTTGGCGTGAGGTCTTCTGATCACTTGCTTCTTCTGCAAAGGGGCAACGCTTCTGAGGAGTGCAGATGCCTGGTGAGCTTCTGATTGAGCTTGGTCCTTGATGATAGAGCTGGGGCCTGAAGATGCCCAGTGTGGCGACACGGGTGGACTCTCCGATGACCAGAGGCCTTCTGAGCATTTAAAGGTCATAGGCAGCACTCAGCGGTGTGAGCAGCCCGAAACCTGTAAATAGCACAAAAGGGGTGCGTCTAAAAGACAGACTGCAGCAATGGCGGCATGGGCCAGGCCACCCCGATCCCGAGAGAGCACCCCAAGTCCACTGACTTGGCACCAAGTCCGTACCCGCCACTGTCCCCGCTTGGGCAATTATCCCCCAGCGCGCCCAACAGTTTTCAATGTTTTTCAGTGTTTGTTTTGCCTCCTGCTCCCCCTCCACAGCCTTGGCGCCCAGTCCATGTTTGTAAATACTTGTAACTCACGCCTCTGAGATTTCTGCTTGAGATCAGCGGAGCATCACGGAAGGGCAGAGCACATTGTGTATGCCAATCTGCTAAACATACTTAAACTCATGCAAATGCAAGTTTTGCATGCTTCCGTCGGCGCGGAGCGCAAACCTTGTTATCGCCACCAGCAACGGACCAGAGTATGGCGCCCAAATCGGCACTGGCTGCAGATTTCTATTTTGACCAGACGCCCAATTCTCCGCCCAATCACTGTTTGCGTTTGCGGCGTCATAGATCCTGTTAAACAAAGTTGAGAGAAAGAAGCAGAACAATTTAGGGTCAGCACGGTAGCATGGTGGTTAGCATAAATGCTTCACAGCTCCAGGGTCCCAGGTTCGATTCCCGGCTGGGTCACTGTCTGTGCGGAGTCTGCATGTCCTCCCCGTGTGTGCGTGGGTTTCCTCCGGGTGCTCCGGTTTCCTCCCACAGTCCAAAGATGTGCGGGTTAGATGGATTGGCCATGATAAATTGCCCTTAGTGTCCTAAAAAATAAGGTTAATGGGGGTTGTTGGGTTACTGGTATAGGGTGGATACGTGGGCTTGAGTAGGGTGATCATTGCTCGGCACAACATTGAGGGCCGAAGGGCCTGTTCTGTGCTGTACTGTTCCAATTCTAATTCTAATGGACTTCCGAGTTAGAGAGAAAGCTACAGCGAGCAGATTTAAAGCAAAGTGGGCTTGAGAGAAGCCAGAAAGATCCAAGGACGCAGCCGAAGGTGGATGACTCCTTACTAAGGGCCTTTGGAGCATTGGTGTTCGGTTTGGCGTAGCCGAAGGTCTGAAATTGTGCTTCAGAGTCTGGAGTTCCTGACCACAGTTTGCCAGTTGGTTCATCTATACCGCATACTTGCCCCGAATATTAGTGTACAAGATAGTTTAAAATTGTGTTCCCTTTCCAAATTGATATCTATCTGTAAAGGTATAGCTGGGTGAAGACATAGTGAATGTTTGAATCATTTACTTCATTTGTATTGAAATCTTTCCAACCTTTCTGTCTAGTGTAATATAGTTCACTTATTTTCTTTAATAAATGTTTTATTCTTTGTGTTAAGAGTATACTAACAAATCCCTGTGAATGTGTTCAATTACTGTCCTCCATGATTTCTTAAAAACCAATAGAGTTGGGATCCAGCAAACCAGGTTTCACTCTGGGATCTGATTGGTCCAGTATATTTTTTAAAAAATAATTTATATTCAAATTATTCAACAACAAATTTTCTCCCAACAATAAAATAAACAAGGCATAGGAGTAAACAGAAAGAAACCCCCCCCCCCCCCAATACAAAGCAATAAATTAATAACAAAAAGGAAAATAGCAAACATATAGTCACAAAAACAAACCCCCACCCCCAGGTTGCTGCTGAGATTGACCACCCGTCTAACACTCCGCCAGGAAATCGAGAAAGGGCTGCCACCGCCAGAAGCACTCTTGTACCGACCCCCTCAGGGCAAACTTGACCCTCTCCAGTTTGATGAACCCGGCCATGTCGTTAATCCAGGATTCCGGGCTCGGGGGCTTTGTGTCCCTCCACTGTAAAAGAATCCTACGCCGGGCTACTAGAGACAGAAAGGCCAGGATACCGGCCTCTCCCTCGCCTCCTGCACTCCCGGCTCCGATGCTACCCCAAACATAGCGAGCCCCCAGCCCGGTTCCACCCTGGAACCAACCACCTTGGACAAGGTCCCCGCCACCCTCTTCCAGAACCCCTTCAGCACCGGACACGCCCAGAACATGTGGGTGTGGTTCGCTGGGCCTCCCGAACACCTCCCACACCTGTCCTCGCCCCGAAAGAACTGGCTCAGCCTGGCCCCAGTCATGTGCGCCCTATGCAGCACCTTCAGCTGAATTAAGCTGAGCCGTGCGCAAGAAGAGGACGAGTTCACCATCCCCAGGGCGTCCGCCCACGTCCCATCATCGATCTCCTCCCACTTCGCTTTCAGCTCTTCCACCGAGGCCTCCTCCCCCTCCTGCATCACCTGATAAATTACCGAGATCCTACCCTCACCGACCCACGTCTCCGAGAGCACCCTATCCTGAACCCCCCTTTGGCGGCAATAGCAGAAACTCCGCCACCTGCCGCTTAACAAACGCCCTAATCTGCATATACCTGAAAGTATTCCTGGGGGGAGACCCCACTTCCCCTCCAACTCCTCTAAAGTCGCAAACTTCCCGTCGAGGAAAAGGTCCCCCATCCGCCTGGTGCCTGCCCTATGCCAACTCCAAAACCCACCATCTATTCTCCCTGGTGCAGACCGGTGATTGCCCCGTGTCGGGGCCCAAACTGAGGCCTTCACCTCCCCCCCTATGCCGCCTCTACTGCCCCCAAATTTTGAGGGAAGCCACCACTACTAGACTCGTAGAATACCTTGCCGGGGGGAGTGGGAGCGGGGCCGTCACCAATGCCTCCAAACTCATACCCGCACAGGATGCCACATCCAACCTCTTCCATGCGGCACCCTCCCCCTCCATCACCCACCTACGAATCATTGCCACATTCGCAGCCCAGTAGTACCCACACAAGTTGGGCAATGCCAAACCACCTACCTCCCTGCCTCGCTCCAGGAATACCCTCCTCACTCTCTGGGTCTTCCGCGCTCACATGAACCCCAGAATGCTCTTATTAACCCTCCTAAAAAAAGCCTTCGGAATCAAGATGGGGAGGCACTGGAAGAGAAACAAAAACCTCGGGAGCACAGTCATCTTAACTGACTGGACCCTGCCCGCCAAAGAGAGTGGCAGCGCATCCCACCTCCTAAACTCCTCCTCCATCTCTTCCACCAGCCTCGAAAAGTTTAGCCTATGCAGGGGCCCCCAGCTCCTAGCTATCTGGACACCAAGATATCTAAAGCTCCTCTTTGCCCTCTTCAACGAGAGCTCCCCTATCTCCTTCTCCTGGTCCCCCAGGTGCAGCACAAACAGCTCACTCTTCCCCACGTTGAGCTTAAAGCCCGAAAAGTCCCCAAACTCCCCAAGTATCCTCAACACCTCTGGCATCCCCCTCGCCAAATCCGCGATGTACAACAGTAAATCATCTGTGTACAGCGACAACCGGTGCCCCCCCACCGCACAATCCCCCGCTAGCGCGAAGAGCAGGGGAGACAAGGGGCACCCCTGCCTTATCCCCCGGGACAGCCGAAAGTCCTCCGACCTCCTCCCATTCGTCACCACGCTCGCCACCGGAGCATTATACAATAGCCTCACCCAGCTAATGAATCCTTCACCAAACCCAAATCTCCTCAACACTTCCCACAGGTAGCTCCACTCCACCCTATCTGTTTGGTCCAGTATTAACATCAGCTGGGGTTGTAACCTCTGTCAAGTGTTTTCCCCCTCCAAGTCTGTGGTTGGTGTGGCGCAGTTGGAAGGGGATCAATGATGGTGGACATCCGAGGACGGGCATGGAGGGTCGCATGACCTGAGCCACGGGCTGGCTCAAAAAGGGATATGGCAGATCAGCAGGGGATGGGGGCGGGGAGCACCCCCCAACCAGGCTGGTCGAACGTTAACGTGTGGAGGCTGACGTGGCCTTTTTGCAGGAAACACACCTAAAGATAGAGGACCGGATGAGATTGAGGAAGGGATGGGTGGGGCAGGTGTTTCATTCGGGCTGGAAATGAAGACGAAGCATGTGGCGATGTTGGTTAATAGCGCGTAGCGTTCAAGGTTGGGGGCATTCTGGCGGTATACAGGGAGAAGGCAAACAGAATGCTCGCCCATCAGTTGAGGAAGCAAGCGGCAGTGAGGGAGATTGGCAGAGTGAGGGATGATAAGGGTAAGGTGGCGATGGACCCGGAGGGGGTGTTTGAGGTGTTTTTCTTTAAGATTGTTTATTCTCCTTTTTCACATTTTCTCCCAAATGTACACCCACCAACAATAATCAGTAGCAACTAAGTCAATCCCCATGTCAATAACAACGATCCCATCCTCCCACCAAACCCCAAACGTCAGCCCGCATGTTCACACAACAAATGACAAAAAGGAATTAGGGATCACCCATAGTCGCCATTAACACACACAGCCCCCCAACCCTCCCACCCACCCGCCCCAACTAATGTTCGATGTTATCCAGTTCTTGAAAGTGCATAATGAATAATGCCCATGAATTGTAGAACCCTTCCATTCTTCCCCTCAGTTCAAACTTAACCTTCTCAAGAGTCAAGAATTCCAACAAGTCCCCCCGCCACGGCACAGGGTGGAGAGGCTGCTCTCCAACCCATCAGGATCCGCCTTCGAGCGATCAATGAGGCAAAGGCTACAACATCGACCTCTGCACCTGTTTCCAACCCTGGCTGGTCCGACACCCCGAATATGGCCTCCTGGGGGCCTGGGTCCAGTTACACGTGCGCGCAACGTTCACACACATCTTCTACTCCTTCAAAGAATCGGCTCATCCTTGCCCTCGTGAGGTGTGCTCGATACACCACCTTCAGCTGTATCAGCCCCAGCCTTGCGCATGTGGTGAGCACCTCACACAAGAACCCCTCCTCCATATCCTCTCCCAACTCTTCCTCCCACTTTGCTTTGATCCCTTCCAGTGGTGCCTTCTCCTCTTCCAAAACAGCTCCTTAAACCGCCGACACTACCCCCTTCTCCAATCCCCCTGTCGTCAGCACCTCCTCCAGCAATGTGGAGGCCGGCTCCACCGGGAAGCTCTGTATCTCCTTTCTGGCAAAATCTCGAACCTGCATGTATCTGAACATTTCCCCCTGCTCCAGCCCATACTTCGCTTCCAGCTCCTTCAATCCTGAAAACCGACCCTAAGATACAGATCTGTTAATGTCTTAATCCCCTTCTCCTCCCATTTCCGAAAACTTCCATCCCACCTCCCTGGCTCAAATCTGTGGTTCTCCCGATTCGGCGTTTCCCTTGGCCCTGCCCCCAACCCGAAGTGTTGGCGAAACTGCCTCCAAATTCTCAATTAAGCTATTATGTGTTTGAGGTGTTGTAAAGAAGGCTATAAGTCTGAGTCCCTGCCGGGGTGGTGGTGGTGGGGGGGGGGGGGGGGGGATGCAGCAGTTTTTGGATGGGCTGGAGTTTTCCACAGTAGAGGAGGAGCTGGTTCAGGGACTGGGGCCCCAACTGGGCTGAGGGAGGTGATGGATAGTATGGGGGGCGATGCAAGCAGGGAAGGCCCCAGTGGAATGTTATAAAACATTTGGGGTGAACCTGGGGCCACTGGTGGTTTGGGCATATACTGAAGCAAGGGAGACCGGGGCCGGGGGGGAGAACTCCCCCCTAAATTTTCACAGACTTCTATCTCTGTTAAGGATGAGGAGGCCAATGTCTTGGCCTTTGCCTCCCTGACAGCCTGGAGACGGATTTTGTGCTGGTGGCAGGACTCGGAGCAGCCGAAAGCGGGACTGTAGATGAGCGACCTAGCAGAATTTCTGAGACTGGAGAAGGTCAAGTTCGTCTTGAGGGGGGTCCCTGAATGGTTTCACCCGTAGGTGAAAGCCTTTTATTGATTTCCTTAAGGAGGTTAGAGGGGTCAGCGGGGCGGGGTGGGGGGTGGGTGGGTGGGTGGGTGGGGGGGGGGGTTTAAAATGGGAAAGGCGGGATGTGAGGCGAGGATGGTATGGGGGGGGGGGGAGGTAGGTGTTGCTTGTTCATGAAGTTATTTGGTTCTTCTGCTTTTGTTTGTTCATATAGAAATGCCTTAAATGAAATATTTTCTTAAAAAAAACAAGTGTTCCTCCTCCAAGAAGGTGCTGTGACATCCTGGCTGTGCTTTTTGCCTTGGCTGGGTAACAGGAGCCTCTATTCTATGGTCGTGGATAACATTCAAGCTGTCCTTATAATGTAGGTATCAGAGTTAATAGATGCATCAAAAAATTCAGGCCAGATTGAGTCAAGTGAAGTATGTGGATGATCATTAGTATGACGTTTCCATGAAGTTGGTCTCTTTAATGCTGCATTGTTGTGCATCACAGTTGTAATTTCGAAAGGTAAATGGATTTAATTTTCTGAGTATTTTGTTCTTTGTCAATGATTTAGGGTTGCTCGGAGCAGGATTTCAACTATTTGGCTCTGAAGAGAAACTGAAAATAAATCCACTACAACATCTCTTCGACGTAAGTAAAAATCTGAAAATGTGAATTTAGGATTAATAGAGGGTCATTTTATATTCAAGGAACCTTATCTTCAGTGCTGAAAACCTTTGTATTTAGCATTATAAATTAAAAATTGGAAAATGCAGCAAGTCTTAGCTTTGAATATAATGTTCAGAAATGAGCCAGAATATTTGAGTATTATCACAGTTCTTATTTTTGATGCAGAGATGGTCGTGTATAACTCAAAGGGTTAGATGCACAAAGGCCAATTACTGGCTCAACTCATCCAAACAAGGCATTCAAAACTGAAGGCTGTGTTGCCTTCAAGAGGCACATCCAAATGTTGGTTCTGCATATTTTTAATTAAGAACATTAAGAAAGGTGCACATAGAATGTTGAGCGATCAACAACTGATATGTTGGTGGAGGAAAAATATAAAATTATTTGATATTTATGAATGAAATAGCTTCAGTTTTCCGACTTTAACACGTTCCCAACTGGAGTTACATTTTGTGATTTATTTTGTTTTAGCCTTTGGAGCAGAAAACAGGATATTAAGATTTGTTCCACATTTTAGCATAAATAACCTTATACAAAGTGCGTCTAGAGGGAATATTAACCCCACCACCCAAGGATAGCTAAATGGGGGTGGATCTGTGATTAAAAAGTTACGTTTCTCAAACCCAAACCTAGTTCACCACCTGTTCCAGTTTTGACAGAGGCATGCACGCGGCCCACCTGTCAGGAGGTAGCTACGTCATTAAAATGTTTTTACCAAAGTTTTACAACTTTCTTCCTGGGTGCCAGGTTTCCTGAACTTCAGGAATCCCGGCATCGGAAAGGCGGTAGTGTGGTGGTATTTTCACTGGACTAATAATCCAGGGTAATGCACTGGGGTCCTGAGTTCGAATCCCACCATGGTAGTTGGTGAAGTTTGAATTCAATAAAAATCTGAAATGAGAAGTCCCATTGCCGATTGTCGTAAAAACCTATCTGGTTCACTAATGTCCTTCAGGAAAGGAAATCTGCTGTCCTTTCCTGGTCTAGCCTACATGTGACTCCAGATCCCCACCGTGATCTGGTTAACTCTTAACTAACCCCCCCCCCTCCCCCCCCACGCCCACTGAAATGGCCTAACAATCACTCAGTTCAAGGGCAAATACGTTGCCAACAAATACTGGCCCAGCCAGTGAGTCTCCCATCCCAAGAACGAAAAAAAAAATGTAAAAGGCAGTGACATGTGTGGGACTCCTGAGGTAAGTGCATTTGCAGAACTGGTTACTGGGCAGGATGAGGAGGAATGCTTCCCGAGGTGCCCCAGTGAATCTCTTTGCACACCCAGTGGTCTCATCCCAGGATGTCTGGCTGCAACTGTCATCTCCAGCTGCTCAACCTCATTTGCTGCTCTCTCCCGATCTCTGACTTTTCCCACTCCTCCCTGACCCACAATCTCTAAATTGGATTCAAAATGGCTTCTGGGGCGTCACTTCCCTCCAGTTCCCCTTACTGTGCACCTCTGTGTTGGTCATCGTTTGCCCATCCTCCCAAACAAGCCGGCACTTTGCCTTCGTCAATGAGGACTGGATCTTTTCTCAGGGTTTCAATTCCAAATTCCCAGACTTTTCTGGTCAAGACTACGTTTCTGACTTATACAATAAGATTCAGCCACTTAGATTTTGAAGTAGCCTTGACCAGTTTATAGTCCTCTCCCCACAGCTGAAGAGCCTGTGACTGGCCTGTTGCTATTAAACTTTCAACTCCGGCTGCAGTCTGATTCCTCAGCGGAGATTAACTCTCCAGGACTGAGTTGCATCTCTCAACTACTTCTGAATATTAAGGAGACGTCCAACTCCGCCACAATTTTCCACAACTTCTCCTGGAGTGTCATTCCCTTGGAAATACTTTCATCAGTGCATCTTTCGCTACTGTACCTTTGAGCTAGGACTTCACTTGCACGTCATTACCTGTCTATGAAAGAACCCAATGGTGTGTCGATGCTTTATACTGATTCCACCTGACCTATGACAACTTCATTCCACCATATTATGCGAATCATAAAAATGTTCTCACCAAGACATTTTCACCGCTTTCCTCCTCTGCCTCTGCAACCTTTCAACCTCAAAAGGTTTAAAACTCCAGTTTAATACATCCCGTTCTCTCTACTCTGTTCTGTGCCCACCTATTTTTTGTTCTCCGGGCGTGGTTTAGCTCACTGAGCTAAATCGCTGGCTTTTAAAGCAGACCAAGCAGGCCAGCAGCACGGTTTGATTCCCATACCAGCCTCCCCGGACAGGCGCCGGAATGTGGCGACTAGGGGCTTTTCACAGTAACTTCATTGAAGCCTACTCGTGACAATAAGCGATTTTCATTTCATTTTTCATTTCATGTCCTGCAAGTCAGGAAGTTATCGGCTCGCCACACCAGGAGAGTGTTCAGTTATTTCCTTAAACTTTAGACCCTCTGCCCTCATGTTGCATCACCCCTGCACCCAGCCCCCATGCCAATTCCTCTAGTATTCATTAAGGGCTGGCCTCAGGAGACACATTGGCATGCAATAAAATAAGTTTTGTTTCACTTCTCGGGACTGTGACCCACTTATTTCCTTATAAACTTTACGCCACCTGGCCCTTGCCCCTCACATTCCAGCACCCACTCCCCATGCCACCTCCATGCTATCTCATCCAGTATCCATTGGGGCCAGACCTCGGGAGCAATATTGACATGAAATAAAGTAAAAGTCTAAATATCTAAAACAATTTGGTATAGCTTTTTTAAAAACTCGCCCGTTCAAAGCTTTTAAATCTTCCCAAGGGCTTAATTCCTTATCAAAATTACCGAATATAGCTAATTCTTTGCTAACCTTTTTGAGCTTCAATCAAACTGTGAACTTTGTAGCCCCATTGAGATCATTGTAGGTTGTGGGAAGCAGCCAAGCATTAATAATGACCAATGATAGCTGTTAGGATAATATCAACAAACTGGTGTAATAACATTTTTTTCCAACACTCATTTTCAACATTTTTAAACGGCTTAGGATTTCAGTAATTTCACAGATTGACAGTTGTGTAGATCTTATCCGCCCTTCACAAGCATTTAAGTCTATTTATGCTAAAGCTGATCACTATTCCAGGATCACCCTCAAATGGAAAGGTAACCACTGACTTCATTGGTCTACTGCAAGCCATTTTCACAGTAACTTAATTTGAAGCCTACTTGTGACAATAAGCAATTTCTTCTTCTTCTTAAATCCTTCATCTTCTCCACCCTCCAGCAAGTACAGCTGCCTCTGCTGCTTCTCTCTCTTCCCCAAGCCCACTGGGCTAAATTTAATCTTGAATTGTCTTCCTTGCCCTGACTGCAGCCTTTAATAAGTTGACCACTCCATTTTCCTCCAGTAGCTCTCCACTGTTGTTCAGCTGGCTGGGACATAACTCAGCTGGTTCCATTCTTATCTATTGAATTGTAACCACAGAAGCAATGGCTTCTCTTTGCAAACCTGTACCGTCACCTGTGATGTCCACCAAGGATCTATCCTTGGCTCTCTCCTATTTCTCATCAACATGCTGCACCTCACCAACATTTGACACCTATGCTGGCAACACTCGGCTTTACCCCACCACCACTAATCTTGACCCCTCTACCTTCAAGTTGTCAGACCTCTTGTCCACCATAGTGCTGGCTAGGCAGAAATTTCCTCCCGCTAACTATTGGGAAGATTGAAGACCCTGTCACAAACTATTCCCTACCTTCATGCCTCTCCATGCGAACAATCAGGTTCAGACTCGGCTAGTTTCCAACAATGGTATCATATTTGACCAACAGAGTTGACCTTCTGACCACTGAGCTGCACCATCATTAGACTGCCTACTTCTAGCTCTGCAGCATGGACACTGCCTCCACTCACCTGCTGCTGCAACCCTCCTCCATGCCCTTTTTACATCGCAACAGGATGATTCCAAGACACTGCTGGTTGGCCTCCCTAAACTGTTTTTTAAAATATTGTATGCAAGGCATTTTCATATAAACAAACAAAAGCAGAACAACCAAACAACGTTATAAACAACCAACACCCATTTCCCCCACCCCCAGCACCTCGGGCATTACGTCCACAAACCCCTGCCAGAACCCCTTCAACCTTGAACATGGCCAGAACATGTGGACATGATTCACAGGCGCCACCCGTGCACCACCCACACCTATCCTATACCCCCTCGAAAAACCTATTCATCCTTGCTACCGTCATATGGGTCCTATGTATTACTTTAAACTGGATGAGGCTTAACTTTGCACAAGACAAGGACGCATTGACCCTCTGCAGGGCCTCTGTCCAAGTCTTGGCCCCCACCTCCCCTCCAGCTCCTCCTCCCACTTACTCTTTATATCCCCGCCAGGGCCCCCTCCCAATCCATCAATTTACAGACATTGGACACCTCTCCCTCCCCGATCACCCCTATAGGACAGGTTATTGGGTTAGGGGATAAGGTAGAAGTGAGGGCTTAAGGGGGTCGGTGCAGACTCGACGGGCCGAATGGCGTCCTTCTGCACTGTATGTTCTATGTTCTATCTTGTCCCTCGACAGCAACCCAGGAAAGGACAACATCTCCCTCCTTACAAAATCCCGGACACGCAGGTACCTAAAACCATTTCCCCGGGACAGCTCTTACTCATCTTCCAGGTCCTCCAACCTCACAAATTTGCCCCCTATGAACAGACCACCAAATCGCTTTGTCCCTGCTTGCTGGTACCTCCGAAACCTCGCATCCAACCCCATCCCCGGCACAAACCTAATGTCGCAGATTAGTGTCCACACCAAGGAACCCTCCCATCCCAACTGCTGCCACCACTGCCCCCACACCCTTAAGGCAGACATTACCACTTGACTCATGGAGTTCTTGGCCAGCGAGAACGGCAGAGGCGCTAATAATAAAGCCCTCAAACATGTTCCCCATCACCATGATGCCTCCATCCGACCCCACGCCCCATTTCCTAACCATAGCAATATTCGCCGTCCAGTTTATCATGTTCGGCAGTGCCAGCACCCCCTCGCCCTGCTCCAGAAAAATCCACTTAACCCGCGGGTCTTCCCCGCCTACGAAAAACCCAGAGATCAGCGCATTATCCTTCTTAAAAAATGACTTGGCGATGAAGATTGGGAGGTTCTGGAACGCAAACAAAAACCTTGGCAGCACCGTCATTTTAACTGTCTGCACCGGCCCCGCCAACGACAGCAGCAGCACATCCACCTCTTGAAATCCAGTTTCATCTGCTCCACAAGCTGGGCCAAGTTCAACTTGTGGAGCTGCGCACACCCCTGAGTCACCTGGATGCCCAAGTATCTAAAGCTCGCCCATCACCGCCCTAAACGGGAACTCCCCTAACCTCCTTTCCTGCCCTCTAGTCTCAATTGAGAATGCCCCGCTCTTTCCCATATTCAACTTGAATCCAGAAAACCGGCCGAATTCCTCTAAAATCCCCATGATGTCCCCAATACTTCCCAGCGAGTCTGAAATATATAACACAAGGTCGTCCACATATAATGAAATACTGTGCTCAGCGCCCCTCCTGCTCAATCCATCTCCTGTCCCTCGACTCCCTAAGCGCCATTGCCAGCGGCTGTGTTGCCAGAGCGAAAAGCAACAGGGACGCCTCGTCCCATGATGCAGCCCAAAATACCCCGAACTCACTCGGTTTGTCCGCACGCTTGCGATCAGCACCTTCTACAGCAACCAGACCTAGTTCACAAACCCCTGTCTGAACCCAAACCGCCCCAACACCTCCAGCAGATACTCCCGCTCCATCTTCTCTGCATCCATCACCACCACTACCTCCACCTCCTGCCCCTCCGGAGGCATCATAATTAGAGTAATTACAGTAAGCAGCCTCCTCATGTCCGCCTTCAACTGCTTCCATTTCACCTATTACCCTTGGGAAGCAGTCCTTGATTCACGAGGCCAACACCTTCTCTAACAACTGAGCATCTACATTCAGTAGCGATATCAGGCGGTACAACAGGCACTGTTCCAGATCCTTGTCTTTTTTTATGAACACTGCGATGGAAACCAGTGTAGGGGGTGTTCCCCCCTCTCCCTTGTTTCATTATACGTCTTCATCAGTAGTGGCCCCAAACTTTTTAGAAAACTCCCCTGGGAACTTGGCCGGCCCCGGGACCTTCCCTGTCCTCAAACTCCATCGCCTCCTCTGGCATGCTGAAATAATACTCGCTTCTGGAAAGTCACTCACAGGTGGGCTGAGTACAATACACCAAACATCGCCCCCTTTTTAATGGGGCAGCTGACCCGTTAAACACGGCCCTCCTCTTCGCCAGTTCTGCTCCCAGGTCTCGGACCCACTGCACCTTCTCTTCCCGATACATTTCCTGGTCTGCCTGTCCCATGGGAGAATCTTCCCCTTGTCCAGAAAGCGGTGTAACCTCACCACCATCCCCTTGGCGGCTCGCCTGCCTGCGGCCTTCACATCAGCGCCCTGTGCACTTGGTCTACCTTCAGGGACCCAGTCAAAGGCCCGCTCCCCCATCAGCTTCTCTAGCATCCTAGCCACGTACATGCTGGCCTCCGTACCTTCGATGCCTTCAGGCATCCCAACGATCCTAAGGTTTTGTCTTCTGGAGCATTTCTCCAGTTCCTCCACCTTTTCCTTCAGCCTCTTTTGAGTTGCCCGCATCTCCCCAACTTGGCCACTAATGAGGCCAACTGCTTCTCGTGCTCTCCCACCACCTCTTCCACGGTCTGGATCACCCGGCCCTGGAACTCCAGCCTCTGCTCCACTCTGATCCCCAACTTAGTTCCTCCACCCCCTTGGCCAGGTCTTCCAGGGCATCTTTCTTCTGTTGGCAAAACTTTTCATTGAGCAACTCTATTAACTGCTTCATCAACCATTGTGTGGGCAGATCGTATCCTGTGGCGCACCACAAAGACTCTCCTGTTCCTGCAGCTCTTTTGTTCTTGCCCCACTTCTAGTCCGTGGATCCATCCACCAGCCATACCAGAGGAGTAAAACCTACCTCATGCACTCAAATGCTTCACCCTTCAGGTGGGGAAAGACCGAAAAATGGCAAATTGAATGGGAGCCACCAACCAAATTGAATGGGAGCCACCAAATGTACAACTACTCACTCCATTACCGCCAGCCTCTTTAAACTTGACGTCACCCAAACCTCTGCTGCACATGTCCTTACTCGCATCAAATGCCATTCATTAGTCAACCCTGTGCTTGCTCGCGAACCTCAGCTTCTTGTTAAACAATGTCTTCATTTTAAGCTTTCGTTCTTGTTTTTTTTAAAATAATCTTTATTGTCACAGGTAGGCTTACATTAACACTGCAATGAAGAGATTGTGAAAAGCCCCTAGTCGCCATATTCTGATGCCTGTTTGAGTACACAGAGGGAGAATTCAGAATGTCCAAATTACCTAACAGCCCACCTTTCGGGACTAATGGGAGGAAACCGGAGCACCCGGAAGAAACCCACACAGAGACAGGGAGAACATGCAGACTCCTCACAGACAGTGACCCAAGCCGAAATCAAACCTGGGACCCTGGAGCTGTGAAGCAACAGTGCTACCCACTGTGCTATTGTGCTGTCCGAGTCCCTCAAATCAAATTACCTTGCCATACCCTATCTCTGTAATCTCCTCAAGCCCCACAACCCTTCAAGAAGCTTCCCCAATTCTAGTTTCTTGCGCATTCCTGATCATATTTACTCCACCATTGACAATCATGCCTTCAGCTGCCAAGGACTGAAGCTCTGAAATTCCCTCCCCAAAGCACTCCCCTGTTTTTCTTGCTTTTATGTTTTAAGATGCTTCTTGAAACCTGCATCTTTTGCCATAATATGGGGCTTGGTGTCAGATTTGTTTAATATTGTCCCTGTAGAGTGAGTTTATTCTGTGAAAGCTGTATGTAGACATGAGTTGTTGGTCATCTTGTTTTCGTTTTAAAAGATAGTTTATTGGAGGTTTTTAAAAATATGTATAGAGACAAAAACACATCCCAAAGTACTGCCAGGTTAAAGTCCAACAGGTTTGTTTCAAACACTAGCTTTCGGAGCACTGCTCCTTCCTCCTTCCTAACCTGGTGTTGTAAGACTTCTTGCTGTGCTCACCCCAGTCCAACGCCGGCATCTCCACATCAAAGTACTGCCGGCACTGATTCCACACCCGCAGTGTAGAGATTACCACGCGATTTGATGAATATTTATTTGGCGAGAAGGAGGATGCACTGAAACCAACACCCTCGAGGTGGTCCCCATACATGAGGTTTCTTCCACTCTTTCCCAAACCGACACTCTCCTCCATCCACTCCCGGAACTTGATAGTGTTTGCAGCTCAATAACCATTTTGTAAGTTTGGGAGCGCCAGGCCTCCCCCTCGTGTTTCCCTCTCCAGGAAAGCTCTCTTGGTTTGAGGAATCTTCCCCAGCCACACAAACCTCAGGATCTGCTTGTTAACCTTGTTAAAGAACGATTTAGGTAAGAAAATAGGGGGACCCCACAGGAATTTGAGCAGAACCACTATTTTTACAGTCTGAACTCTCTTGCCATATTGAGCTTGTATCCCAAGAAGATGCCAAACTCTTTCACAATCTCCATTATCCTACCAAGGCACTCTGCAGGATTATACAGCAGGAGGTCATCTGCATATAGGGAAACCCGGTATTCCAGTCCCTCCCTTACAATACCACTCCATTCCCTAGGGGCCTGGAGAACCATCGCCAATGGCTCAATCACGAGGGCAAAAGAACAATGGAGAGTGTGTGCAACCCTGTCTCATCCCATGCTGCAAAGCTAAGTACTTAGAGCTGACTTCATTAGTCAGGGCGCTCGCCTTCGGGACCTTGAACACCAATCTGACCTAGTTTACAAACCCCTGTCCAAACCCAAACCATTCCGGTACATCAAGCAAGTACGCCCACTCCACCCTTAACAAACTCCGTCTCGTCTTTCCCAGCCACATCCTCAAGTCCTGTAGCCAAAATCTTTGCCAGAAGTTTCACGTCAGCGTTCAGTTGTGAGATCGGCCGGTAAGACCCACACTGTTCGGGCTCTTTGTCCTTCTTTAGGGTGAGTGAGATAGATGCCTATGACAGAATGGGGGGAGCTCGCTCTCTGCCAGCTCTTCGTTATACATCCGCACCAACAAGGGGCCCAACAGCACCAAAATCACTTACAGAATTTGGCTGGAAATCCATTTGGGCCAGGACTGCATCGACCCCACACATTCCCATCACCTCTACCGGCCCCCAGCCCCTGCGCTCTTGTCTGTCCCACCCTCAGAAACTCTAACCCATCCAGAAAATATCTTCCCTCGATCCCGGTTGGAGGTTCTGACTGGTATAGCTTCTAATAAAAAAAAATCTCAAATTCCATTAACCCCTTCAGGTTGTTGCCTCTGCATATATTATTACCAACATCTTCCCAGATCTAGAGCATGATTGGTCCAGCTCAGAGTCTAGAACTATTTTATCGTCGGTATCGCCTCACTCTCCTCTCTCTCTTTCCTCTTTCTCTCTGGAAGTTTGTGCCTTCTCCTATGTCTGCGTGGTTTCCTCCGGGTGCTCCAGTTTCCTCCCACAGTCCAAAGATGTGCAGGTTAGGTACATTGACCATGATAAATTGCCCCTTTGTGTTCAAAAGGTTAGGTAGGGATACGGAGATAGGGAGGCACGGACTTAAGTAGGGTGCTCTTTCCAAGGACCGGTGCAGACTCGATGGGCTGAATGGCCTCCTTCTGCACTGTAGGGATTTTATGAAAACATTGCCATAATCCAGTCTGACAATGACCATGGCCTGGATGAGGATTTCAGCACAGATGATGATATGGAGTTGGAAGCGGGTATTCTTTTGTGACGGAATGGAAATGAGATGGTAAGCTCTGCTACAAAGCAGAGAAGTTGCTAAGGTTGCAAATGTTCTTGTTTAACCAGAGATAGTAGCTGGGAAGGTGGAGTGGGGTAGCCATCTGAGGTTAGGATGATGATTGCTTGGAAATAAAGTCTTGCAATGCATTTTAATTTAATTTTTTATTTCTGAATTCCTAACCCAGAACATTTTGTCCGCTTTTTATTTTATTTATGGAAAGTCGTGGACTGAGGAGCACAGAAATGAAAAGGCCCTGCCTTGGCATCAAGCAGACCAATTTTGATAAATTTTAAAAGTAGTTGTGTGCCATGGAGTTAAAAAGCCTTTTGTGGAGAGAAATTGTGATGGATAAGTATAAAGCTCTGACAGATGGTCAATAGTTAATGTTTAAACACCGACCCAAAATGAAAGCATGAAAAGCAACAGCAAAGCCAGCTCATCTGCACTAAATGTTCTTCTATTTGAATTCCAGGTTTATGTTGAAGTGAACAAAATGGCAGAGAACAGTGAAGACATTCAGAAAGCAGCACAAATATTCTTCAAGAAGCTGGAGGGAGGGGACGAACATACTTTGTCAATGTGGGAGCGGTTCAGGTCTATAAGCATTGATGAATATGAGAAGATTTATCAGGTGTGAAATATTAGCTTACAATTATTCCAGCTGATACTGAGGCCATGATTGAATCATGGTCTGGAAATGTAATCCAGTGCCCATTTTAAAGTCATACATTCTGTCAATGTTGCTGCCTATTTCTATATTATTACAATTAAATTGGACAAGTGAGAGCAACTTTGGAAACTGTGTCCCAGATGTACAGAACTAAGGAGCTGAGAGAATTGGAAGGACCGCAGAGGATCTAACGTCGACCGGGTGTAATTACAGCAATTTACTTAAACAATATGCATTATAAATGTGAACACAGGAGTTTATAATTGAAAAATTGCCCACCTCCCCCCCCCCCCCCACTCCCAACATACAAAATCAGATTTGACATTTAACATTTCTTTCCATCTTCATGCTACGTGGATGTTGCCAGAATTGGAAAATTCTCAGTGACTGGAGGGCATGGATTTAAAGTGGTTGGTAGAAGGATTAGAGGGGGACTAAGGAAGTTATTTTTCACCGAGGGTGCTAGGGGTCTGGAATTAACTGCCTGAAATGGTGATCGAGGCAGAAAACCTCATTTCATTTGAAAGGTATCTGGATGCTCAACTACAGGGCTATGGACCAAATGCTGGAAAATGGGATTAGGCTGGGTAGTTCGTTTATCGGTTGGTGCAAACACGATGGGCCAAGTGTCCTCATTCTGTGCTGCACAATTGATTTGATTCTATACTATTGCTGCCCTATACCCAAAAGTGCTCTCTTTGGAAGTGAAACTTGGACACTAGAGAAACACCATCTGCTCGAACCAGACAAGGTTTCTAACCATGAAATAGCTGATAAAGAAATTAGCTTTGACTTGGACAACAAGGCAGAAATGTAATATATGTGACTTGGAGAAACCTCATTTTTGATCATGTAATGACTAAATCTGGGGAAATACGTGAAGGAGACAGCTGTTACTCTCCATCATTGCATTGTCAACAAAGGTGTGGAGACTTGATTAACCAATATTAAGTCATAAACCACAACCTTGAATTCTTAATATCTGCGATGTTGCAAAAGTTGTAAAGCCAAAATCAGATTTTCCTTAACAAATAGACTATGGGTGTCAGAAGAATAGTTGACGTGGATTGTATTTGCAAACGCCTGTGTATAAATCACCACCCCCCAGCCTGCCTAAGGAGAAAAGGTTTGGGGGGAGGGCAGCAGCTGATGTACAGAGATTAAATTAGAACTTGCTAACTTTGCTCCGTCCACTTTCTTTTATAGTTTTCCCTCCTTTCTCCTGAAAATAAAGGAAGAATAAAGCAGATAGTAAATGAAGGTTTTGCCTCTGATAGATTTATCGATATCATAAACCCATCCTTCATTTTTTTTGTCTTTATATTGAGTTTTCACGTTTTGTATTTCACAACCCGTATGTTATATCTTACACTTTACATCACCACGCTGACGAGAAAAAAAACAAACGCAATGACATAACAACAATGAGCAAGAAATAAAAGGAGATAACCCCACCACCACCACGAGACAGCCAGTCTGCAGGGCTGCCAATCGCCAGCCAGGATTCTCTGGCGGGTGATCAGGGAGGCAAGGGCATTCACTCCCCTCTCCATGAAGAGTTCTGACTCTTCTGAAACCCCGAAGACCAGCATGTTTGGGCATGGCTCCACCCTCACTCCCACAGCCCCTGTCATGGCCTCAAAAAGGCTGTCTAGTACTCAGCAAGTCATGTAGATATGGTTGGCCAGTTCTCCCTGGCACGGTTCACATTTGTCCTTCACCTCCAGAAACAACCCACTCGTTCAGGTTCTGGTTAGGTGCACTCTGTGCACCACCTTTAGCTGCGTTAGGCTCGGCCCTGCGCATGTGGAGGTGGAGTTTGCCCTGTGCAATGTTTCGATCCAGAGTCCTCTCCCTATTTCTATGCCTAGTTCCTCCTTCCATTTTTCCCATGTAGCATCCAATGGGGAGCGTACCTCCTCCAACAATCGCCAATACAGGTCCCCACAGTTTCCCTTCCCTAGGTTGCCCACGTCCAGCAGTTCATCAGCTAACTAACGTCCTGGAGTGTACGTCGCCGTTTCATACGGAGGAAGTTTGAACCTGTCCTTTATAAATGAATTTATCTAGTGTATTGAGATTTTTCTTCAGCGTACCTTATTGTTTGTTTGTATGTGGTGGGGGTTGATGCGTGCGTGTGCATGGAGGGGGAGGAAGCGTGAGTTTGCGATGAGGGGAGGATGCGTGTGGAGGGGAGTGCGTGCATGTGGAGGGGGGGTGCGTGTGTAGGAGGCCATTCCTGCTTGCGTGTGGAGGGAGGATGTATGCGTGTGGAGGGAGGATGTATGCGTGTGGAGCGGGCCATGCCTGCTTGCGTGTAGAGGGGGGTGCGTGTGTGCGTGTGGAGGGGGTTGCATGTGTGTGGAAAGGGGGTGCGTGCGTGTGGAGGGGTGATACGTGCGTGCGTGGAGGGAGAGATGCATGCGTGTGGAGGGGGGTGCGTGTATGTGAGGGGGAGTGGTGGAGGAGGGTTGCCTTGTGTGTGTGTGTGTGTGGGAGTGGCTTATATTCAACACAGTTTTGTGATCAGGTAACTTGGAACATTGATTAAATAGATTTTGACTTGTTTGTAGTTGATCTAAACTGGGTAGTGTTTTGTGATTTTTATGCAAGGCTTGGTTTTGAAAGTAGTCATTTTAAGTTAGCCTAATGTTTAAATTTGTGTATTCCAATAGCGGCTTGGTGTGCATTTTGATGAGTATTCTGGGGAATCAATGTACCAGGAAAAAGCACAGGAGGTACTATGTCTGTTGGATCAGAAAGGACTTCTCAAGAAAACAAAGTAAGGTTAGACTTCAGTGGTTGTACTTTACGAAAATGTCATTGTAGAACGCTTTTTTAAAAAAAAGTATTAAAACAAAAATGAAGACTGTTGGAAATATACAGCAGATCAGTCGACGTTTAAAAAGAGATTATTTTGGGGTGGACTTTTTCATTAGAACTGCAAAAGGAAATCTGGATGATTTTGCTTGCTTCCAAATGAAGTTACAGCTTGACAGTCCTGGGACATGGGGCTGGTCCTGAAGAAGCCTTGAGGCAGTAAGTTGGAACATCCCAGCAAGATTTCAACAGGTGTTACCCTAAAGCATTTGAAAGCTGTTCGGAATGAAGTGTTCTTAAAAAGCCATTTAAAACATGTTGGCCCTAATTCATTGTCTTGACAAATTGTGTATGGCCCCATGGGCTTGCTCTTGTTTTGTGCTTTGTGATTTTTTTTCACCAAAGCTTTTACGTTAAACAGTATTCTATTGGACACTATTTAATTGAGGGGCTGAATGCTTTGGTCGAGGTACCAGATCATTAGTGACCTCTTTGAGCCTAAGTTTAATTTACAACCTTGTAGTCTGTAAATCACCAAGACCACATAGTTCCACCTCTGCAAAGCACTCCCTCCTCATTATCGCTGTCCCTTCCTCTACTCATCTATTGCTGTAATCCTCACCCATGCCTTTAGCGTGGTCAATCCATCTACCCTGCACATCTTTGGGTTGTGGGGGCGAAACCCACACAAACACGGGGAGAATGTGCAAGCTCCACATGGACAGTGACCCAGGGCCGGGATCTGACCTGGGACATCGGCACCGTGAGGCAGCAGTGATAACCACTGTGCCACCGTGTTGCCCTTGAAGCCTACCTCTTTAAACAAGTTTTTGTTCACCTGTACTCATGGCTGTTGTGGCTCTACGTTGCAATTCATCCGATAATTCTTTGGAATGTGAAATGCGCTGAGTTAGTGCCAGTTGCTTTTGGTCATCAAAGCTTCAGAAGCAGCCTGATTCTGGTCAATCAGGTTTAACGTTTTAAGGCCATAAGACATTAGAGCAGAATTAGGCCACTTGGCCCATCGAGTGTGCTCCGCCATTCAATCATGGCTGATATTTTCTCATCCCCATTCTCCTGTCTTCTCCCCATAACCCCTGATCCCCTCATTAATCAAGAAGCTATCTGTCTCTGTCTTAAAGATACTCAGTGATTTGGCCTCCACAGCCTTCTGCGGTAAAAAGTTCCACAAATTAACCACCCTCTGGCTGAAGAAATTCCTCCTCATCTCAGTTTTAAAGGATCGCCCCTTTAGTCTGAGATGGTGTCCTCTGGTTCTAGTTTTTCCTACAAGTGGAAACATCCTCTCCATGTCCACTCTATCCAGGCCTCGCAGTATCTTGTATGTTTCAATCTCCTTCTAAACTCCAACGAGTACAGACCCAGAGTCCTCAAACGTTCCTCATACGGCAAGTTCTTCATTCCAGGGATCATTCTTGTGAACCTCCTCTGGATCGTTTCCAAGGCCAGCACATTCTTCCTTAGATACGGGGCCCAAAACTGCTCTCAATACTCCAATTGGGGTCTGACCAGAGCCGTATACAGCCTCAGAGGTACATCCCTGTTCTTGTATTCTAGCCCTCTCGACATGAATGCTAACATTGCACATGTCTTTTTAACTGCCGACTGAACCTGCATATTAACCGTAAAAGAATTGTGAACAAGGACTCCCAAGTCTCTTTGTGCTTTTGATTTCCTAAGCATTTCCCCATTTAGGAAATAGTCTGTGCCTAAATTCTTCCTTCCAAAGTGAATAATCTCACGCTTTTCCACATTGTATTCCATCTGCCACTTCTTTGCCCAATCTCCAAGCCTGTCCAAATCCTTCTGTAGCCCGCCTGCTTCCTCAATAATACCTGTCCCTCTACAGATCTTTGTATCATCTGCAACCGTGGCAACAGTGCCTTCAGTTCCTTCTTCCAGATCATTTATGTATATTGTGAAAAGTTTTGGTCCCAGCACCGATCCATGAGGTATACCACTAGTCACCGGCTGCCATCCTGAAAAAGACCCCTTTATCTCCACTCTCTGCCTTCTGTCCGTCAGCCAATCCTCTATCCATGCCAGATCTTATCTTTAAAAACCATGAGCTCTTAATTTATTTAACAGTCTCCTATGTGGCACCTTGTCAAAGGCCTCCTAGAAATCAAAATAAATCACGTCCACTGGTTCTCCTTTTTCTAACTTCCTTATTACCTCCCCAAAGTTTTCTTAGTTTTGGCATTTTCCTGACAAGGGTGAGCCATTCTTTACTGCCTAATTACATTAAAAGGAAACTGTTGGCATCATGTTTGTGTGAACCAGACTAAGTATTGTTAATTGGTCCCCTGCCCTGAGGAAAATTAGTGAACTCATTTGAGTTTTTTTACGACAGCTTGGCTCCTTTGGCCCAGTGGCTGGTTTAGCACAGGGCAAAATAGCTGGCTTTTAAAGCAGACCATGGCAGGCCAGCAGCGCAGGTTCAATTCCCGTACCAGCCTCCCTGAACAGGAGCCGGAATGTGGCGACTAGGGGCTTTTCACAGTAACTTCATTTGAAGGCTACTTGTGACAAGCGATTTTCATTTCATTTTGTAATCATCCTGGTGCCAGACTTGTTGAATTCAGATGATCATCCTGCCTTGGCGAGATTACAGGCAACCTCTGGGTTTGCTGGCCCAGTGCCATAACCACTCGGCTAGTTCCTTAAACAGGAAGCTGAATCCTTTTCAGATCCATTACAAGGCTTATTATTACAAGACTGGAGCTTCATCCCATTTGCTGAAACCATCTGGTCAGTGATAATCACCTCCCGATATATTTTCCTTTTCCTTTTTTATGATGTGGTGCCAGTTCTTCATTGTGAAGCTATGTTATCTGTCTGCATTATCCATGTTTAAATCCATCTGCCATTCTTAAGGTTTTCAGTCAGGTCCTAAATAAATCCGTTCTCTTGAGATTTTCCATCTACCTGGAACTAAGGTGGCCATAGGGTCTTGAAGTTTCTTCCTCTGTTTGTTGACTTGTATTTCTGATATTTGTACACAAATGAAAAATGTCTGCGATAGTATTTTGCTTTTGGACAACTGACATTGTCTTTCGGACATGGAATAGGCAAACCTTTGGAGCAGTAACATGCCCTCAATCAATCTAGATCTCTCTAGTGGCCGCACATTTTCTTATATTTATTACATAGCCAGTAGATCCATTGTAGAACCGAGGAAGGATTGCTGTTGTTTGAGATTACACTTTTGGGGTAAGTGCCGCCTGCTCGGGTCGGTGTGAAAGATCTCACAGCATTATTTGAAGGTGAGCAAGAGAGGTCTCTGATTTCCCATCCAGTCTTTTGCTCTCAGTGACACCCAACAGAAATGGACAGATAAGTTAATTCATGGTGGGATTCAACTGTAGGCATATTGGCTGCCAATGCAGCTTTGTAACAATGAGTGCATTGCAGAAGTAATTGAGCATGCAGTGCGAGGGGCTGTGCTGAGAATGTTATCGGAGCTATATAAAATAATTTCTTCCTTTTGTCACGTGGATTCGTCTAGCCCCCCCCCCCCCCGGGCCTTGAGTGCATAATTTGGGCTGCACTTCAATGTAGTACTGATGAGGTGCTGCACTGTCTGGAGGTGCTGTCCATTAGGTAAGATGTTGAGTTGCCATTCTACTTGACTGCTCAGGTGGACTTGCAGGATGATCTTCGACAGTTTTAATAAGACGAGAGAATTCTTCGATCACCGAGCCAATAATTGAATCATATTTGAAATAAAAGTGGAAACATTAATCACATGCAGCTTGGATTGGATTGGATTGGATTTGTTTATTGTCACGTGTACCAAGGTACAGTGAAAAGTATTTTTCTGCAAGCAGCTCAACAGATCATTCAGTACATGGAAGAAAAGGGAATTAAACAAAATACATAATAGGGCAACACAAGATATACAATGTAACTACATAAGCATTGGCATCGGTTGAAGCATACAGGGTGTAGTGTTAATGAGGTCAGTCAATAAGAGGGTCATTTAGGAGTCTGGTGACAGTGGGGAAGAAGCTGTTTTTGAGTCTGTTCGTGCGTGTTCTTCCTTCGGGCTCGGGTGATGCCAGGAGCTTTAGTCTGTTCAGGAAACCAGGCTGGATAGATAGGAATAATCATTCCTCAACATTATCAAAAACTAGATTTGAAATTCAACCTCACAATTTTTCTGTTGTTAAAACCAATTTGTGGTCACTTCCTTGTTTGCTACATGACTCACTTTGTCATGTTTCCTAGGAGAACACTAATTGCGCTATCACATCCCCATAACACTGCAAAGCATTTTACAGTGAGTAAAGTGGTTTATGACAAAACTGCTTTTCTTTATTCCTTCCTTGAGAATGAAAACTTTATGCTTGCAAAGTAATAAAAAGTTATCTCTATACAGGTATCTTTTTTTTCCCTAAAGGCAAGGAACTGGAGTGGTTGATCTTTCACCAAATGGTGATCTCTCTGTTTACGCCAAAATTGTTCGTTGTGATGGGACGTCCCTTTACTTGACCAGGTGAGCTTTTGTTTTCCCAATTTTAAAGCATTTTGTAACCATGCACAAAGTATTGGTGAGATTTCAATATTTATTCATCCAAATGTCCATGTCTGATACTAGACAATTTAATATAGCTGTTCTTGACCAGCCATATGTCTGCTCTGGCAATGCTTTCGTTTCTGTAGGTTTTCACATGTTTTTCTTAGTTTCACATTTAAAGGGATTTAAATGTTGCAATTCTAGTCATGAAGCACAGTTTTCTCTGGTGAAGTGAATCCTGATCTTCACACAGTGAGTGTTTGGAGCCAAGTCTAAATTTGCAAAGTCGGTGAATAGACTTGCCATAAATGTAATTAAAGTAAAACTCGAAAACTTGAATTGGAAATTTCAGCTGTAACTAAATGGTAACTCTCTGCGACAGCAAGAATGTCCACTAGTACTCCATCCCAGAGGGGTAGTGTGTGGGTTGATGTTCACAATAGCTTGCACAGAGGGTTTTCAACCCTAACCATGTCATTGGTTAGCACGGTACGGTTAGCATTGGGCGGCACGGTAGCACAGTGGTTAGCACTGTGGCTTCATAAGCTTACATTAACACTGCAATGAAGTTACTGTGAAAAGCCCCGAGTTGCCACACTCCGGCGCCTGTCCAGGTACACTGGGGGAGAATTCAGAATATCCAATACACCTAACAGCACATCTTTCAGAGCTTGTGCGAGGAAGCCGGAGCACCCGGAGGAAATCCACGCAAAAACGGGGAGAATGTGCAGACTCCGCGCAGACACTTACCCAAGTCAGGAATCGAACCTGAGACCCTGGTGCTGTGAGGGAACAGTGCTAACCACTGTGTTACTGAGCCGCTCAAAGCTGGAGAGAACGGGAAATGGAGTCAGATTTATACTGTAGTGGGGAGGTATGGAGCAGTGGGCTGGATAGGGGGCCAGCAATATGTGGAGATTGACAAAGATGCTGAGGACAGAAGACAACAGGAATGTAAATGGCAGTGATTAAGACTAAGAGGGTGGCTGATAGTGGCACATAAAGAGTTTGAAATGTGTGAATGGCAGAACAAAGGTGAGCAGTGTGTCAAAGGGTGGCAGGGAACAGGTGAGATGGGGGCGGGGAACAATGGTGAGGGAAAAGCAGGTCAACGGAAGAAATGTTAAATTGATGCAAATAAACGGGGGAAAGGTGGAGGAGAAAGTTCACAAATTGAAGTTGTTAAACTCAGTGTTAAGTCCGGAAAGCTGTAGCGTGCCTAATCGGAAGATGAGGTGCTGTTCCTCCAGTTTGCGCTGGGCTTCACTGGACCATTTGCAGCAGGCCAAGCTCGGACATGTGGACGTGAGAGCAAGATGGTGAGTTGAAATGGCAAGCGACAGGAAGGTCTAGGTCCTGCTTGGGGAGGACCAATGGTGTTCTGCAAATCAGTCACCCAGTCTGTGTTTAGTCTCTCCAATATGGAACACTGGGAGAGAGAGAGACTTTGAAACTCTTGAGTAAATTGTCACATTGGCATATTCAGTGGATCCCTAATATTAGATGTTAGTCATTTGCAAATTTGCATCAATCCAATCTTGAGGCAATCGATGGGCTCCACGAAATATGTCCAATCACTATATACAGCCATCAACAAAGCAGACGGGCTTGAACTATGGCCGGAATGGTGACGGTATAGAAGTAGGAATTCCATCTGTTTTGTTCACACTGACCACTGAGTCACTCTCTGCTCACTGAGACACAAAGGGGGCATTTGAGCCCTGGAAATGCTGAATGAAAAAAAACGCATCCCTAACATCAGAGAGCTGAATTAGAAGGAACGAGTAAATAAATTCAATGGCATTGACTTGAGTTGCATCAAAAAAATTATGTGGGCTGGTAAATTATATTGAAGAGTTAATCCATAGAATTTACAGTGCCAAAGGAGGCCATTCGGCCCATCGAGTCTGCTTTCAATTTAAACCTATGCAATAAGTTGGAGTTCAAATTAGTCAAGGGAAACTCGAGAGTGAAGTCTTCACACAGTGATAAACAAAATGCTTATGATGGAGGCAAAATTTCTGAAATCGAATCGTCGTTGAAACTTTTGAGCATTATTGGATCAAGGCATAGTAGATTGTTTCCTGATGCATCACATTATTTAGGATCATAGGTTGCCAAAATTACACAGTAGTTTGAACATCTGAACCGTTCAGCATGGACGACAAAACTGAACACTCCCGAGCTGGATTCAGCCCATTGGCTTTGTGCTGTTCATCAATAAGCTGATAACGTGAGAAGTAAGGAGGGCCCTCCTTTGAATTTTCCCCTATCAGCATGATGGGAAACATGTTTGCTCAGCTGAGCATAAAGTACATTGTAGACAATCTGTTACTTAGAACTTCTACAGATGAAAAAAATTAGATCAAAAATTACAACTGACTGGAAAAAAGGTTTATGTTCCCAGTTGATGCGGTGCATTGTAAGCTTTAGCATGTTGGATGGTGCATAGTGATCAGTCTGCTTGTCATCTTTTTCTTTCATCTCTTTCCGCTTGCTAGCAATACATCTATTGTGAAAAGAGTGTGCATTAATCTCTCCTGCCGATAAATAACCTCAATCACCAAGTCCTTTTGTAGAGCCTCCCTGTGGCAACATGTTGCAAATTGGCTAAAATACAGGGGACTCTTGAGGAGACCTGGCTTCCAGACACATGGCATTATGGCCCACTGACGTGTGGTTATTCCCTGGTGTCCAGAACAAGATCCCAACCTATGGGTAAATAGCCACACTGCCTTGTAGGTATTTCTCTCTCGAGCGAATAAAGGAATAAAACCCTACTGAAAATCCAGAATGGAGTCCCATAGGCAATGAACTGTCATCAGGCAGCTTTCTGGCAACTCCTGCAGCTGTGCTGGTCCCAAACAGTACTGGTTTTACCCACTCCGTTGAACAATACCAGAAATGTTGAGGGGGGGTTCTTGATGGTTGGTCTTCATATTATTTGCCCATGCCTGGAGGGGATACTCCACTTGGTAGTTTATGTTGGCACAATACGAGAAGAAACTTTGTTCCAAGCAGTTTGGAACGGTGTGAAGAAAGCAGAAGGTAAAATAAATGACCAGATGGCAGAAGAAAGAGCCTGCCAGAAGGGAAAAAAACGTCAGTCATGCTTGGGCCAATGCTATTCACCTGTGGACGGGCTTCCACTCGCGAATCAATCTCTGCAGCCACAACGATATTCAATACAGAAGACTAGCACGGTAGCATGGTGGTTAGGATAAATGCTTCACAGCTCCAGGGTCCCAGGTTCGGTTCACGGCTGGGTCACTGTCTGTGTGGAGTCTGCACGTCCTCCCCGTGCGTGCGTGGGTTTCCTCCGGGTGCTCCGGTTTCCTCCCACAGTCCTAAGATGTGCAGGTTAGCTGGATTGGCCAGGCTAAATTACCCGTAGTGTCCCAAAAAAGTAAGGTTAAGGGGGGGGTTGTTGGGTTACGGGTATAGGGTGGATACGTGGGTTTGAGTAGGGTGATCATTGCTCGGCACAACATCGAGGGCCGAAGGGCCTGTTCTGTGCTGTACTGTTCTATGGTTCTAAGTGACAGACTCCCTGGGCGCAGGCTGTCACCTCCCAAAACGGACGGATCTCTAACTGAAAAGAATTAACTTTGTCTGCCCTTTTTTCCTCATAAGACTTGCTTTGTGTTTTGATTCGGCGATACACAGCAAACCAGACCATGGGTGGGTTAGTTATTTTGAGAAGGGGTCTTAATTGTATTTTTCTTGATCTTTCAATGCTGTATCAGTCAGAGTCCTATATGTGCTCATTTTTCAATTAAATCAGATTGACAATCCATGCATTCTCTGGAATCTTCGTTATTCATTGACTTCCCAAAGTATGGCAAATTTGATGCCACAGAAAATTCCATTGCTGCACATATATTTCAGTCCCTCACCCCCAATGTTTGGAGTCAGTCCACATCATTGTCTAAAAGGACGTATCATCTGAACAGTTTGGATAACGTAACTTAGTAGTTTAAAAGCATAATTTTCTTTCTACCCCACGATCCCCTCGTTCCCTGAAGGGGAAAAAGTCCAGAAAATCCTGTTCCACCAATGTGTTGAATTGGTTTACAACCCAACCTGTAATGTGTAAGCACACATTCCTTTCGTCCCACCTAATATGTAGGTGAGGCAGTGAACGGGAGCAAAGCAAGTTCTTTATTGTTCCTGCACTAAATTTCTGATATATTGTTTTTAAACCATAGTGAAATATTTAGTACAAGTGACTTCCACCCTCATGATGATGATTGATTGATAGATTTATTGTCACGTACTGAAGTGCATTTTTCTGCAGCCACAATAGACAAAAAGAATAATCAACAAAGTACATCGACAAATTGTGATTGGTTACAATGCAGAACAAGGACCAAACAAAGCAAATACATTTTTTTTTTGTTTAAGAAAATTTTATTTGGAAACATCAGAAATGTTACACCTAACAGGGTGCACTTTTATGAATAGGCATTCATCTTACTACTGGAAACATTTACGTGTGCCTCAGGATGTTAAAAACACAAGTGGAACTCGCTCCAATATCAGTACACAAAAGTAGGATTATGATCAGATCCAATCTTTAACCAATTATTACATTCAGGGAGACCTGAGCAAATACAATTAGCGACAGTGCAATAATGAAATGAATGAATATGAAAATCGCTTATTGTCACGAGTAGGCTTCAAATGAAGTTACTGTGAAAAGCCCCTAGTCGCCACATTCCGGCGCCTGTTTGGGGAGGCTGTTACGGGAATCGAACCGTGCTGCTGGCCTGCTTGGTCTGCTTTCAAAGTCAGCAATTTAGCCCTGTGCTAAACAGCCCCATGGGGACTCCAGAAATCTTACTCCATAATAACAATGTATGAACATTTTAAATCGTTTATAAATAAAATCAAGTGGAAGAAATGAAAACGTTACAATCCTAATTGAATCCTCGTGCTCCTCAACAATAATATGGATTGGAAATTGCACATGTGTTCAGGAGCCACTCAACCCGGCTCTTCAAACCAATACAATTCAATATCTAAATACACACAGAACAGACAATAACAAAGCAAATACATGAGCAAAAGCAACATAGGGCGTCAGGAACAGATCAGTCTGAGGAAGAGTTGTTGAGTCTAGTAGCTGTGGGGAAGAAGCTGTTCCTATGTCTGGATGTGTGGGTCTTCAGACTTCTATCTTCTGCCTAATGGAAGGGTCTGGAAGAGGGCAAAGCCTGGGCATGAGGGGTCACTGACAATGCTGTCTGCCTTCCCAAGGCAGTGGGAGGTGTAGACAGAATCAATGGCAGGGTGGCAAGCTTGTGTGATGCGTTAGGCTGAGTTCACCACACGCTGAAATTTTTTGTGATCTTGGGCCGAGCAGTTGCCATACCGGGCTGTAATGCAGTCGGATAGATGCTCTCTCTGGCACATCTGTACAAGTTTGTGAGAGTCGATGCAGACATGCCGAATTTCTTCAGCTTCCGTAGGAAGTACACAGAACACAACAGACAGCACAGTACAGGCCCTTCAGCCCACGATGTTGTGCTGACCATTTATCCTAATCTAGGATCAACCTAACCTACACTCCTTCAATTTACTGCTGTCCATGTGCCTGTTTAAGCATTGCTTAAATGTCCCTAATGACACTAACTCCACCACCTCTGCTGGCAGTGCATTCCACACACTCACCACTCTGTGTAAAGAACCTTCTGACGTCTCCTTCCTTCAATCACCTTAAAATTGTGTCCTCGTGACAGCCATTTCCACCCTGGGGAAAAGTCTCTGGCTATCCACCCTATCCATGCCTCTCATCACCTTGTACACCTCTATCAAGTCACCTCTCTACCTTCTTTGCTCCAGTGAGAAAAGCCCTAGCTCCCTCAACCTTTCTTCATAAGACATGCCCTCCAGTCCAGGCAGCATCCTGGTAAATCTCCTCTGTACCCTCTCCAAAGCATCCACATCCTTCCGATAATGAGGCGACCAGAAATGGGCACAATATTCAAAGTGTGGTCTAACTAGGGTTTTATAAAGTGGAGACGTTGTTGGGCTTTCTTGACTGTTGCATCAATGTGAGTGGACCAGGACAGACTGTTGGTGATGGTGACCCCCAGGAACTTAAAGCTATGGATCACATCCACTTCGGAGTCATTGATGTAGATGTGGGGGGGGGGGTCATGCTACGCTTCCTGAAGTCGATGATCGGTTCCTCGATTTTGTCAACATTCAGAGAGAGGTTGTTTTCGGTACACCATGCAACCAAATGATCTATCTCCCTTCTGTAGTCTGATTCATCATTGTTTGAGATCCAACCCACGACAGTCATATCATTCACAAACTTACAGATCGAATTGGAATTGAATCTTGCCACACAGTATTGAACTATTTTGGTTGAATGAAAATGGAGAATGTTATGAATTATCTTGTAACTGTGACAATAATCCATTCATTTAAACTTAAAACTCCAGTTAATTCATTGGTCTAGTTTGTTTAATAGGCAGAGGGATGATATGTCATCAAAGTAAGGAAGATTTGTATAATGTACAAGCATGAAGATACTTTAAAGGTTTGTAATTAGAGATCAGTGCATTGCACTTCAGTACAGGAACTATTATTAGCTTCCTAATTTATGAGGGACATCTCAAACACTGAAATATTCTTCAGCTAAAGTAATAAAGTGTTAACATGTAAGTAATAGGAAATGTGATGAAAAACATTGACAGCTATTTTCAGTGGTGTCTATTTAAAAACTACTGAGACAGATTTTTTAAAATAAATTATACATGTGAAATAACTCCGTTGGAAAGCCTTTAATCCCTTCACCCGGATGAACAGTTAAAACAGATAGCTTTCTGGTGGTTTGGAGGCCAGTTCTGTGGAAAATGGACAATTTGGATCCACTGATTTTAATTACATTGTTCTTCTTCCTGAACAAGTTGGTAGTAATCATCTTGGACCATTCAAACCAGAGTCCCCTGATAGGCACCAGGGTGCGATTTTAACTCCTTCAAAACCTATTGCCGTGCAGAGTTAAAGTTGGGTCCTCAGTTTATATAATAATTTACGTTTTATGGGGAGCGCAGTGGTGAGCACTGTCGCTTCACAGCGCTGAGACCTGGGTTCGATCCCGGCCCGGGTCACTGTCCGTGTGCAGTTTGCACATTCTCCCTGTGTCTGCGTGGGTTTCGCCCCCACAACCCAAAAGGATGTGCAGGGTAGGTGAATTGGCCACGCAAAAATGCCTCTTAATTGGGTACACTAAATTAATTTTTTTTTAAGAAAAAAATAATAATTTACATTTTGTCTTTGCACCTTATTATTTCTGCTCCTGTTCACCAATGAAAACATTTTCTTTGCAAAAGTGTTATTTTCATTTGGGCAGCTTGACAGTATCACTCTAAAGTTGAGATGAGATTCCTTGGAGATTATCGGCATTTGCAGGGAGCAATACCCCCACCCCCTTTGGTGGTGGTGCCTCTGTTTTGGATGATTAACTATTTACCATATGTAACCTTATTCCACTGCCAGAATTAGGAAGATTATTTTGCTCTAACTTGACCTTCTGAGAGGAAATATCCTATAGTACCTGTATTTACCTGATGAAAGGTTTTTTTGATTATATCACCTAATTTGTGGAAACAACAGATCATTCATGGAAATAATTGCTGTTGTTTCACTATTTTTGTTTGCAGAGATGTTGCAGCTGCTATTGATCGAATGAAGAAATATGATTTTGACCAAATGATTTATGTGGTAGGTAATGAGAGAGAGAGGTTTTATGAGAAATGCTCTTGGGTGGACAAACTTTGCGAGTCATGTACTTTGAGCAGTCTGGTGACGTATGATCTAGTTTGTTTGGATCTGCAATCATTACTCATTGTGACATAATAACTAGGAGCAGGAGTAGGCCATATGGCCCCTTCGAGCCTGTTCCGCTATTCAATAAGATCATGGCTGATCTTTTGTAGACTCAGCTCCACTTTCCCGCCCAAACACCATAACTCTTTATTCCTTTATTCTCCAAAAAACTATCTATCTTTGAAAACATTTAATGAAGGAGTCTCAACTGCTTCACTGGGCAGGGAATTCCATAGATTCATAACCCTTTGGGTGAAGAAGTTCTTCCTCAACTCAGTCCTAAATCTACTTCCCCTTATTTTGAGGCTATGTCCCCTAGTTCTGCTTTCACCCGCCAGTGCAAACAACCTCCCCACATCTATCCTATCTATTCCTTTCATAATTTTATATGTTTCTATAAGATCCCCCCGCATTCTTCTAAATTCCAACGAGTATAGTCCCAGTCTACTCAACCTCTCCCTGTAATCCAACCCGCTCAACTCTGGGATTAACCTAGTGAATCTCCTCTGCACACCCTACAGCGCTAGTGCATCCTTTCTCAGGTAAGGAGACTAAAACTGAACACAATGGGCGCGATTCTCCACCCCCCACGCTGGGTGGGAGAATAGCGGGAGGGCCTCCCTACATTTTTCACGCCCTCCCGCTATTCTCTTCCCTCTTTCCCCCCCCCCCCCCCCCCCCACGCCCGACCCACGCCACGAATCGCCGCTCGCCGTTTTTTATGACGAGCGGCGATTCTCCGGGGCCAAGCGACCGGGCCTTCACGCCCGTTTGAACACGGCAGCAACCACACCTGGTCGCTGCATTCGTGAAACCGGAGCCGGATGCCCGTTTGGGGCATCCAGGGGCCCGATTGGGACGGGAGCACCGCGACTGTGCTCCGGAGGGGACAGGCCCGCGATCGGTGCCCACTGATCGTCGGGCCTGCGTCCAAAACGGACGCACTCTTTCCCCTCCGCCGCCTGGCAAGATCAAGCCGCCACGTCTTGCGGGGTTGGCGTTGTCCAACCTGCGCATGCGCGGCTGACATCGGCCGCGTCAGCCAGCGTGACGCTTAGCTTGCGGCCTTGATGACGGTCGTCAAGGCCGCGCCGCCGTGACGCAAGGGGCTGCGCTCCTAGCCCCGCCCGGGGGGGGGAGAATCGGCCCCGGAAGTGGGCGTGAAGGCTGTCCCACGGCAGCCTTTACGATTCTCCGCATTTGCAAAGAATCTCGCCCAATACTCCAGCTGTGGCCTCACTAACACCTTTATATAGTTGCAGCATAACCACCCTCGTCTTAAATTCCACCCCTCTATCAATGAAGGACAAAACTCCATTCGCCTTCTTAATCACCTGTTGCACGTAAACCAACTTTTTGCAACGCATGCACTAGCACACCCAGGTCCCTCCGCGCAACAGCATATTTTAATATTTTATCATTTAAATAATAATCCCTTTTGCTGTTATTCCTACCAAAATGGATGACCTCACATTTATCAACATTGTATCCAATCTGCCAGACCCTAGCCCATTCAGTTAAACTATCCAAATCCCTCTGCAGACTTCCAGTATCCTCTGCACTTTTTGCTTTACCACTCACCTTAGTATCGTCTGCAAACTTGGAGACATTGCACTTGGTCCCCAACTCCAGATCATCTATGTAAATTGTGAACAATTGTGGGCCCAACACTGATCCCTGAGGGACACCACTAGCTACTGATTGCCAACCAGAGAAACACCATTAATTCCCACTCTTTGCTTTCCATTAATTAACCAATCCCCTATCCATGCTACTACTTTACCCTAAATGCCATGCATCTTTATCTTATGCAGCAATCTTTTGTGGCCCTTTGTCAAAAGCTTTCTGGAAATCCAGATATACCACATCCATTGGCTCCCGTTATCTACCGCACTGGTAATGCCCTCAAATTATTCCACTAAATTAGTTAGGCACGACCTGCCCTTTGTGTTTGTGAACCCATGCTGCATCTGTCCAATGGGACAATTTCCATCCA